>NC_041380.1:326845571-327039939 GCF_002162155.2 Triticum dicoccoides | reverse complement strand
CCTCGTCGCCGGCCGCTGCGGCTCCGCCGCCCCTCGGCCTCGCCTCCTCTCCGCCGCCCCGACCTCTTCCTCCCCTCGGCCGCCTCTTCCTCCCGCTCCGGCCGCCGCCCCGGCCAACGACTCTGGCGAGGGATCCGATCGACCTCGGATTGCGTGCCACCAAAACCCTAGATCTGGTGGTTCTTTTTTTCTTTCTAAGTCCTCGAAATTCCAGATCCATGTGCTCATGTTCATAGCCTCGTAACTTTGCATCCGTAGCTCCGATTTGGGCATATAGCATATCAAAATGTTCATCTCAGAGAGTACATCATTTCATTACATTGCATCATTTTCATTTGAGTTCATCTTGATGCCCGAAATGCTGTTAGAAGAGGGCTACTTGAGATAATTGTCAGATCTGCTACTCCATTTAGCTTTTTGTCATTTTTGCCATGATTAATGTGTGCATGATATGCCCATGAGTTCTACATATGTTTTGTTAAGGGTTTTGTCATCTTTCTAGAGGTGCAACCCATGTATTTTTGTGACTGTGTGGTGACTAGCACGAGCTTGCAAAGTGGTGCACTTGTTAATTCTGATTTCAGGGACTTGGCAATTCCACTAAGTCCTTGAACTGTTTATCTCATATGGCCATATGTTCATGTTGTTTCCTAGTGATCCATGCCTCTTTTGAGAATGATCAGTAAGGATATTTTGTTAATCTTGTAGTGCTCTATCCATCCTTGTCTTTTTTGCAATTATGGAGCACCCTAGCTTGATTCAATCAAGCTCTACTTTTGCTACTTTGTGAATCTGGGCAGATTGGCAACTTGTTTGCAATTTTGCCGATGATGTTGTAGTTGATACGTGATTGCTATGCTATTGTTCTTGCCATGTCTAGCTTGCATCTTGTGTGTTCTTGATGGGTGTATGCTTAGCTTATCATGACTTGCTCCGTATTGAGTGCATCGAGCTCGTAAACATGCCTACTTGATATCTGTTTTCAGCATGCTCCAGTTTTCACTAAGTTTGAGAACTGATTATGTTTTTGCCATGTTCACATGCTTGCAATTGTATTTTCTGATCCCTTTTTGCTCAAGGTCACTAAGGGACTTTTGTTAAGCTCTTTGAGTAGCTCCATGCTATGCTTTACTTTGCCATGTTCAGGTCCTGTAGAATGTAGTTTTGATGCTCCGAAGTGTGCTACCTGATCTGAAATTGCAGACAAGTGTTGATTTCACTAAGTCTGAAATCTGTTTGCCATATGCATTTTTGCCATGCTTGTTTGAACCTGTTAGTGGATGAATGGCTGTAGCTCAGTGCTAGACTTTTGTTAGGCATCATGAATGCATCCCTGCCATGTATTTTGTTGTCATGTTTGGGTGCTGTAGCATGTTCATTTCGTTGCATTTAGATGGCTACTTGCTGTAAATCGCAGACCGGTGTCATATTTGAATCGCTTGCCATTTCCAAACCGTAACTCCGAGTCCGGCATTCTTTATATTGTTTTCAAGCGATTTCATCTCATTTTTCCAGTGGCACACTTGTATTTCCAAGTTGGGCCAGGTTCTTGCATTTCCTGTCACATCTTGCATATGCATCCCGCATCGCATCTCGCATAGCATATCATCTTTGCATCATGTTGTTTGAGTTGCACGTGGTTGATTTGTGTCCTTGTTGATTTTTTGTCTTGTTTGGGTAGAGCCAGGAGACGAGTTCGCTAACAAGGAGCCCGTTGAGTTTGCTTTCGAGGATCCAGTCAACTCTGACAACTGTGCAGGCAAGATGATCACACCCTCGAAATCACTACTATCTTTGTTATGCTAGATTGCTCGCTCTTTTGCTATGCCAATGCTACGATGCCTACCACTTGCTTTCAAGCCTCCCAAATTGCCATGTCAAACCTCTAACCCACCATGTCCTAGCAAACCATTGATTGGCTATGTTACTGCTTTGCTCAGCCCCTCTTATAGCGTTGCTAGTTGCAGGTGAAGATTCGAGGCCGTTCCTTGTTGGAACATTTATTTACTTGTTGGGATATCATTATATTATCTTGTTGTCTTAATGCATCTATATACTTGGTAAAGGGTGGAAGGCTCGGCCTCTCGCCTAGTGTTTTGTTCCACTCTTGCCGCCCTAGTTTCCGTCATATCGGTGTTATGTTCCCGGATTTTGCGTTCCTTACGCGGTTGGGTTATAATGGGAACCCCTTGATAGTTCGCCTTGATTAAAGCTTTTCCAGCAATGCCCAACCTTGGTTTTACAATTTGCCACCTAGACTCTTTTCCCCTTGGGTTTCCGGAGCCCGAGGGTCATCTTATTTTAAACCCCCCAGGCCAGTGCTCCTCTGAGTGTTGGTCCACCTGTCAGCTGCCAGTGGCCACCAGGGGCAACTCTGGGCTGGCCTACCCGTACCTAAGACAATCTGAGTGTGCCCTGAGAACAAGATATGTGCAGCTCCTATCGGGATTTGTCGGCACATTCGGGCGGTGTTGCTGGTCTTGTTTTAACCTGTCGAAGTGTCTTGAAGAACCGAGATACCGAGTCTGATTGGAACATCTTGGGAGGAGGTCTAATACTTCGTTGACCGTGAGAGCTTGTCATGGGCTAAGTTGGGACTCCCCTGCAGGGTTTTGAACTTTCGAAAGCCGTGCCCGCGGTTATGGGCAGATGGGAATTTGTTAATGTCCGGTTGTAGATAACTTGAACCTTAACTTAATTAAAATGAATCAACTGAGTGTGTTACCGTGATGGCCTCTTCTCGGCGGAGTCCGGGAAGTGGACACGGTGTTGGAGTAATGTTTGCGCAGGTTGTCCTCTAGTTTCTCACTCGTGCTTTGCCTCCTCTTCTCGCTCTCTTTTGCGAATAAGTTAGCCACCATATTTGCTAGTCGCTTGCTGCAGCTCCACATATATTTGTACCTTGCCTTACCTATAAGCTTAAATAGTCTTGATCGCGAGTGTGCGAGATTGCTGAGTCCCTGTGGCTCACAAATTACTATTACACCAGATGCAGGGCCCGATGATTCCGCTCCAGGAGACACGTTTGAGATCAAGTGGGAGTTCGATGAAGACTCTCAACGTTACTATGTTTCCTTTCCTGATGATCAGTAGTGGTGCCCAGTTGGGGTTGATCGGGACCGTGTCGCATGTTGGGTTATTTTTTATTTTGGCGCCGTAGTCGGGCCATGAGTGTTTGGATGATGTAATGATATTTAAGTACTTGATTGACGTGGCGAGTGTAAGCCAACTATGTTATCTCCCCTTTTATTATCTATATTACATGGGATGTTGTGAAGATTGCCTAACTTGCGACATATGCCTTCAATGCGATTATGCCTCTAAGTCGTGCCTCGACACGTGGGAGATATAGTCACATTGAGGGTGTTACATATTACTTCCCAATGCCTTCCTATAGGCCCAAATAATGGTGAAGTATTATGTAGTCGACGTTCACATAACACCACTAGAGGCTAGACAACATACATCTTATCAAAATATCAAACGAATACCAAATTCACATGACTACTAATAGCAAGACTTCTCCCTAGTCCTCAGGAAAAAACGTAATTACTCACAAAGCATATTCATGTTCATAATCAGAGGGCTAATAATATGCATATAGGATCTGAACATATGATCTTCCACCAAATAAACCAACTAGCATCAACTACAAGGAGTAATCAATACTACTAGCAACCTACTAGCACCAATCCCGGACTTTGAGACAAGAATTGGATACAAGAAATGAACTAGGGTTTGGAGATGAGATGGTGCTGGTGAAGATGTTGATGGAGATTGCCCTCTCCCGATGAGAGGAGCGTTGGTGATGGCGATGGTGAAGATTTCCCCCTCCCAGAGGGAAGTATCCCTGCTACCTCTTGAGCTTGCGTTGGATTTCCCCAAAGAGGGAAGGATGATGCAGCAAAGTAGCGTAAGTATTTCCCTCTGTTTTTGAGAACCAAGGTATCAATCCAGTAGGAGGCCACGCTCAAGTCCCTCGTACCTGCACAAAATGATAGCTACTCGCAACCAACGCGATTAGGGGTTGTCAATCCCTTCACGGTCACTTACGAGAGTGAGATCTGATAGATATAATATTTTTGGTATTTTTGGTATAAATATGCAAGGTGAAAAGTAAAGGCAAAGTAAAAAAGCAAAGCAAGCTTAAAGTGATGGAGATTGATATGATGAGAATAGACCCGGGGGCCACAGGTTTCACTAGTGGCTTCTCTCAAGAGCATAAGTATTCTATGGTCGGTGAACAAATTACTCTTGAGCAATTGACAGAATTGAGCATAGTTATGAGAATATCTAGGCATGATCATGTATATAGGCATCAAGTCCGTGACAAGTAGACCGAAACGATTCTGCATCTACTACTATTACTCCACTCATCGACCGCTATCCAGCATGCATCTAGAGTATTAAGTTAAAAACAGAGTAACGCCTTAAGCAAGATGACATGATGTAGAGAGGTAAATTCATGCAATATGAAATAAACCCCATCTTGTTATCCTCGATGGCAATGATACAATACGTGCCTTGCTGCCCCTTCTGTCACTGGGAAAGGACACCGCAAGATCGAACCCAAAGCTAAGCACTTCTCCCATGGCAAGAACTACCAATCTAGTCGGCCAAACCAAACGGATAATTCGAAGAGACTTGCAAAGATAACCAATCATACATAAAAGAATCCAGAGAAGATTCAAATATTATTCATAGATAGACTTGATCATAAACCTACAATTCATCGATCTCAACAAACACACCACAAAAAGAAGATTACATCGAATAGATCTCCATGAGAGAGGGGGAGAACTTTGTATTGAGATCCAAAAGGAGAGAAGAAGCCATCCAGCTACTAACTATGGACCCGAAGGTCTGAGGTAAACTACTCACACTTCATCGGAGAGGCTATGATGATGTAGAAGCCCTCCGTGATGACGGCCCTCTTCCGGCGAAGCTCCAGAACAGGCCCCAAGATGGGATCTCGTGGATACAGAAAGTTGCGGCGGTGGAATTAGGTTTTTGGCTCCTGTTCTGATCGTTTGGGGGTACGTAGGTATATATAGGAGGAAGAAGTATGTCGGTGGAGCATCGAGGGGCCCACGAGGCAGGGGGCACGCCCTAGGGGGGGCGCCCCCTACCCTCGTGACCGCCTCTCTGATGCCTTGGCGTAGGGTCCAAGTCTCCTAGATCACGTTCGGTGAGAAAATCATGTTCCCGAAGGTTTTATTCCATTTGGACTCCGTTTGATATTCCGTTTCTTCGAAACACTGAAATAAGAAAAAAACAACAATTCTGGGCTGGGCCTCCGGTTAATAGGTTAGTCCCAAAAATAATATAAAAGTGGAAAATAAAGCCCAATATAGTCCAAAACAGTAGATAATATAGCATCGAGCAATCAAAAATTATAGATACGTTGGAGACGTATCAATCCCCGGCAGAATAGCTCTGCCGGAACTCTAGATTGGTTCCGCCAAGGTTCCGCCTCGTGGCGGCGGAGTCTCGCCCCGAAAAGTTCCTTCTTCTTTTTTATCATCGAAAGACTTCATATAGGAGAAGATGGATGTCGAAGAGCCACCAGGGGGCCCACGAGGTAGGGGCGCGCCCTAGGGGGGCGCCCCCCACTCTCGTGAGCAGGGTGTGGGCCCCCTGGCCTTCATCTTTGGCGAGGATTTTTATTTCTTTATTTTAAGATGATCCGTGGAGTTTCAGGGCTTTTGGAGTTGCGCAGAATAGGTCTCTAATATTTGCTCCTTTTCCAGCCCAGAATTCCAGCTGCCAGCATTCTCCCTCTTCATGTAAACCTTGTAAAATAAGAGAGAATAGCCATAAGTATTGTGACATAAAGTGAAATAACAGCCCATAATGCAATAAATATCGATATAAAAGCATGATGCAAAATGGACGTATCAACTCCCCCAAGCTTAGACCTCGCTTGTCCTCATGCGAAAAGCCGATAACCATAAATATGTCCTCATGTTTAGAGGTAGAGGCATCGATAAAAATAAAATACGGACATGAAGGCATCATGATTATTCTCATAACAACAACATATATAGATTTTGTCATATGCTTACTTATGTTCAAGTGATGATCTATTCACAATGCAAAAGTATAAATCATAAACCTTATTGGGCTCCGACAAACTATAATCTCAGCCATTGAAGCAATTGCAATTTATCATAACATCGGAAAGAGTCTATGTCAGAGCTAAAAAGCAAGTCCAGATACTCAACTATCATTTAGTCCTCCATAATTGCTAACACTCACACAATACTTGTGGTTACGGAGTTTTAATCGGACACAGAGAAAGATAGGGGCTTATAGTTTTGCCCCACAACCTTTTACCTCAAGGGTAATGTCAACAATAATGGTTCATGCTCCCCTACATCCAATTAGATATATATATATATATATATATATATATATATATATATATATATATATATATCATGTTCTTTACAACATGCTGAGCTTGCCAAAGGATAAAATGAAAAAGAAAAGGTGAAGATCACCATGACTCTTGCATAAGGTAGAAGATAATAATAAAGGATCGGCCCTTCGCAGAGGGAAGCAGAGGTTGCCATGCGCTTTTATGGTTGGATGCATAAAATATCAATGCGAAAGAACGTCACTTTATATTGCCCCTTGTGATATGAACCTTTATTATGCAGTCCGTCGCTTTTATTACTTCCACATCACAAGATCGTATAAAGCTTATTTCTCCCACACCAATCAATCATACATATTTAGAGCAATTTTTATTGCTTTGCACCGATGACAACTTACTTGAAGGATCTTACTCAATCCATAGGTAGATATGGTGGACTCTCATGGCAAAACTGGTTTAAGGGTATTTGGAAGCACAAGCTTTATCTCAGATATAAGAAAGACATAACTCATTACGTTGTCTTCCTTATCCAACATCAACCCTTTAGCATGTCATATTTTAATGAGTGCTCCCAATCATAAAAGATGTCAATGATAATATATCTATATGTGAAAACCTCTCTTTCCTTATTACTTCCTATTAATTGCAACAATGACCAAAGCTATGTCTGCTAACTCCCAACAACTTTTAATCATCATACTCTTTCTATGTGAAGTCATTACTCTCAATAAGATCAATATGAACTTTTTGTTTCTTTTTATTCTTTTTCACTTCTCTTTTATTCACCTAAGATCATGGAAAAATAGTCAAGCCCTTGACTCAACACTAATCTTTATTATATATAGCTCACGGACTCGATTACATAGAAAGATCAAAAAGCAAAACTCAAAACTAGATCATGCCATAAACTTTATTCCACTAGATCAAGATACTACTATTAGAATCAAACTAAGAAAAACGGTAAAGATAGGAGTTGTGATTGTGATACGATACCGGGGCACCTCCCCAAGCTTGGCAGTTGCCAAGGGGAGTGCCCATACCCATGTGATTATATCTCCTTTGTCAGTGAAGAAGGTGGAGGTGACGGATAATCGCACATCGAGCGTAAGAGGTCCTCCAGCTTGCGAATAATGCCCTTGAGTGCAACAATATGTTCCTTCAACAAAATATTTTCTTGTGTGAGATACTTGTTTTATATACGAGCTAACTCAATCATCTTGACAGCTTCGATCTTAGTTGGGGTAAGAAGATTATGATCAAGTTGGAGGGTGTCTTTTGCTACTGGAGCTTGATCCTCTGTGGCCTTCTTGATCCTTTCATCCTTGTTGACCCTCGTGGGTTCTTCCCTCTTCAGATCTATCTTCATTAGCCAAGCATCGTTGTCACCATTGTTGGAGGAGGGAGACGACATGATGCCTAGCCTGGAAAACCCTGACACAAAATAGCTCGAAACAAGAACAGAGGAGGTTTGCGTGATACGGGAGTCAAAACCTTCAGGAGGTTATATAATGAATTTTTACCGACCAAAATATGTAGCGTGCAAGAAAACGGAGTCCGGAAGGCACACGAGGTGCTCACGAGGTAGGGGGGAGCGCCCACCACCCTCGTGGGGCCCTCGTGTCCTTCCCGGACCGGTACTTATTTTTCTATTTTTCTAAATATTCCAAAATGGAGAAATATTGCCTTAAAATTTTTTTTGGAGTCGGTTTACTTACCGTACCACATACCTATTCCTTTTCTGAGTCTGAAACATTCCAGAAAGTGTCCCTTGTGTATTCTTCCGGGGTTATAGTTTCAATAATATTGGTTTCAACATTTATGGGATTACCTGAGATATAACGTTTAACTCTTTGACCGTTTACCACCTTCGGATTTGTGCCCTCGAAGTTGTTGATTTTTATGGCACTGGAACAATAGACCTCTTCGATAACGTAGGGGCCTTCCCATTTAGAGAGAAGTTTTCCTGCAAAAAATCTTAAACGAGAGTTGTATAGCAATACATAATCACCTACATTAAACTCACGCTTTTGTATCCTTTTGTCATGCCATCATTTAACTTTTTCTTTAAACAACTTGGCATTTTCATAAGCTTGGGTTCTCCATTCATCAAGTGAGCTAATATCAAATAACCTCTTCTCACCGGCAAGTTTAAAATCATAGTTGAGCTCTTTAATAGCCCAATATGCCTTATGTTCTAGTTCGAGAGGTAAGTGACATGCTTTTCCATAAACCATTTTATACGGAGACATATCCATAGGATTTTTGTATGCAGTTCTATAAGCCCATAATGCATCATCAAGTTTCTTAGACCAATTCTTTCTAGACCTATTAACAGTCTTTTGCAAAATTAATTTGAGCTCTCTATTGCTCAATTCTACTTGACCACTAGACTATGGGTGATAAGGAGATGCAATTCTATGATTAACATCATACTTAGCAAGCATTTTACGGAAAGCACCATGAATAAAGTGTGAACCACCATCAGTCATTAAATATCTAGGGACTCCAAACCTCGAAAAAATAACTTCTTTAAGCATTTTAATAGAAGTGTTATGATCAACACTACTAGTTGGAATAGCATCTACCCACTTAATAACGTAATCAACAGCAACTAAAATATGTGTGTATCCATTAGAGGCAGGAAAAGGTCCCATATAATCAAAGCCCCAAACATCAAACGGTTCAATAACAAGAGAATAATTCATAGGCATTTCTTGATGTCTACTAATATTACCAATTCTTTGACATTCATCACAAGACAAGACAAACTTATGGGCATCCTTGAAGAGAGTAGGCCAATAAAAACCAGATTGCAATACCTTATGTGCAGTTCTATCTCCTGCGTGGTGTCCTCCATAAGCCTCGGAATGACACTTGCATAGGATCTGTTCTTGTTCATGCTCAGGTACACAACGTCTAATAACACCATCTACTCCTTCTTTATAAAGATGTGGGTCATCCCGAAGTAATGTCTCAAGTCATAGAAAAACTTTTTCTTTTGCTGGTATGTGAAGCTAGGTGGTATAAACTTAGCAACAATATAATTAGGATAATCAACATACCATGGAGTACTACGAGAAGTACTTATAACATTTAATTGTTCATCAAGAAAGCTATCATTAATAGGTAGTGGGTCATCAAGAACATTCTCTAACCTAGACAAGTTGTCTGCAACGGGGTTCTCAGCTCCCTTTCTATCAACAATATGAAAGTCAAATTCTTGTAGCAAGAGAACCCATCTAATAAGTCTAGGTTTAGCATCTTTCTTTTCCATAAGGTATTTAATAGCAACATGATCAGTGTGAATAGTTACTTTAGAATCAACAATATAAGATCTGAACTTATCACAAGCAAATACAACTGCTAAAAGCTCTTTTTCAGTAGTAGCATAATTTCTCTGAGCATTGTCTAGAGTCTTACTAGCATAATGAATAACATTTAATTTCTTATCAACTCTTTGCCCTAGAACAACACCTACAGCATAATCACTAGCATCACACATAATTTCAAAGGGTAAATTCCAATCAGGTGGCTGAACAACAGGTGCAGAGACTAATGCTTTCTTAAGTATTTCAAATGCTTCTACACAATCATCATCAAAGATAAATGGTATATCTTTTTGCAATAAATTAGTCAGAGGCCGAGAAATTTTTGAGAAGTCCTTAATGAACCTCCTGTAAAATCTGGCGTGACCATGGAAACTTCTTATACCTTTGATGTCCTTGGGACATGGCATCTTTTCAATAGCATCAACCTTGGCTTTATCAACTTCAATACCTATTTCAGAAACTTTGTGCCCCAAGACAATACCTTCATTAACCATAAAGTGGCACTTTTCCCAATTCAAGACAAGATTAGTTTCTTCACATGTCTGCAAAACTCGATCAAGATTGCTCAAGCAATCATCAAAAGAGGAACCATAGACGGAAAAGTCGTCCATGAAAACCTCACAAATCTTTTCACAAAAGTCAGAGAATATAGCCATCATGCATCTTTGAAAGGTAGCAGGTGCATTACATAAACCAAAAGGCATACGTCTATAAGAAAAATTACCAAAAGGGCATGTAAAAGTAGTCTTTGATTGATCTCTAGCCGACACAGGTATTTGAGAGAAACCAGAATAACCATCTAGAAAACAATAGCGTGTATGTTTGCATAATCTTTCTAGTATTTGATCAATAAAAGGTAAGGGGTAATGATCTTTCTTAGTAGCTTTATTTAATTTGCGGAAATCAATTACCATCCTATAACCTGTGATAATTCTTTGTGGAATCAATTCATCTTTATCATTAGGAACAAAAGTAATACCTCCCTTCTTAGGGACACAATGGACATGACTTACCCACTCACTATCAGCAACGGGATAGATTATACCTGCCTCCAGAAGCTTTAGTATTTCTTTTCTTACCACTTCTTTCATTTTAGGATTCAGACGTCGTTGAGGATCACGAACTGGTTTGGCATCTGCTTCCAAATTTATTTTATGTTGACATAGAGTGGAACTAATGCCCTTAAGATCATAAAGAGTATATCCAATAGCAGCATGCTTCTTCTTCAGAGTTTTCAATAATCTTTCTTCTTCATGCTCTGAAAGGTTAGCACTAATAATAACAAGATATATCTTCTTTTCATCAAGATAAGCATATTTAAGATTATCAGGAAAAGGTTTAAGCTCAAACACAGGATCACCCTTGGGTGGAGGAGGATCCCCTAAAATTTCAATAGGCAAATTGTGTTGCAGAATAGGTTCTTGTTTAAAGAATACTTCATCTATTTCCCTTCTTTCATTCATGAACATATCATTTTCATGGTCTAGCAAATAGTGTTCTAAAGGATCACTAGGAGGCACGACAATAGAAGCAAGACCAATAATTTCATCCTTACTAGGTAATTCTTCCTCACGATGTTGTTTACTAAATTTAGAGAAATTAAACTCATGAACCATATCATCCAAGCCAATAGTAACAACATTCTTTTTGCAATCTATCCTAGCATTAACAGTGTTCAAGAAGGGTCTACCAAATATAATGGGACAAAAGCTATCTTGCGGAGAAGTAAGAACAAGAAAATCAGCAGGATATTTAGTTTTTCCACACAAGACTTCAACATCTCTAACAATTCCCATTGCTGAAATAGTATCTCTATTGGCAAGTTTAATCGTGACATCAATATCTTCTAATTCAGCAGGTGCAATTTCATGCTTGATTTCTTTATACAAGTCATAAGGTATAACACTAGCACTAGCACCCATATCACATAAGCCATGATAATGATGATCTCCTATTTTAACAGAAATAACAGGCACACCTACCACAGGTCTATGTTTATCTTTAGCACAAGGTTTAGCAATTCTAGCAGTTTCACCTTCGAACTGAATAACATGCCCATCAATATTATCAGACAAGAGATCTTTAACAATAGCAATATTAGGTTCTACTTTAACTTGCTCAGGAGGTGTATAGGTTCTAATATTGCTTTTACGAACAACAGTTGAAGCTTTAGCATGATCCTTTATTCCAACAGGGAAAGGTGGTTTCTCAACATAAGAAGTAGGAACAATAGGATCATTATAAGTGACAGTCTTTTCTTCAACTTTAATAGGTGCAACTACTTTTACTTCTATGGGAGGATGATATTTAAACCACTTCTCCTTAGGGAGATCAACATAAGTAGCAAAAGATTCACAGAAGGAAGCTACTATCTCAGAGTCAAGTCCATATTTAGTGCTAAACTTACGGAAAATATCGGTATCCATAAAATATTTAACACAATCAAACTTAGGTGTCATACCTGACTCCTTACCTTCGCCGAGGTCCCAATCTTCAGAGTTGCTTTTAATTCTATCCAATAAATTCCATCTGAATTCAATAGTCTTCATCATAAAAGAGCCAACACAAGAAGTATCGAGCATGGTGCGATTGTTATCAGAAAGCCGAGCATATAAATTTTGAATAATCATTTCTCTTGAGAGCTCATGATTGGGGCATGAATATAACATTGATTTAAGCCTCCTCCAAGCTTGAGCGATGCTTTCTCTTTGCGAGGCCATAAATTATATATATAATTGCGATCACGATGAACTAGATGCATATGGTAATACTTTTGATGAAATTCCAATTTCAATATTTTATAGTTCCATGATTTCATATCATCACATAGCCTATACCATATCAATGCGTCTCCCTTCAAAGATGAAGGGAAGACCTTCTTCTTAGCAACATCATTGGGTATACCTGCAAGCTTAAATAATCCACAAACTTCATCCACATATATTAAGTGCTCATCAGGATGCTTTGTTCCATCTCCTGTAAAAGGGTTAGCTAGCAGTTTTTCCATCATACCCGAAGGAAATTCAAAAGGAGCTTCATTTTCAATAGGTTCAGTTGGTTGAGGAGCAACTCTTTGCTCCACTGGACGGGGTGAAGATACCCCGAACAAGCCCCTTGGAGAATTACTTTCCATAGTAACAAGTGACAGTAAATTTCGGCACACTATATAAATTTTTCCTTACCAAATTTCACCTACCAAAGGCGCTACAGTCCCTGGCAACGGCGCCAGAAAAGAGTCTTGATGACCCACAGGTATGGGGGATCTATCGTAGTCCTTTTTATAAGTAAGAGTGTCGAACCCAATGAGGAGCAAAAGGAAATGATAAGCGGTTTTCAGCAAGGTATTCTCTGCAAGTACTGAAATAAGTGGTAACAGATAGTTTTGTGATAAGATAAATTGTAACGAGCAACAAGTAACAAAAGTAAATAAAGTGTAGAAAGGTGGCCCGATCCTTTTTGTAGCAAAGGACAAGCCGGAACAAACTCTTATAATAGGAAAAGCGCTCCCAAGGACACATGGGAATATCGTCAAGCTAGTTTTCATCACGTTCATATGATTCGCGTTCGATACTTTGATAATCTGATATGTGGGTGGACCGGTGCTTGGGTGCTGTTCTTACTTGAACAAGCATCCCACTTATGATTAACCTCTTGCAAGCGTCCGCAACTACAACAAAAGTATTAAGATAAACCTAACCATAGCATGAAACATGTAGATCCAAATCAGCCCCTCACGAAGCAACGCATAAACTAGGGTTTAAGCTTCTGTCACTCTAGCAACCCATCATCTACTTATTACTTCCCAATGCCTTCCTCTAGGCCCAAATAATGGTGAAGTGTTATGTAGTCGACGTTCACATAACACCACTAGAGGCTAGACAACATACATCTTATCAAAATATCAAATGAATACCAAATTCACATGACTACTAATAGCAAGATTTCTCCCTTGTCCTCAGGAACAAACGTAATTACTCACAAAGCATATTCATGTTCATAATCAGAGGGGTAATAATATGCATATAGGATCTGAACATATGATCTTCCACCAAATAAACCAACTAGCATCAACTACAAGGAGTAATCAATACTACTAGCAACCTACTAGCACCAATCCCGGACTTTGAGACAAGAATTGGATACAAGAGATGAACTAGGGTTTGGAGATGAGATGGTGCTGGTGAAGATGTTGATGGAGATTGCCCTCTCCCGATGAGAGGAGCATTGGTGATGACGATGGTGATGATTTCCCCTCCCGGAGGGAAGTATCCCCAGCAGAACAGCTCTATCGGAGCTCTAGATTGGTTCCGCCAAGGTTCCGCCTTATGGCGGTGGAGTCTCGTCCCGAAAAGTTCCTTCTTATTTTTTTCTCATCGAAAGACTTCATATAGGAGAAGATGGACATCGGAGAGCCACGAGGGGGCCCACGAGGTAGGGGGCGCGCCCTAGGTGGGCGTGCCCCCCACCCTCATGAGCAGGGTGTGGGCCCCCTGACCTTCATCTTTGGCGAGGATTTTTCTTTATTTATATTAAGATGATCCGTGGAGTTTCAGGACTTTTGGAGTTGCGCAGAATAGGTCTCTAATATTTGCTCCTTTTCCAGCCCAGAATTCCAGCTGCCGGCATTCTCCCTCTTCATGTAAACCTTGTAAAATAAGAGAGAATAGCCATAAGTATTGTGACATAAAGTGAAATAACAACCCATGATGCAATAAATGTCGATATAAAAGCATGATGCAAAATGTACGTATCATGCCACAGCTGGCTTCTTCTTCTTCTTGGCCGCCATTCGGGGGTCGATGCCTGGTCGCCCCAAAGCCTTGCGCTTTTCAGCTTCATTGTATCCCTGAACACATTTAGCAACAAGATCCTTCATGCGCTCACGAGAACCTTTGGCTTCTTCGTGTTTCATGCGGAATGCTTCCTTGAGCTCATGCATCATGACCTGGAAGTTCTGAATGTCTTCAACATTGAGCTTGGGCATATGCTTCTTGAACTGAGCCTTTTCATAATCTATCTTATGCTTCAGCTCAACAATTTTCTGAGCTAGAGCTAGCTCAGCAGCAATGGCTCCGTCGAAGGCAACGCTGAGGCCAATGGGAATCTGAAGATCATCAAAGCTGACATTTGGGCTGTCAAACCACTCATCAATGAACTTGTTTAAGATTTCCACATCAAAGAGAGGAAGGTCATTGAAGATTTCCGCCTCTTGTTTGTTCTTGATCAACTGCTCAAGAGCGTCATCGCCAAGATCGTCGTCGCTAGACGGATCAATGGCGTTATTCTCGTTGCGTAGAACAGCAGCAGGGGTCAGTGCTTGGCTAGTGGGTTGCATGGGCTTCTTCACTTTGGCGGGCTTGGAGATGCGTGAGAGATCTTCAGACTGCACACTTGCTTCAGGAGGTGCAGTTGCCAGAGGCTTCGCCCATGAAACCTTTGGTGCAGGGGAAGGCTTCGAAGCTTTAGGTTTCTTCAGCTTCTTTGGCTTCGGTGGTGCAAGCATTTCGTCAGAATCAGCGTCGTCTGCAGGTTCATCCACGACTGTCCCTTGAACCATAATATGAGTGATGAGACCTTCTAGGTTGTAGAAGGGCCCAACAAGATTGGGTTCAGCTTCGCGTGTGCCATCGGCACGAGGAGCAGAGGGACCTGGATTGAAGTCTAATCCCCGCGACTTCTTGTTTTCTTTGGCCGAGTTCTTGGAAAACTGGAAGTTGCGCTTGAACAGATTGTTGTCACGACACCATAGCAGTGAAGATGGGTCTGCATCTGCAGGCTGTGGTCCATGGACCATGCAAGGATAGAAGCCTTGTTCAATGGCTTCAGCTCTGGACCTGGGTTGAAGGTTTTTGTACAAGATGTCTCCCCAGGGTCGCTTGATGGCATTCTTCTCAGCATATTCCTGGGTCACGAACCTTTACTTGTACCATTGTTCTGCCCAATATCTTCGAATCCATTGGATTCGGGTTTTCCGCTGATTGTAGTCCTCCTCTGGATCTGTCTTGTACAACTCATAGAGGTCAAGAGGAAAATCTCTTGAGGTGTTTCCACGGTGCTGTCTGCCACCCTTCCTTGCAGATTTCTCTGTTGCCATGAAGTTTAGACTGAAAGGCTTCAACACTGTCAAAGTCTTCAGTCTACTGGTCAGACAAGAACTGGCTTCAGGAGAATTTATATGATGTTGTAAGAAATCTGCAAATGAATGCAGACTATGAGAACCAATGGATTCTCCCACGGACATGTACCTGTGACAACATTAAAGGTGCGAGGGAAGGGGAAGAGGTCATATGCATTCTTAGAAGATTTTGAAGATAAATCAGTTTAGAAGACATTGACCTCATAGTGTGTGACGCCCGGATAATTAAGCTATAGTAAACCCTTGCTAATCATGCCAGGTCATCATAATTAAATCTTTGCTAAACCTCACTTGTTGCAAACCAAGATCAATTTCAAATTCAAATAACAAGTCAAATTATTATTTCTTTAAGCTATCAAATAAAAATGTTCGATGGGTGGCAAATATTCACTAAATAATGAACATGTTGGAACCAACCTCATTTGGTTTCCCAAATTGCCCCTGGAATTCATTTACTGGAATAGCAAGATTAAATAAGAGCATTTTATTTCAACTATAAATTAGAACAGTTCCAGTTGGCCTCAAACTTTTCGCGCAACCTTATAGTGTTGGCTAGGAATTATGTGCAAAGTTTCATAATCAACAAAAATCAGTTGGCAGCTAAAAATAAATAGAAAAGTATAAATAAAATAGAAAAGGAATAGAAATAAAAGACAAGAAAATCCAAAAGCAAAAGGCAAAACAAAACTAAAAAGAAAAAAGGCCCCCTAGCCAACTGGGCCAGACGGCCCAGCTCACCGGCCAGGCCGGCCCACCTGGCCCAGCCGGCCGACCCTGCCTTATCCCCACGAGGGGGAAACCCTAGCCCGTAACCCCACCCACTCGTCCCCACTTCCCCTCCCCCCATGATCCCCTCACTCCGATCCCTCCTCTCCGCTCGTTCTGGATCGGGGCACGACCCACACGAGGCCGCAATGCCGCCGCTCGTCCCCAACACCATGCCTCACCGCCGCCGCCCCGAAGCCGCCCCGCCTCGCCTCCCCACGCCGCCGACACCCACCGCTCGACCCCGTCGCCCTTGGATCCTGTCGCCGTCGCTCGGAACGCCCCTCGCCGGAAGCGTCCTCGGCGGATCTCCTCCCTGTCGTGTGCCGCCCCCCTCATCCTCCTCGACAACTGCTGCCTTGACCCTACGGCCCGCGGTGAGGCTCCGGCCTTATCTCCTCCCTCTCCCCCATTGACGACCTGCGCCCCGCCTTGCCTCCACGCGGCCCGACCGCGCTGCACCTGGCCTCACCTGCTGCAGCCCCGCTCCGGCACCCCGCAGCCGCCTACACTCCGCCGCGTCGACCGCTACCCAGCGACGCGCCCGTCCTGTACATCGCCGCCGTTTCCCCCTGCTGCCCCTGGCCCGGCACACCTCCCAGCAGCCTCTTCTCCACCGGCCACGGCCAGGCCGCCATCCCTGCTCCCCTCCTCCTACACTGCAGCTGATGCTGCCCGTTGCTGCTGTGGTTGCCGCACCCCCTGCCATCGCCCGCCCCCGCCCGGTAGCGCCCGTCACCGGTCGGCCGCCCTGGCGCGCGCCGGCGCTTAGCCGCGTCCGCTCGACCCTCACCCGGGTCGGGCGCCCGCACCCCCTATACCCGTTAGAACCGCAAAACCCTGTTGGCCCTATGAGCCACTGCCCAGTGGGCCTCCCCCAGCTCCAGGACGATTAAAAAAAAGGAATTTAATAAAAATAAATAAAAATAATATAATCAATTAATTAACTTAATTAATCCTGTTAATTAATCTAATTAAGCCTATTTAACTAACCTAATCACATTAATTAAATTAACTAATCATGTTTAGCTAACTAAGTCAATGACTAGTGGGACCCACATGTCAGCGACCTAGTCAACACCTCTGTTGACTGCTGATGTCATGCTGACGTCATGATGACATGACGTCAGCAAACACTGTTCTGGATAACATTGAATTAAAATATTTAAATTAATCCTAAAAATGATTTAAATCTTTAAAATTAATATAAAATAAACCGTAGCTCAGATGAAAAAACTTTGTACACGAAAGTTGCTCAGAACGACGAGATGAATCCGGATACGCAGCCCGTTCATCCATCATGCATCCCTAGACATGGCATCAACAAACACTGTTCTGGATAACGTTGAATTAAAATATTTAAATTAATCCTAAAAATGATTTAAATCTTTTAAAATTAATATAAAATAAACCGTAGCTCAGATGAAAAAACTTTGTATACGAAAGTTGCTCAGAACGACGAGACGAATCCGGATACGCAGCCCGTTCATCCATCACGCATCCCTAGCATAGCAAACACGCAACTTTCCCCCTCCAATTCATGTGTCCAAAAACGCGAAACCCTGGGGATATTTTCCTGGATGTTTCCCCCCTTCACCGGTACCACCTCATACCGCGTTAGGGCACCCCTAGCACTGCTACTTGTCATGTCATGCTTCGTCATGAATTTGTTTGCATTATATTTATTGTTTCTCCCCCCTCTTCTCTTGCTAGACACCGAGACCGACGCCGCTGCTACCCAGTACGACTACGGTGTTGACGACCCCTCTCTCTTGCCGGAGCAACCAGGCAAACCCCCCTTTGATCACCAGATATCGCATATTCTTCTCTCTACTGCTTGCATTAGAGTAGTGTAGCATGTTACTTCTTTCTGTTATCCTATCCTGATGCATAGCCTGTCCTTGCTACTACTGTTGTTACCTTTACCTGCAATCCTAAATGCTTAGTATAGGATGCTAGTGTTCCATCAGTGGCCCTACACTCTTGTCCGTCCGCCATGCTATACTACTGGGCCATGATCACTTCGGGAGGTGATCACGAGCATATGATATATACTTATACTGTTACATTACTTATGATACTGTTCGGAGATGGGGGCTGAAGGGGCAGGTGGCTCCATCCAGGTAGCGGTGGGCCTGAGTTCCCGACGGCCCCTGACTGTTACCTTGTGGCGGAGCGACAGGGCAGGTTGAGACCACCTAGGAGAGAGGTGGGCCTCGCCCTGGTCGGCGTCCGTGGTTATTTCAAAATAACATGCTTAACGAGATCTTGGTATTTGATCTGAGTCTAGCTACTGGCCTATACGCACTAACCATCTATGCGGGGACAGTTATGGGCACTCGACGTCGTGGTATCAGCCGAAGCCTTCGTGACGTCAGCGACTGAGCGGCGCGCCCCGGGTTGGACCGCGTAACGCAACTTCCTTTGTAATGGAGGTTGCTAGGTCTCCTCACCAGCCGCGTACGCAACGTGCAGGTGTGCAATGGGCGATGGGCCCAGACCCCTGTGCCATAGGATTTAGACCGGCGTGCTGACCTCTCTGTTGTGCCTAGGTAGGGCTGCGACATGTTGATCTTCCGAGGCCAGGCATGACCCAGGAAAGTGTGTCCGGCCAAATGGGATCGAGCGTGTTGGGTTATGTGGTGCACCCCTGCAGGGAAGTTAATCTATTCGAATAGCTGTGATCTTCGGTAACAGGACGACTTGGAGTTGTACCTTGACCTTATGACTAGAACCGGATACTTAATAAAACACACCCTTCCAAGTGCCAGATACAACCCGTGATCGCTTTCTCACAGGGCGACGAGGGGAGGATCATCGGTTATGATTATGCTATGCGATGTTACTTGGTGAACTTACCATCTACTCTCTTCTCCTGCTGCAAGAAGGAGGTTACCTGAAGCGTAGTCTTCGATACGACTAGCTATCCCCTCTTATTCCGGCATTCTACAGTTCAGTCCACATATGATAGCCTTTTCCTTTTGATACCAATGCATACATATGTAGTGTAGCTCCTTGCTTGCGAGTACTTTGGATGAGTACTCATGGTTGCTTTGCTCCCCCTTTTCCCCCTTTCTATACTCGATTGCTGCGACCAGACGATGGAGCCCAGGAGCCAGACGCCACCGTCGACGATGACTACTACTACTCGGGAGGTGCCTACTACTACATGCAGCCCGCTGACGACGACCAGGAGTAGTTTAGGAGGATCCCAGGTAGGAGGCATGCGCCTCTTTCGATCTGTATCCCAGTTTGTGCTAGCCTTCTTAAGGCAAACTTGTTTAACTGAGGTCTGTACTTAGATATTGTTGCTTCTGCTGACTCGTCTATGATCGAGCTCTTGTATTCGAGCCTTTGAGGCCCCTGGCTTGTAATATGATGCTTGTATGACTTATTTTATTTGTAGAGTTGTGTTGTGAATCTTCCTGTGAGTCCCTGATCTTGATCGTACACGTTTGCGTGTATGATTAGTGTACGATTGAATCGAGGGCGTCACAAGTTGGTATCAGAGCCAACTGCCTGTAGGAATCCCCTTCCACACTCCTTGGCCGAAGTCGAGTCTAGACATTACAAAAGCTTTTACTAACATGGATGTGTGCCTTACGGGCCCACGTCGCCATCTGGGTGGTATTATGATCTTTTACTCCTTGATCCTTACTCTCGGACTCGGACATCTCTTCTATTAGGGTTAAATGAATTTGCTAGAACTCTAACATTAGGTTCTCGTAAATACTTTCTCCTGGAGAGCCCCTTCAGTCCAGATGATCGCTGGCTGCACCAGAATATTTTGAAGATACTCTCCGATGTTTCCCCGAGACCCTTGTGCCCTTCGCCGTTGCAGTTCCATACCACCGATAAATCCCTATGGAAAGCTACATACACTGGTCGTCCATACCTTCATTTCCAATTGTTATTGTTATTACAAGATACCCTAAAATACTTCGGATATATCGAGGATCCTTTGAGTCTACTGTCTTGCGGCTCCTTTTCCTCATGAATACATGTATGAATAATTCCTCCCATTTACCGGGGATTCGTTCATCCCCAGTTGTTCAGGTGTTTCGCAAAATTCTTCGAAATGCCATTCGATCTTCCGAAATCCTCAGTAGCCTATTGCTCTTGATCTTCTTACCTGCTTGCATAATGGTTAATTCCATATGTCAAGCAATATTCATTAAAATCCGTGTGATGAACATTCTGACCATATTGATTCAGCATGTGTGCGAATGCACGTAATCATCAGTTGATCCTTATAAATTATCTTTTCGGCTCGGATGTATTCCCGAACATGAGCTGGTTCTTGACCATTCAAATAGTTGTCGATTGTACCCCTAAGGCTATTCAACTTATCCAACCCTAATCAGAGTGTTGCTTCCGATCCCTTGATTTGGAAATCATAATTCTGTTGCATTTGAGCTTAAATTAGTCAGTTGTTTCTATGGTCTGATCTTCTTACCTTTTTCCTTCTTCTGGTTGAGTACCGATGCTCACGACAGATCCCTTGTGGACCACCAGATCCTTTGTTGGATTTTATCCGACAACGTCCTCCATATTCAATAAGCATGTGAGCCTTTCCTAGGGTAAATAATGCCTTTGGTAAATTATATCCTTTGCTTTTCAACCATGCTCTGTTTTCGAGCTGGTGGTTTTTACGATTGAAGCTTGTGGTATATGTTTCCACGATACCCTGACGGGTTGAACCTATGCCTTTCTTAATCTGTGTGAACCCGAAAGTTTTCACGGGTCATACTCCTCTGGTAATTCACCAGGTAGGTTTTGACTCTGAAATCATTTTTATCTAGAGAAGTGAATGAAAGGTTATGCATTGAAGAAGTGGGAGTCGACCTTGAACTTTGTGTTCATGCCCATGGACATGATGTAGATCTTATCATTAAAGCTTCTCTTAAATTAAATGTTTCCCTTCGTATAAGTTCTTATATCTGGGATCCGGCCTTTTGCAATCGTGGTTTCGACCATATGTTCTTCTTTGACCCCATTTCACGGGCAAGTTTAAGCACTTGTCTTCTGTGGATCAATACACCAATCCAACCTTTACTTTGATCTTCCGTCGAGTATTACACTCTGGTATCTCGAGAATATCATGGAACCGCATAACTTCTTATGAGTTCTTAATCAAGTGCTACATTCCCATTGATTCCAATTTTTCACGGGCTCTGAGTTATTAAACACTCAAAGACATCGATAACCGACTCAAGTCTGCACCGTGATTAATCAACTCTTGAGGTGATAAACTCGATCACGTCATTCCTAGCCTGCTTGGCTATACCTTTGTCATGCTGATTTTAACTGTGCTACCTGGTCCTTCTTCCCGGAGCAAAAATTTCGCGCTGAGCTAATCTTACGCCAATCTTCCTTGTCATAACAATTGTCCTTGAATGACAAGCTTGATTTCAAGTTTGTGTCGTACCTATGGTTTCAATAACTTCTCGCTTCATCATTCCGTTGACTTGATGTCATCACCGATCGGTTATATCTTCTTGAAACCTCTCTACAAATGTGTCGTGATCATCATCAACATTTTGACCCCTTCCAGGATATCAATTGAATTCATGATGAGAAGGACCATCCTTGCCCTCGATGATTTGTGTTATCATCAACCACTTATTGTCTTCCGTTCAACCCAAACTTGTTCGTGTTTCTAGCAACCCTATTGCTTTCAAGTTAATGGTCGATAATTCATTCTTAGGCTATTGGTTTTTGAATCACCTTTCTAACATTGATCATGCTACCTAAGACCATATTTTGGGTGCACTTTTCAACCAACGCTTAATTGTGTATGTTTTCCTTGAGCATACATCCTTATATCATTTGATCCAACCAATGTTATCTCCTTGTTCACATAAGTGTGGAAATCCATCTTTTGAAAATCTCAATGAATTGTCGCTGAGTTCATCAGCCACCTCTTCATCCTCTCCATGGTTTTAATGATGAACTCTTGTTTTGGAACTCGCTTCCATAGTACATTTCCCGAGAATCTTACAATGTCGTCTCATCAATTGTGTTGCACCTTTTCTTCTCAGGCATCCTGAGTCTGAGGTATCCTGACACCAATCAGATCTAAATCTCGGTCAGATATGATGGTTGGAACATATTTCCAAGAGTTATAAATGTTGGTCTTTATACGGCCCGATAAGGTGATGTCAGGCCTAGCACACCTGGCCGAATGAACTAGTTTCCCTTTTTAGCAAGGTTAGCGATTCTTCCATGAGGAAATTGTAAGACTTATTCTATAAGTTGTTCCTGATGGATCCTTTGTGTGTCAAAAAATTGACCCTTACTTGATGACCATGTCAATGCTATCTCGAAGCATGTCTGTGGTACTCCGATTTTCAACAACAACATTTGAAGCCCCATGCTAAATGTTTCTTGCTCAATTACCCCAAACACCATTGTATGGGTAATGTCATGATATTTCTCTCCCCTTTCCTAAAGAGTTCTCTACGTCATATCCTATCATGGATATCATGCTCTGCTTGTCCTTGGGAAGGATATACCCTTGAAATATGTTTTTAAACACATTTTCCTTTCCATTGTTCAGTTTAAATCTGGTAATCATATTTTCCTTTCCATTGTTTTGTTTAACCTTTCTTGTGATCTATATGATCTAAGAAGTAATATTCTCCTGCTTTTGTAAACACCTCGTTCTACAATTCTGTTAGAAAGACCCTATTACTTTTGTTGATGACATTCTGGTAACCACCGATGGACGAGAACTTTGCCTACTGGTCCGCCTCATTCAACGAGCAGGAAAATGGATCTCTTCATCCCTCGCCCTTGGTACCTACTTTGTTGCCAACATAACTAATAGGCTATCCTCTGACATGCCTTGCTATCATGATCGTGCAAGATGACATTGCCCTTCCTACATTTAACCCACATGGTGGGTCCATAACCCACAAGTCCACATGATCGAAACCTGACTCCCCTGTACACCCTTGTTTCCAAAGTTATTCCTCACGTGTGGCTTTGTATGTAATTCATGAGCCACATTCTGAGAGATCACCAATTCTGGTAACAGACACAATACTTATTCCCATCGCTCTGAACCCCTTCCACTCTGTTTCAGGCAACGAACGATTGCCTATCCTCTTGAGACTTCATATTGCACCTTCTTACCTTTCTCTCGATGACCTTCTTGAATATCAACTCGAGAGATGTCTCTATGGCTCCTCCATGGAGATAGCCCCCAGGTACCTAACATGTATTCAGCTCCACCCTTCCCAAGTCTTATCCCTTGTGTTTCCATAAGTATGATGGTGATCCTAAAGAAAGGATCCCGGCTTCATCATGATGACTTGAAGTAGAGAAATGAAAAAAATCCACTTAATGGATCGACCCCTTCAAGAAAAGCAACCGAGACCAAGAAGACTCGATAGAATATCGTAACCAAACCTTTCCCCCTTACACTACCTCTTAAATCTCGGGACGAGATTTCTTGTAGTGGAGGAGAATTGTGACGCCCGGATAATTAAGCTACAGTAAACCCTTGCTAATCATGCCAGGTCATCATAATTAAATTTTTGCTAAACCTCACTTGTTTCAAACCAAGATCAATTTCAAATTCAAATAACAAGTCAAATTATTATTTCTTTAAGCTATCAAATAAAAATGTTCGATGGGTGGCAAATATTCACTAAATAATGAACATGTTGGAACCAACCTCATTTGGTTTCCCAAATTGCCCCTGGAATTCATTTACTGGAATAACAAGATGAAATAAGAGCATTTTATTTCAACTATAAATTAGAACAGTTCCAGTTGGCCTCAAACTTTTTGCGCAACCTTATAGTGTTGGCTAGGAATCATATGCAAAGTTTCATAATAAAAAAAATCAGTTGTCAGCTAAAAATAAATAGAAAAGTATAAATAAAACAGAAAAGGAAAAGAAATAACAGAAAACAAAATACAAAAGCAAAAGACAAAACAAAACTAAACAGAAAAAAGGCCCCCTGGCCAACTGGGCTAGACGGCCCAGCTCACCGGCCAGGCCGGCCCACCTGGCCCAGCCGGCCGACCCGCCCCTGCCTTATCCCCACGAGGGGGAAACCCTAACTCGTAACCCCACCCACTCGTCCACACTTCCCCTCCCCCACGATCCCCTCGCTCCGATCCCCCATCTCCGCTCGTTCTGGATTAGGGCACGACCTAGACGAGGCCGCAACGCCACCGCTCGTCCCCGACACCATGCCTCACCGCCTGCCGCCCCGAAGCTGCCCCGCCTCGCCTCCCCATGCCGCTGACACCCACCGCCCGACCCCGTCGCCCTTGGATCCCGTCGTCGTCGCTCGGAACGCCCCTCTCCGGAAGTGTCCTCGTCGGATCTCCTCCCCGTCGCGTGTTGTCCCCCTCATCCTCCTCGACAACCGCTGCCTTGACCCTATGGCCCGCGGTGAGGCTCCGACCTTATCTCCTCCCTCTCCCCCATCGACGACCTGCGCCCTGCCTCGCCTCCACGTGGCCCGACCGCGCCACACCTGGCCTCACCTGCTACAGCCCCGCTCCGGCACCCCGCAGCCGCCTACACTCCGCCGCGTCGACCGCTACCCAGCGACACGCACGTCATGTACCTCGCCGCCGTTTCCCCCTGCTGCCCCTTGCCCGGCGCACCTCCCAACGGCCGCTTCTCCACCGGCCACGGCCAGGCCGCCATCCCTGCTCCCCTCCTCCTACCTGCAGCTGATGCTGCCCGTTGCTGCTGCGGTTGCCGCAGCCCCTGCCGTAGCCCGCCCCCGCTCGGCAGCGCCCGTCACCGGCCGGCCGCCCTGGCGCACGCCGGCGCTTAGCCGCATCCACTCGACCCTCACCCGGGTCGGGCGCCCGCACCCCCTATACCCGTTAGAACCGCACACCCGGCTGGCCCTATGAGCCACTGCCCAGTGGGCCTCCCCTAGCTCCAGGATGATTTAAAAAAAGGAATTTAATAAAAATAAATAAAAATAATAAAATTAATTAATTAAGATAATTAATTAACTTAATTAACCATGTTAATTAATCTAATTAAGCCTATTTAACTAACCTAATCACATTAATTAAATTAACTAATCATGTTTAGTTAACTAAGTCTATGACCAGTGGGACCCACACGTCAGCGACCCAGTCAACACCTCTGTTGACTGCTGATGTCATGCTGACGTCATGATGACATCACAAACACTGTTTTGGATAACGTTGAATTAAAATATTTAAATTAATCCTAAAAATGATTTAAATCTTTTAAAATTAGTATAAAATAAACCGAAGCTCAGATGAAAAAACTTTGTACATGAAAGTTGCTCAGAACGACGAGACAAATCCGGATATGCAACTCGTTCATCCATCACGCATCCCTAGCATAGCGAACACGCAACTTTCCCCCTCCAATTCATGTGTCCGAAAACGCGAAACCCCGGGGATATTTTCCTGGATGTTTCCCCCCTTCACCGGTACCACCTCATATCGTGTTAGGGCACCCCTAGCACTGCTACTTGTCATGTCATGCTTTGTCATGCATTTGTTTGCATTATATTTGTTGGGGATATGACTATTTGTGTAAGCCATCCAGGAGAGGCCGAGTTACGCAAATAGAGGTTCATCAGAAGCCCAAGACCAAGGCATGAAGATGGCGGTTCACTAAAAGGCTTAAAGGCCCACAGGCGACTCTGAGGCCCATAAAGATAAACCGCCATGATGGTATAACTTGTACTGTAAGGTAGAAGTAACTAGTCTTCGAGCCGGACACTGTTTAGGAGCCGGCCGGGACTCTTTAAGCCGCAGGGCGTCAACCCGTGTATATAAGGGGACGACCCTCCAGCGACTTGGGGCGAGAAACAACAGATCGAGAACCAGGGATAGCGTATCTCGCTCCCTGGTCATCAAAACCTCAAGCAATTCCAACCCAACTAGACGTAGGCCTTCCTTCACCGTAAGGGGCTGAACTAGTATAAACCTCGTGTGTCCTTGTCCCGATTAACCCCTTTAAGCTTCCTAGTTGCGATGGCTCCACGACTAAGTCCTTGCAAAAGGACATCTGCCGTGACTATTCCACGACAGTTGGCGCCCACCGTGGGGCCAGTGCATGGTGGATTTGAGTTCTTGAAGGGTAGCTTCAAAGGGCTCAAGGGATACGCAGTTGGCCGGATGACCAAGAGTCGTCGCGGCAGGATCTACATCGACGACGAAGGTTGGGGCCCCGACGCCGGCTCAATTGAGTATGGGTACCGGGTCCCCTTTGGCGGAATTCACGTCTTCATCAGCCGGATTGGTGAGCCGGGCCCTGAGCCGGACAGCTGCACCGACCTCGTCGAGACGGCTCAGCGTGCGAAACCCGCCCGAGCTCAACCCGTCGTGAAGCGTGCCTTTGTGGGTTGCATCCACGGAGGTGAACTTTCTGAAGGATCTGAAGGTGATGGTGAGCCGGCCGTCCTCTCTGACGGTGATTCGTCCGCCGGCTCAACAGATTCACTGTATTAAGTTCAAGATGGTGTGCTTGGGGGCTGTTCCGATGGCAGCACTATTCCGGACCCCTCAGAGTCGCCAAACTGGGTAGGAGTCTTCATGGCTGGTACTTAACCCGACCAAAATTCTACGGCCTCAGCGACGATAACGTCCGGGTTAGGAGCAGCCGGGGCCGGAGGCCCTGTGCGCTCACCGGCTCAGGTGCTGATGGATCTCATGGATAAACTTACGACCTTGTTAACTGCTACAGTTGTCCCTGCGAACCAATCTGAGCATGAGGCAGAGGTGGCACAGGTTCGCGATGAGATCGCCCGGGCCAAGGAAACCTTAGCAGCTGAGGATACTAGATTAGCCACAGAGCGGGCGACTTTGGACGTACGGGCGCAGCAACTTCATGCAGAGGCCTTTCAGCTCACGTTGAGCTTGAACGCATCTAATGAGGTAATGAGGAGGAGACATCAGAAAACTCAGTCCTGTTTACCTCAGATTTATGATCCTCGGGATCTCTTTGCTACACCCGGGGCCGGCCCAAGTAACCCGCCAGGTGCAAATCAGTTTATGACATCCGTAGCGGGAGGCCCAATCTAGCCTCCGGTGACGGCGCCTCTTCACGGCAATATGGCACCGCCCCATTACGTACCAATACCACAGGGTCACTTCTCCAACCCCATGGAGAACTTAATCGCAGCATCAGCATGCTTGGCGGCTCTCCCAGTAGATGGTGATGATCCGACAGCGGTGGAAACCCGGAGGATCAGGGGACTTGTCCAAACAGCCCTGGCTCAGCAAGAGACCTACTCCTACAGCCGGAACAGGATTCACTCAACTCCTCCGCCCTGGTTAGCTCCACCTCATCAAAACCGGAGCCTGAGTTACAGTAGACACATGGAGTCAGAGGCCTTGTCAAGTAGCGCTCAGCGCCGGAACCAGCCCGGCGGGTATAACCCGGTTCAGGATCGGATACGTCAGGAGGACGAGCGGGCGGCTCAGCTAGCGGCTCAGCTAGCAGCCCAACAGGACTCACTGGCTTACCGACGACTTCTGTTGAGGCGGGTGTTGCTACTAGAACCGGAGGAGTTCCTTGTCTGGTACCAGCTCTATGTAATGTACGTCTGCCCAAGGATTTCAACGGACCTCGAAAGGTGCAGAATTATACGGCTGATTTACAGCCTGGGGCGTGGATTGAAAGTTACGAGATGGCCATGGAGCTGCTGGAGGTTAGTGATGAAGCGATGGCTAAATACTTCACCATGATGTTGGACGGAACGACCCGTTCTTGGTTAAAGGGTTTGCCACCCAATTCCATTAGTTCATGGGCGGAGCTGAAGGCCCGTTTCATCCAGAACTTCAAGGACACTTGCAAGCAGTCTATGTCGATTGTGGACCTGACAAATTGTAAGCAGGAGGAAGGTGAATCTACGACTCATTGGGTGCGCCGGGTCAAAGATATAATACATTCGTCTGACAAGATGGATGCCGGCTCAGCAGTTCTCATGGTGGAGAAGAATTGCCGCTTTGAGCCTCTCAGACAGAATCTGGGGCGCCTTAAGCGTGATTGCAACGATATGGGGACGCTGATGGCGGCTTTAGTCAAGTATGCCGATTCTGATAGTACCAAGGATCCCGCGTCTGATGAGGAAAAGACAGGGAAGGGAAAGAAGAACGGTAATGGAAAGGGTCAGCAGCATAACCCGGCGAGTCAAGGAGGCAATAAGCGTAAGGCGGACGGTAACCCAGAATTTGTGGCCAATGCACAGGGTAACAATGAGAAGCGCAAAGGAAATCCACCCCCTCGGTTTGGCGGGTCAGGTACGTCTCTTGAGCAACTACTCAATGAGCCCTGCCCGAAACACGACACCCGGGAACGACCAGCGACTCATTTATGGAAGGATTGCGCAATCATGAAGGCTTTCAAGAATTCTAATACGTTTGATGGCAATAAAGGCCCAGGCACGGCTCAGGAGCTGGCGGCTTTCATGGCCCGGGAGCGGTTCAGAATCCGGTTTTCAGGGAAGACATGGTGGTTATAATCAACAATAGTCTGGTCAAGGAGGTCAGCAGCAGCAGTCGGGTTATCAGAGCCATCCAAAACAGCTAAACAGCGGGCAGTATCACGTGTTCACCACAAGTTTGTGTAAACGTGATCAGAAAGTTCATAGGAGGACGGTGAATTCTGTTGAGCCGGCAGTCCCTCGTTACTTGAGGTGGTCGGAACAGCCTATTGTCTGGAGCAGGGAGGATCACCCTCCCCGGGTTGATAATTCGGGTCAACTGGCCCTGGTAGTGGTACCGCAGGTTGGTGGTTATAAATTTACTAAGGTGCTCATGGATGGAGGTAGCAGCATCAACATCCTTTATTACGAGACCTTTCGGCGCATGGGCTTAACTGACAAGAATTTAAAGACTTCCAACACCGTCTTCCATGGAGTGGTGCCTGGTAAGTCGGCGTATCCAATGGGTAAGATTGAGCTAGAGGTGGCCTTTGGAGACGAGCATGATTCTAGGGCGGAAAAGTTAACTTTTGAAGTGGTAAAAATCAAGAGTCCATATCACGCTTTGTTCGGGCGGCCGGCTTATGCTAAGTTCATGGCGCAGCCGTGTTATGTTTATTTACAGCTCAAGATGCCGGGTTACAAGGGTACCATCACTATGCATGGAAGCCGAAAGGTGGCCCTGGAATGCGAAGAAGGCGATGCGGCTTATGCCGAGTCTGTCTGTGCAGCAGAGGAGCTCAAATTTTATCAAGATAACGTTGACCCAGCAGATATGACCTCCCTCAAGAAGCTGACTACGGAGCATGACCCGGCCATGAAGTTTAAATCGGCTGCAGAGACTAAGCTTGTTGATTTTACTCCGGGCGATTCGTCTAAGCAATTCAGCATCAGTGCCAACTTGGATCCTAAATAGGAAAGCACGCTCATCGAGTTCATCCGTGAGAACCGGGACATCTTTGCATGGAAGCCTTCTGACATGCCGGGTGTACCGAGAGGACTTGCTGAGCACACTCTTAATATTGATCCGAAGTATAAGCCGATCAGGCAGTTTCTGCGGCGATTCAATGAGGAACGACGAAAAGCCATAGGAGAAGAGGTCGCCCGGCTCTTGGCGGCTGGGTTCATTGTCGAAGTGTTTCACCCGGAGTGGTTGGCTAACCCGGTGCTCGTGCTCAAGAAAAATGGCACCTGGCGGATGTGTGTGGATTACACAGACTTAAATAAGGCTTGTCCGGCTGATCCTTTCGCTCTCCCCCGTATTGTTCAAATCATTGATGCTACGGCGGGTTGTGTCGTTTGAGCTTTTTGGATGCTTACTCTGGTTATCATCAAATCAAGATGGCAGTTAAGGACTAGGAGAAGATGGCTTTCATCACTCTGTTTGGAGCCTTCTGCTATGTGTCTATGCCTTTTGGGCTCAAGAGTGCCCAGGCGACTTATCAACGGTGTGTACAAAATTGTCTCCACAATCAGATTGGGCGCAATGTTCATGCTTATGTGGATGACATAGTGGTGAAATCCAGAGAGGCGGAAACCTTGATATCTGATCTTAGAGAAACCTTTGACAATCTCCGGGTTTACAAAACGATGCTTAACCCGGAGAAGTGTGTATTTGGTGTGCCTGCAGGCAAGCTTTTGGGATTCTTGGTCTCAAACAGGGGCATCGAGGCTAATCCGGAGAAGATTAAGGCAATCACTTCTTTGGCTAAACCGGCATGTATCAATGATGTTCAGCGACTGGCGGGTCGTGCTGCCGCTTTAAGCCGGTTCATAAGCCGGTTAGGTGAGAAGGCCCTACCGCTGTACCAACTGATGAAGAAGGCAGACACCTTTGTCTGGAGTAATGCTGCTAATGCCGCTTTTGAGGATTTGAAGAGGCAGTTATCTGAGCCGCTAGTTCTTGCAGCTCCCATTGACAAAGAGCATTTGCTGTTATATATGGCTGCTAATTCACGAGCCGTTAGTGTGGCAATTGTGGTAGAGCGCAAGGAGGCAGGTAAGGAACATCCGGTTCAACGGCCGGTTTATTATGTCAGTAAGGTACTCTTCGAGTCAAAACAAAGATATCCTCATTGGCAGAAACTTGTTTACGGGGTGTTCATGGCAAGTCGGAAGCTGCTTCCAAGGTCACCCTATCACTGTGGTAAGCTCTGCCCCCTTGGGAGACATTATTCAGAACAGAGAGGCTACAGGACGAGTCGCCAAGTGGGCCATCGAGCTCGGGCCTCATGGTCTGAAGTACGTACCACACACTGCCATTAAGTCTCAAGCTTTGGTGGATTTCATCAACGACTGGACAGAGCTACAGGCACCTGAGGAGAAGCCCGATAACACTTATTGGACTATTCACTTTGATGGGTCCAAACAGTTGGAAGGCTCGGGGGCTGGAGTCGTGTTAACTTCCCCTCGAGGTGACAAATTTTGTTATGTGCTCCGGCTTATGTTTCCTTGTACTAACAATGCAGCTGAGTACGAGGCCCTACTCCATGGTCTCCGGATGGCCAAAGAGATGAACTTGAGCCGGGTAAGATGCTTGGGAGACTCAGACCTTGTGGCTCAACAGGTGTCAGGCAAGTGGGACTCTAGAGATCCCCTTATGGCGGCTTACCATCGTGGTCGATGCTGTGGCTGGACATTTCAAGGGTTATGTGGTGGAACACATTGATCGAAGGAAGAATGAGGCGGCTGATGCCTTAAGCCAGCTGGGATCTCAGTGTAAGCCGATGCCGCCTAACACCTTTCTTGATGTTTTGAATAATTCTTCTATTAAGTTACCTACAGAGGAAGGTCTGGCAATACCAGACCCGGAGGCACAGCTGGAAGCGGCTCTCCATGTTATCCCGGATTGTACAGTTCCTTATTTGGCTTACATGACCCGGGGAGAGTTGCCTGAAGATGAGACCTTGGCAGGACAAATCGCCCGGCGGTCCAAGTCCATGACAATTGTCAATGGCGAGTTACATCATTGCAGCGTCACTGGAGCGTTTCAATGTTGCATGTCACCTACAGAGGGTCAGGAGATCCTTCGTGAGATTCATGAAGGCGATTGTGGTCATCACGCCGGCTCAAAATCTCTTGTGGCCAAAGCTTTCCATCATGGGTTTTATTGGCTGACGGCTCATGCTGATGGAGAAGACCTGGTCAGTAAATGTGACGGATGTTAGAAATTCTCACGACGAGCCCATGTGCCGGCTCAAGAATTGAGGATGATTCCGATTACTTGGCCGTTTGCAGTCTAGGGGCTTCATATGGTCGGGCCTTTCGAAAGGTCTAAGGATAAAAAGACGCACCTCTTGGTGGCGGTTGACAAGTTCACAAAGTGGGTGGAGGCGGAGCCAGTCAATAAGTGTGATGCAGCCACGGCGGTCCAGTTTATGAAAAAGGTGATTTTTCGCTTTGGTTTTCCACACAGCATCATAACTGATAATGGCACTAACCTCTCCAAAGGAGCTATGGAAGAGTTCTGTCAACGAGAGCATATTCGACTTGATGTTTCAGCTGTGGCTCACACTCAATCCAATGGTCAAGCAGAACGAGCTAATCAAGAAATCTTGAGGGGTATCAAGCCCCGGCTCTTGGTCCCCTTGCAACGGACGCCGGGTTGTTGGGTGGAGGAGTTACCTTCTGTACTTTGGAGCATCAATACTACACCTAACAGATCTATGGGTTACACGCCTTTCTTTATGGTGTATGGAGCAGAGGCGGTCCTGCCAAGTGACATCCATCATGACTCACCCCGTGTGGCGGCTTATGTTGAAGAAGACAACGAAAAAGCTCGGCAAGACGCACCTGACCTGTTGGATGAAGAGTGAGACTTGGCAATAGCCCGCTCGGCGATTTACCAGCAAGACCTGCGCCGCTACCACAGCCGCCGGGTTAGGTCCAGAACCTTTCAGGAAGGCGACTTAGTGCTCCGACTCATCCAGGATCAATCTGACATGCACAAGCTATCCCCTCCTTGGGAAGGACCCTTTGTGGTCAGCAAGAATCTGAACAACGGATCATACTACCTTATCGATGTTTGGGAGCACAAAGACTCACGTAAGTCGGAGGAGGAGACCCGCCGGCCGTGGAATATCGCTCATCTTCGGCCTTATTATACTTGAGCCATCGGCACTAATGTGTATATATTTATACTATGTATATTACATAAAGCAATAAAGCAGGACCTCTGTCCTTTTTTCCACTCCCAAAAAAGGTTTATGTGTTTTCTTTGTCAGGAGGTGGAGATAACTAAGGAGAAGCGGATCATGTCTGAATCCGGCTTTCCTTTGGTCCGGCTTATGATCATATCTGAATCTAGCCGTGATCACTTGGGGGCTTCCTGTTCAAATATAGGTCATATTCGAACCAAAGAGAACACAGCTGTCGAAACCCACTTGATCGGCATACTGCCAAACCCACTTGGGGGCTTCTTGATCATATTTGAATCATAGCTTAACCCCTTTGGGTCTGACGTGGATCGTATTCGAATCAGCGTCATTAAACAACTCTTATGGTCACTTGGGGGCTTCCTGTTCAAACATAGGTCGTATTCGAACCAAAGAGAACATAGCTGTCGATACCCACTTGATCGGCATCGCCACAGCCACTGGGGGCTAACCGATCGTATCCGAATCTTAGCTCAACCCCTTTGGAACGGTTCACTGATCGTATTCGAATTAGAAACCCTTTTGATCATCATATTTTACAAGTATCAACATTGGATATCTTGTGACCCTCTTGAAAATACAATGGAGTACATTGCAATCCTCCAGGATTAAAATTGGTTACATCAGGTTGTTAAGTACCAGGTGAACTTTTATGTGCCAATTTTCAGGAGTTAAACTTACCCTCAGGGGTTGGCTTATATAAGCCGGAAAAGCAGCCATAAGCATCACAGGGCAGTGCAAGACATTTCTGCAAAGGACATAACAGATTCATATAAACTACAAAGTGCATCGTGACGGCGGCTTATGCAAGTATTAAGGGCCATAAGCATGCGCAAAGGCATAGCAAAACTCAAAGTATTTTCTACTCTGTTACAAGACTCCCCGAGTCTGAATGATGCGGCATTGTTTTTCTACAACGACATAAGTAGGTGGCGCCTGGCAATCTACTCTTGGGGTTGACTTGAAGCCTCCGGGTTATCCTTCTCCGCCTCTCCGCTGACTGCTTTGTCCTGGAAGGATGATGAGGCCCAGTCAATGCCACTCAAGGCCTCAAACTCAGCTTCATCATCTATTAAACTGGTTGGGTCAACTTCAGGGGAAAAGGTGTGCTTACGGATTGGAGGGATCAAGCTGACATCGTCATAATGCGGCGTGGGGATTCTCCGATTCTCCTTGTCATAACCCAGCTGATACTTGGTGAGGTCAGTGTCGTTTCCAATTTGACTGGCCACAGGGCGTATATCCCTCACGCAGGTGGTGAAATCCTTTTCATCAAATGGAGTGCCATCCTCCTTTAAACTTGGATACCCAAGAGCGATGTCGGCTGGGTCTAGCTCTGGTAACCAGGCTTTGGCCCGACTCAAAGCGGCTATTGCTCCGGCTCTTGCTTGGGCCCATCTCAACTCTTGAATCCGCTAAGGAAGTACAGCAAGCCGTTGTAACACATCTTGCAAGAGGTGGGGCACATCATTTGATAAGGCTACAATGGCCAAGGCACGTTGTGACCCGATGTACAGTTGCTCTACTAGAGTATACACCGCCTTCAATTTGATCAGCATATTCTGCTTGAGGTTTGTGCTCCTGGGACCTGTATTGGTAAGTATAAGGTAAACCTCAGGTAACAATTGAAGGAATGTTTACAATATTTAATGCTTGCTTAAGATAACTTACCAAAGATCGCTGAGACCATCCGAGATATCTGGCGTTGTAAGTCGGTCAGTTCGGCTGTTGCATTTGACAGCGATGCCTCTGCTGTCTTGGCCCGGGTCACTAGTCCGGTCTTTTTGTCAGTCCAAATTTTCTTCTCCGACTCAAAATTTTTCTTCAGCTTCTCTTATTCAGAGACGCTGAATTCAAATTTGGAGTTAGCCTTTTGAATTTCAATCTCCTGGGCTGCCATGCGGTTCTTCAGGTCAGCAATCTCCGATTCAAATTGACTTATGGTGGCCTGCATTGCACCGGATAGTAGTCAAGATTATGGTAAATAATATTAAGTCCCAAGCACTTTGCAAGCAAAGATACTTGACACTTGGGGGCTAATGTATACCGAAGCTTTCTAAATTATTAAGCCGGTCCTGGATATTAAGTCCCAAATACTTTGCAAGCAAAGATACTTGGCACTTGGGGGCTAATGTGTATCGCAAGTTAAAGGTATTGTGTTACATCCGGTTTAAATATTTTTCTTTAAGCCGGGCAAGCAGCTCTAACAATTTTGCTAAGTCTACAACATATTTATTCATAAGCAATAGACTTGGGGGCTGGTACAGTAAGTATGATTGAAAGTAAGGAAGCATAAGTCATACCTCAGATTTTTGCTGTATTTGCTTCACCATGTCAATTTCCAGGTCACGGCTGTTTTGCACCTGGTTGATATAGCCTGAGACGATCTCTCCAATACTCAAATGAGTATAGTCGGTGATATCCATCTTAGCCTTACGGCGTTCTAGCAACTCCTCTTTAGCCGAGCATTCGGCAAGGACGGTGGGCCTGGCCGGCTCAACGAATTGAGCCTTGAGAAATTCCACTTCTGGGTCAGCCGTTTTTACTGGGCTAGGTGCCTCCGGGTTAACAGAACCATCAAGAATATCTTCAGCAGGCGGGTCAGAAGTTGGTGCTGCAATGTCTTGAGCCAGCTCAGGCGGCGGTTGATGTGTGGAAGAGTCGGGAGCAGCTATACCCTGTTCCGGTTCAGTCACCACAAGGGTTTGGGACGGTTTATCCTTCTTGGTTTTCTTCCTGGGCTTAACCTGCACGCTGTGGGCAAAGCAGAGAAATAAGTAAAGAAACATGAAGAAAGAAAAACATAAGGTGAATAAATTGATATTACCCAAGGGCAGTCTTAAAAGCCGGCATGTTTGATTGCATAGAGTCGCCGGATGAAGGAGAGGTATCCTGGTAACTGGAGTCAGAGGAATTGAGAGGTTGACGGATTAGACCCGCCAAAGGTAAAAAAGGGTATAAGTTGGAGATAACCTCAGTCCGACGCTTCCGGGTTGTGTCAGGCAAGCCGGAGGATAGCTCTGCATCCTTGCTGGTCCGGGTCTGCCTCCGGTTTTCAAATTGCTGTTGCTTCAAAAGAAAGTCAGGATCTTGGTAAGCCAAAGGGTGTGAAAATCTTACTTTCCAGGTTACTCTTCGAATTTTCTGACGCGACCGAAGCTCAAAATCGGAGGAGATTATAGTTACCTCTTCCTCGACGGGTTGGCTGTTGCCTGTGTCTTCCTAAAAGAAGGTTAATATCAGTAAGGTAGTGATAAAGGAGAAAGGGAAATTAAAAAGTTACCTCTTCCTCATTATCATCAGAATCATCAAGCTGAAACAGCTCTGAAGCGCTTGGCTTCCTTTTCCTTGAAGTGGTGGGCTTGGCGGTTTTCCTTTCAGCTTGCTTGGCCGCCCTGGCTTTCTTGGCCACCTCATGATCATATTGGATTTTCCAGAAGTTATCATTTGCCTGTAAAAGGTTATAAAGGGTTATGCGTAAGAATACAGTATAACATTATAAAAAATAACCCGACGGCTGGAAACTTACTGCAGGGGCCGGGTTCTTCTTGCAAAAAGGTAGTAAGCCGAAAGCGTTACTATTCACTGTGCCCTCTTTGAACAAAGACTGAGTTGTAGCTTCCACTACGTCATCTGGTAAGTCGTCAGGACTATGACGCTGAGGGTCATCTTTCTCGCCTGAATAATTACACATTAAGCCGGGGCGGCGGCTTAACGGAATTATTCTCCAAGCAACCCAGACTCGGACCAGGTCAATGCCATCTAAGTCGTTCCCTAAAAGAGCTTTAATCTTCTTGATCTTGGGGGTGAGTGGTAGACGTTCAATAGCAGTCAACTTATCCGGCAGCGGGTGAAGAGGTTCAAGGCGCAATGCACGGAAGCCGGGTAACGGGTTTTCACCAGCCGGAGAAGTATCTTGGCAGTAGAACCATGTCTGGTTCCAGTCCTTTGGATGACTCGACAATTCAGCATAAGGGAATAGGCAGTCTCTCCGCCTTTGAATCGATATGCCACCAAGCTCCAGACTGGGCCCGTTGGCCCGCTCATTCTGTCGGTTCAAATAGAACAATTCCCTGAACAAAATTGGGCTGGGTTCTTCTCCATGGTAGACCTCACAGAAAACATGGAAGTTGCAGATATTTGACACGGAATTGGGCCCGATGTCTTGAGGTCTTAAGTCAAAGAAGTGCAAAACGTCTCTAAAGAATTTTGAACTGGGAGGAGCAAATCCCCGGCTCATGTGATTGGTAAAAATGATCACCTCCCCTTCCTTGGGTTGAGGTTTCTCTTCAGATGGGTCAGGAGCAAGATAAGACATGACATCCTTATTGGGCAGATGGCCAGACTTTACAAACTCGGACAGTTTGCTCTCTGTAACAATGGATGGGACCCAGTTGCAGGTAACCGGAGGTTTAACCGCTTTGGGTGCCATTGGGTAAATTGAAGCCTACAACAAGATAAAGGAAATTTTCCGGTTTATTATAACCCGGAGAATAAACATTATTGGGTTATTAAGATGGCGGCTGAAGAAGGGGCCTAATGACATACATGTAACTATGTGATAATGTTTAACAGCTGCAGGTATTAAAGATGATTAAGGTTTTCTTAAGTCACCATAGGCAAGCGGTGCTGACAGCCGGTATTATCTTAAACCGGTTACACGGACTACTATGGCTGAAACAGAGTCAACAGACACAGTTTTTGGCTAAGTGTGGAGCAATCAGGTTTCACAAATTGCAATTATTATTTTGGATCAAACGATGCTCTGGAAAGGAAAAATTTCTAGACCTAAAACAGTACAGGGAAGTTCATATACTCAAGGAGGGCTTCCAAAACAAGGAAATGAGATCTGTTTTCATACAGAATAAGCACACAACATCCTTCGCAGCAGTTCTATGTGGGTTTTACGATCTGAACAAGGTATTAGAGGTAAGAACTAATGGAGGTTGCGTCGGGCGATGATGAACGTCGACGAACTCAAGACAGTACTAATGAAGATCTGAGAAAGGGGGGAAAGAGAACTCACCGATGTGGAAGAACTGCGAAGGGTTGCCGTTGTTCTCTGGTCAAAAAACAGGGTGATGCAGCGGCCTGAGTCGGTGAAGACGAGGTTTCCGACGGTGGTAGCGGCGGAGCTCGAGCGGCAGAAGAGGGAGTGCGAGGAAGAAGACGACCGGAGGAAATGAAAAATACCTAGGTCACGCCTATTTATAAGGAGGACCGACTGAGACATCATTATCCAGCGGCCCCGACGCCTCAATTTTCAGGAGGGTCAGTAAAGGCAAAGATCCGTTGAAGATATGATGAATTAAAATATAAGTTTTATTGAAGATGACGTCATGATGATTTAATCCGGAGCCAGAGGATGACGTCACGGCGGGTTACAATTTTCACGCAAGACAAAAGACTAAAGGCCAGTTCATAAGGTTTTCAAAGATTGACATGAACCGGTTCAAATCAATCTGGGGCCTAATGTTGGGGATATGACTATTTGTGTAAGCCATCCAGGAGAGGCCGGGTTACGCAAATAGAGGTTCATCAGAAGCCCAAGACCAAGGCATGAAGATGGCGGTTCACTAAAAGGCTTAAAGGCCCACAGGCGACTCTGAGGCCCGTAAAGATAAACCGCCATGATGGTATAACTTGTACTGTAAGGTAGAAGTAACTAGTCACCGAGCCGGACACTGTTTATGAGCCGGCCGGGACTCTGTAAGCCACAGGGCGTCAACCCGTGTATATAAGGGGACGACCCGCCAGCGGCTTGGGGCGAGAAACAACAGATCGAGAACCAAGGATAGCGTATCTCGCTCCCTGGTCATCGAAACCGCAAGCAATTCCAACCCAACTAGACGTAGGCCTTCCTTCACCGTAAGGGGCAGAACTAGTATAAACCTCGCGTGTCCTTGTCCCGATTAACCCCTTTAAGCTTCCTAGTTGCGATGGCTCCACGACTAAGTACTTGTAAAAGGACATCTGCCGTGGCTATTCCATGACACTATTTATTGTTTCTCCCCTCTCTTCTCTCGCTAGACACCGAGACCGATGCCGCTGCTACCCAGTACGACTACGGTGTTGACGACACCTCTCTCTTGCCGGAGCAACCAGGCAAGCCCCCCTTTGATCACCAGATATCGCATATTCTTCTCTCTACTTCTTGCATTAGAGTAGTGTAGCATGTTACTTCTTTCCGTTATCCTATCCTGATGCATAGCCTGTCCTTGCTACTACTGTTGTTACCTTTACCTGCAATCCTAAATGCTTAGTATAGGATGCTAGTGTTCCATCAGTGGCCCTACACTCTTGTCCGTCCGCCATGCTATACTACTGGGCTGTGATCACTTCGGGAGGTGATCACGGGCATATGATATATACTTATACTGTTACATTACTTATGATACTGTTCAAAGATGGGGGCTGAAGGGGCAGGTGGCTCCATCCAGGTAGTGGTGGGCCTGAGTTCCCGACGGCCCCCGACTGTTACCTTGTGGCGGAGCGACAGGGCAGGTTGAGACCACCTAGGAGAGAGATGGGCCTGGCCCTGGTCGGCGCCAGTGGTTATTTGAAAATAACATGCTTAACGAGATCTTGGTATTTGATCTGAGTCTGGCTACTGGCCTATACGCACTAACCATCTACGCAGGGACAGTTATGGGCACTCGACGTCGTGGTATCAGCCGAAGCCTTTGTGACGTCAGCGACTGAGCAGCGCGCGCCGGGTTGGACCGCGTAACGCAACTTCCTTTGTAATGGAGGTTGCTAGGTCTGCTCACCGGCCGCGTACGCAATGTGCAGGTGTGCAATGGGCGATGGGCCTAGACCCCTGCGCCATAGGATTTAGACCGGCGTGCTGACCTCTCTGTTGTGCCTAGGTAGGGCTGCGATGTGTTGATCTTCCGAGGCCAGGCATGACCCAGGAAAGTGTGTCCGGCCAAATGGGATCGAGCGTGTTGGGTTATGTGGTGCACCCCTGTAGGGAAGTTAATCTATTCGAATAGCCGTGATCTTCGGTAACAGGACGACTTGGAGATGTACCTTGACCTTATGACAACTAGAACCGGATACTTGATAAAACACACCCTTCCAAGTGCCAAATACAACCGGTGATCGCTTTCTCATAGGGCGATGAGGGGAGGATCATCGGTTAGGATTATGCTATGTGATGTTACTTGGTGAACTTACCATCTACTCTCTTCTCCTGCTGCAAGAAGGAGGTTACCAGAAGTGTAGTCTTCGATACGACTAGCTATCCCCCTCTTATTCCGGCATTCTGCAGTTCAGTACACATATGATAGCCTTTTTCCTTTTGATACCAATGCATACATATGTAGTGTAGCTCCTTGCTTGCGAGTACTTTGGATGAGTACTCACGGTTGCTTTGCTCCCCCTTTGCCCCCTTTCTATACTCGATTGCTGCGACCAGACGATGGAGCCCAGGAGCCAGACGCCACCGTCGACGACGACTACTACTACTCGGGAGGTGCCTACTACTACGTGCAGCCCGCTGACGACGACCAGGAGTAGTTTAGGAGGATCCCAGGCAGGAGGCATGCGCCTCTTTCGATCTGTATCCCAGTTTGTGCTAGCCTTCTTAAGGCAAACTTGTTTAACTTAGGTATGTACTCAGATATTGTTGCTTCCGCTGACTCGTCTATGATCGATCTCTTGTATTCGAGCCTTCGAGGCCCCTGGCTTGTAATATGATGCTTGTATGACTTATTTTATTTGTAGAGTTGTGTTGTGATATCTTCCCGTGAGTCCCTGATCTTGATCGTACACGTTTGCGTGTATGATTAGTGTATGATTGAATCAGGGGCGTCACATAGTGCGAAGACATTCACTCATAGGTAGAGAGTTGGTTCCAGATTTGTACGAATCCACGAATAAGTACAAGTGAGGAATCTAACTACTTGTGAAGCATAAGTGAACATACTAGGCATGTTATGAGATGTAGTATGAGATAGATCCAAGTTGTGTGAACAGAAACTACTTGTGGTTGAAAAGGATGAATCTATCAGATCAAAAAGACCGTAAAAAGGAGGTTTTATTTACCACATGAGGAACTGCTAGACGGAGTGGGAGAGGAGGCCGAGCAGTTCGATCTTCCGTGCCCTAACTTGGCGACGGAGGACACCTACGGCGACGGCAGAGAAGACGATGTCCGCGGCCGGTGTGAGGATGGCGTCGGTGAGGTCGCAACAGCTAAGCGCTTCATCGCCGTCATCGTCGAGGGCTAGCGGTGGCGCTAGGGTTTGTGTGAGAGTGGAAGAATTGATAATGACTGGGGTGAGGCATGTATTTATAGGGACAGGGACAGCACAGTGTTATTACACAGGTGCCCCAGGCGATTCGCATCTGAAGGACACGTGGCGATCATGCAACACATGAGAGGTTGTTCCACGTTCCCATGCACGCCTGGATTGTCGGGTGGTCGTTCCCACTTCTCCGGGTTTCAGGTAAAAGGATTGAGCATTGAAAGTAGATTAATGTTTGTCTTTGTGTCTTCTTCTGACAAGGACGCAGAGAAGACATTTTGACAGTTTCAATAGAATGCATATGATTTGGATAGATAGACTTAAGATAGAAGAATAGAAGGGTTAGGGTCCAATCACATTAACTTAGTTCAAAAGATTCAACAAGAAGACATAGCTATAAGTGAATGCTGTAGAGGACAGAAACCAAATCAGTACATTGAAGATAAACATGAAGCCATGTTAACATTGAAGACAAACAAAATGCGAAGACTTTGCAATGTAGCACCAACTGAAAGTATTCCAAACAGGAGTTTGGTGGTGGCGTTACCCACCGTATAGGAAATGTTAGACCCAGACACAGCGCACAATTATCGTGGCGCTCCGAAGTCAAATTCCACGTTAATGTATTCACACTCAGAATGTAAGTCTTCATTGATTGAAGATATACTTTACTTCGTGTGTTGGACATCTAAGTCATCAACATGCATAAGTGTTAGCATGTGTGCCTGATCACAAGACATTTGAGGATTCCAAGATATTTAGCTCACACCGTAACTTGCAAAACCTGTTCTCATCCAAGGGCTTTGTGAAGATATCTGCCAGTTGCTCTTCAGTGTTGACGTGTATGATATCAATATCTTCCTTCATGACTTGATCTTTGAGAAAGTGATGATGAATTTCAATGTGCTCTGTCTTCGAGTGCTGAACTGGGTTGTTAGCAATCTTAATGGCGCTTTCGTTGTCGCAGTAGAGTGGCACTTGCTTCAGATGAATGCTTTGCTTCATCCATAGAAGCTGAGCGCAGCAAGATCCAGCAGCAACGTATTCAGATTCAACAGTGGAGAGAGATACATAGTTCTGCTTCTTTGAAGACCAACATACAAGTGATCGTCCCAGAAAGTGACATGTGTCTGATGTAGACTTGCAATCCACCTTGTCACCACCATAATCAACATCCGAGAATCCAACTAGATCAAACTCTGAGCCCTTTGGATACCATAATCCTAGTGTTGGGGTGTGAGCCAAATATCGAAGAATTCGCTTCATAGCTAAGTGATGCGATTCCTTTGGTGCCACTTGGAATCGGGCACACATGCAAACACTAAGCATGATATATGGCCTAGATGCACATAAATAAAGCAAAGAACCAATCATGGAGCGGTATACCTTTTGATCGAACTCTTTACCATTGCCGCTGGGACCCAGATGGTGTTTAGCTGGCATTGGTATCGTGTATCCTTTGTAGTCTTGCATTCCAAACTTCTTCAGGCAATCTTTAAGGTATTTCTCTTGAGATATGAAGATTGCGTTGTGTTGCTGTTGTATTTGAAGACCAAGGAAGAACTTCAGCTCACCCATCATGGACATCTGATATTGCTCTTGCATCATATATCCAAACTCATCACTGTATTTCTGGTTTGTGCAACCGAAGATAATGTCATCCACATACATTTGGCACACAAACAGTTCACCATCATATGTCTTCATGAAGAGAGTGGGATCCAAAGAACCAGGTTTGAAGCCTTTGCTCTTCAGGAAGTCCTTGAGTGTGTCATACCAAGCACGAGGGGCTTGTTTGAGGCCATACGGTGCCTTGTTGAGCTTATAAACCATGTAAGGATGTTTTGGATCTTCAAAGCCAGACGGTTGTGCAACATACACTTCTTCTTCAATCTTTCCATTGAGAAAAGCGCTCTTCACATCCATTTGATACAAAAGAATGTTATGATGATTTGCATAGGCCAGCAGTATGCGTATAGCTTCAAGCCTAGCCACGGGAGCAAATGTTTCATCGAAGACAATTCCTTCAACTTGAGTGTATCCTTGAGCAACGAGACGAGCTTTGTTTCTGACAACTTGACCATGCTATTCTTGCTTGTTGCGATATATCCATTTAGTGCCTATGATATTGTGCTTACGAGGGTCAGAACGCTTGACCAGTTCCCATACATTATTTAGTTCAAATTGTTGAAGCTCTTCTTGCATAGGTTGAATCCAGTCAGGTTCCATGAAGGCTTCATCAATTTTCTTGGGTTCAGATATTGAGACGAATGCAAAGTGCCCACAGAAATTTGCTAGTTGTGTTGCCCTTGAACGAGTGAGTGGACCAGGTGCATTAATGATGTCAATTATTCTCTCAATCTGTACTTCATTTGCAACACGAGGATGAACAGGACGAAGATTTTGCTCTTGCTGATCATTGTCATCGTTGGAAGGATTGTCTTTAGGCTGAGCATTGTCTTCAGGTTGATCAGGTGCAGAGATGATGAGTTCCTCTTCAGGCTAAGCTTCAGAAGGTATGATTTCTCCAGTTCCCATAAGCATGATGGATTCACTCGATGGAACTTCATCTAGCACATTTGGCAGGTGCTCTCTTTGCGAGCCGTTAGTCTCATCGAACCGCACATCCACAGTCTCAACCACTTTATAGTGAAAGAGGTTGAAGACTCTGTAGGAGTGCGAGTCCTTTCCGTATCCAAGAATAAAACCTTCATGTGCTTTCGGTGCAAATTTTGAAGTGTGATGTGGATCCTTGATCCAGCACCTGGCACCAAATACTCTGAAGTAACTGATCTTTGGCTTCTTACCAGTGAGGAGCTCATAGGATTTTTTGTTTAGAAGCTTGTGAAGATAAACACGGTTGATGATATGGCATGCAGTATCAATGGCTTCAGGCCAGAACTTTCTTGGAGTCTTGTATTCATCAAGCATCGTCCGGGCCATCTGAATAAGTGTCCTGTTCTTGCGTTCCACGATGCCATTCTGCTGCGGCGTGTACGGAGCTGAGAACTCATGAGTGATGCCCAAAGTATCAATATAATTGTCGAGGCCGGTGTTCTTGAATTCAGTGCCATTATCACTTCTGATGTGCTTGATCTTGACGCCATAATTGTTCATGGATCGATTGGCAAAGCGTCTGAAGACATCCTGCACTTCAGTCTTGTAAAGGATTATATGCACCCGTGTATATCTTGAATAATCATCAACAATGACGAAGCCATAGAGACACGCAGTAGTAGTAAGAGTTGAGTAGTGATTGGGACCGAAGAGGTCCATGTGTAGCAGTTCGAAGGGTTGAGTCGTTGTCATGATTGTCTTCGAGGGATGCTTGAACCTCGTCATCTTTCCAGCTTCACAGGCACCGCATAGGTGATCCTTCTTGAACTTGATGCCCTCGATGCCTATGACATGCTTCTTCTTTGCAAGAGTGTGCAAGTTCCTCATGCCAGCATGCCCTAGCCTCCAATGCCAGAGACAGCATTCTAAAGCTTTTGCTAGAAGACATACGGTAAGCTGTGGTCCTGCTGAGAAATCTACCACATACAAATCATCTTTCCGATACCCTTCAAAGACTAGAGACTTGTCAGATTCCATTAGAACAAGGCAGCAATATTTTCCAAATATCACAATCATGTTTAAATTGCAAAGCATTGAGACAGACATTAAGTTGAAACCAAGGGATTCAACAAGCATCACTTTATCCATGTGTTGATCCCTTGAGATTGCAACTCCACCTAGACCCAATACCTTGCTTTTACCAGTATCAGCAAATGTGATGTGACTCTTGTCAGATGGACGTAAAGTTGAGTCCACGAGAAGACTTCACTTGCCAGTCATGTGATTAGTACACCCACTATCAATAATCCATTCCGAAGCAGCTGGTGTCATACCCTACAGTGCAGTTAGGGGGATAGGCTTCACGAAGAGAATTGTGAAGCATAAATATTTGACGAGCAAGTGGATTATGAAAGCTTAGATCGAGGTTAGGACTGATAGGGAAAGTAGCAAGCGACTCAGGAACAAAATACATAATAAGACCATTTGGGCATTTGATCTTGCGCCCTACAAGATGTTTAAGGTCCCCAGCAATAGCCTCAGACGAATTTGATTTTCGGCTGGAGACCCTTCCCTGCAAAAGAGAGTTAAGCTTTCTTAGCCACCCACATCTTCAAGGGTGGCTTCGAAGCAATGAGTCTAAGTGCAACATCTGAAAACTTTGGCTTTGAAGCCCTACCAAATAGTCTTGCAGGTGGGCAATAGTACTCATAAGAATAAGCAGAGTAGTTCTTGGTCTTATGAACATGGCGGTTTGATGAAACACGCTCATATTCATAGGCCTGAGTATGGTTTCCCTGCAAAACATTTGCGTTAGTGCGACTCAGGTGAGTCCTCTATCTGTATGAAGCCTTTGGACCATATGAAGCTTGTGGTCTGGGGTTTGTCTTCTTCACTTGTGGTGTCATGACGACATTCACACGAAGATTCTCCAGACACCTTTTCGGCACCCAGAGTTTCTTCATAGGTGGCCCATTCCTGGAATTAGTACCAATATACCTGGCAAACACTTCACCATTCTGATTCTTAAACAGTTTATAGTTTGCATCAAAGGATTCATCAATAACAATGGGATTAGCACAAGTGAAGCCAGATAGGGTGGATGGATCAAATCCTTCCTGAGCGAAACTGATCTGTTTGGCATGAAGTGACTCGTTTTCCTTTTTAAGATCTTCATGAGCCGCTCTCAATTTCTCAAGATCTTGCTTCCTTTGAAGATAATCATAGGAAAGCTTTTCATGAGTTGTTGAGAGCTTTTCATGACGACTTTCAAGTTCCTCATACTTAACATGAAGATTTTTTATGTCTTCAATTAAGGACTGAGATCGAGTCATTTCAGTGTCTAACAGGTCATCGCTTTTGTCTAACAATTTTTGAATATGTTCCATAGCTTTCTATTGTTCAGTTGCAATTTTAGCAAGTGTTTTGTAGCTGGGTTTGGAACAACAATCAGAGTCATCTTCACTGGATGTTTGATAGTGAGTAGTGCGTGAGTTTACCTTGGCACCGTGTGCCATGAAGCAGTAGGTGGGAGCGGAGTCGTCCTGGTCATTAGCATCGGCATCGGTGATGGAGTCATTGTCTTCAATGTTGAAGATGGACTTGGCAACGTAGGCTGTAGCCAGACTTGCAATGCCAGAATCGGACTCCTCCTCAGACTCCACCTCCGCCTCCTCAGAAGGAGACTCCTCCTCTGAATCCATTTCCTTGCCAACAAACGCACGAGCCTTGCCAGATGAGCTCTTCTTGTGTGATGAAGACTTTGAGGAAGACTTGGAAGAAGACTTTGAGTATTTCTTATTCTTCTTGTCGTGAGAATCATATTCCTTGCTCTTCTTCTTCTTGTTTTTCTCATTGTCCCACTACGGACACTCAGAGATGTAGTGACCAGGTTTCTTGCAGTTGTGACATGTTCTCTTCTTGTAGTCATGAGCAGAAGCTTCATCATTCCTTGAAATGGATCGTGAGGACTTTCTGAAGCCTTTCTTCTTGGTGAATTTCTGAAACTTCTTCACAAGCATAGCAAGCTCCTTTCCAATGTCTTCAGGATCATCAGAACTGCAATCAGAGTCTTCTTCAGATGAGGAAACAACTTTTGCCTTCAAAGCACGAGTTCGCCTATAGTTGGGACCATAGATATCTCTTTTCTCAGAAAGCTAAAACTCATGTGTGTTGAGCCTTTCAAGTATGTCAGACGGATCAAGTGTCTTGAAGTCAGGGCATTCTTGAATCATCAGGGCTAGGGTGTCAAACGAGCTGTCAAGTGATCTTAGGAGTGTCTTGATGACTTCATCCTTGGTGATCTTAGTAGCGCCGAGGGCTTGAAGCTCATTTGTGATATCAGTGAGTCGATCAAACGTGAGCTAAACATTCTCATTGTCGTTTCTCTTGAAGCGGTTGAAGAGGTTGCGAAGGACACTGATTCTTTTATCTCTCTGGGTTGAGACGCCTTCGTTGACCTTGGAGAGCCAGTCCCAGACTAGCTTAGATGTTTCCAGAGCACTCACACGGCCATACTGTCCTTTGGTCAGATGACCACAGATGATGTTCTTGGCAGTGGAATCCAGTTGAACGAACTTCTTGACATCAGCAGCGGTGACACCTTCACCAGCGTTGGGGACGCCATTCTTGACGACATACCAGAGGTCGACATCAATGGCTTCAAGATGCATGCACATCTTATTCTTCCAGTAGGGATATTCAGTTCCATCAAAGACTGGGCACGCAGCGGAGACTTTTATTATCCCTGCAGTCAACATAGCTAAAACTCCATGTGGTTAAACCGAATCACACAAAACAAGGGAGTATCTTGCTCTGATACCAATTGAAAGTGCTAGTGATCGACTAGAGAGGGGGTGAATAGGCGATTTTTATGAAAATCTTCAAAACATGGAGGTTTCGAATACAAACGATAGAAACTAACCTATTACCATGCAGCGGAAGGTAGACTACACTAAGCAAGCCATAGTCAAGTATTCAATGAAATGAAAGCACAAAGACCAATAGCAGCTAGGTAGTATAGATCAGGATGGAAGATAGTATGAAGCCAATCAGAACAAGCAGTCGCACAGTGAAGACAAATAAATATTGCAAACAGGCAATGACTTCACAAGGACCAATCGGCAAGTAAAGAGATGGGAAGGATAGAACCAGTGGCTCGTTGAAGACAATGATTTGTTGGACCAGTTCTAGTTGCTGTGACAACTGTACGTCTGGTTAGGGAGGCTGAGATTCAACTCAGAAGACCGCGTCTTCACCTTATTCCCCTTGAGCTAAGGATACCCAGTCCTCGCTCAATCACTCTAGTAAGTCTTCAAGGTAGACTTCCAAACCTTCACAGACTTCGTTCACCGGCGATCCACAATGACTCTTGGATGCTCAGAACGCGACGCCTAACCGGCTGGAGGATTCACAGTCCTCAAGTGTAATAAGTCTTCAGATCACACAGACAAGGAGACTTTAGTGATGCCTAACACTCTTTGGCTCTGGCTATTTAGGTCTTTGTCCTCGCAAGGATTTCTCTCTCTCAAAGGCTTCGAGGTGGTTTGCTCTCGAACGACAAAAGCCGTACAGTAACTCTAAACGACAAAAGCCAACCACTTATGGTTCTAGGGGGTGGGCTATTTATAGCCACTAGGCAACCCGACCTGATTTGTCCAAAATGACCCTGGGTCACTAAGGAACTGACACATGTTCCAACGGTCAGATTTCAAACACACACGACAACTTTACTTGGGCTACAAGCAAAGCTTACTTATCCAGCTCTGGATAAGATTTGCTCTCATTGTCTTCGCTCGAAGACATAGGATTTTGGTTAAGCATCACTTCAGTCATTCTGACTAGTTCACTTGGACCCCACTTAACAGTACGGTGGTTCCTATGACTCAACAAAGAAGAAAAAGAACAACGAAACAACTAAGTCTTCGCGCTCCATAGTCTTCACGCGATGTCTTCTCTTGTCATAGTCTTCAATGTGAATGTCTTCACATACCACCTTTGACTTCAATGTCTTCATACATTTTAGGGGTCATCTCTGGTAGGAAAAGCGAATCAATGAGGGACTTCTACCTGTGTTATCCTGCAATTCTCACAAACACATTAGTCCCTCAACCAGGTTTGTCGTCAATACTCCAAAACCAACTACGGGTGGCACTAGATGCACTTACAATGACACGTTACATCATTGTCATATTGCTTTGCATGATAATGTAGTTGACATCGTATTTATGGCAAAACGACCTTTATAATTCTTTCATACATGTCACTCTTGATTCATTGCACATCCTAGTACACCGTCGGAGGCATTCACATAGAGTCATATTTTGTTCTAGCATCGAGTTGTAATTTTTGAGTTGTAAGTAAATAAAAGTGTGATGATCATCATGTCAGTGGGAACGACACCTATGGGATCACTTGGATCCCTTCTACGGTCGGCGGGCGCAGGGTCGTGAGGAGAGCAGGTTTAGGAACTAGCGCACGGATCGTTTACCTAGGTTCAGGCCGCGAGGATGCGTAAGACCCTAGTCCTGCTTTGGTGGATGTATTGAGTGTTCTTGAGCTTTTTGAACTAGCTACGGTGGCTGTGTCATTCCAAAAAGCCGAATCCCTCTCCTGGTCGCCTCGGGCCTCCTTTTACAGGAAAAAGGGGTTGCCACAGTGGCACACAGGAGGTGGAATGGCCTACAGTGCGCGAGCTTATCGCACGACATTATGGGACAAAGTGTCCATTAGCTTTATCGGGGATGGGAACGAGGCCCGTCCCGTCGGTCGCCGCTCCGCCTCGCTTCGATACGCGCCCAGGCTAGTGATGCATGCAGCGCCATGTAGGCAGGCAAGCAGCTGAGGTGGCGCGGTGGTAGGGCCTTCATGTAGATCTCCATGCCGCTACACAGGTGCTTGCTGATTTGGCCTGGAAGCTGCATGTTGCCATGCAGGTGCCTGTCCAGCTGGTTGGGCTGGCAGCTGCATGCAAATGGCGATGGAGTCTTGGCTGGTGCGGGCCTAGCAGTGGCCCTGCCGGCGTCCTCGGCAAGGGCCTTGCCGGGGGCCCAGCAAGGGTCTTGCCGTGGTGTCGTAGTCGTCCCCGGCAAGATGCTTGCCGGGGCTCTTGGGGATTTCCTTGGCGAGGACCCCGCCGAGGGTCGTCGTATCCTGATCCTCATCTGATCTCATATATCTATGGTCTTGATAAAGATCTGCATGCCACCACGGAGTTGCCTCCCGATCCCTGGTCCCAACATAGTTGTTGACGGCGTTCGGAACCTTAGGGCTCAAGGGTGGCTTGCTCTGCTGGCGTGGGCAAGTTGCCCCGGCAAGGCTCTTGCCAGGGCTACTGAGGCTGCCCTGGCAAGGGTCCTACTAGGGGAGTCCGCCTTGCCCCCTTTGCTCTTTGTGTTTTTGGTCTTGGCGTTGCCTCTGATCGCCTTGCGCCTTTGGCTTCTCTCCGGCTTCCCTCCCCTGCCCTGCTTAGTGTGGCCATGGGCACGGCTCCGACTGTCCGTGCACAAGTAAAGGGGTGAAAAGGAGCGCCCCTACTTTTGTACATCGACAGGAGCCCCCGGGCCTAGGCCACACATAAGTGCGACACGTTGTTGGGCCAGGCCCAAAACGGTGCGTGGGCAGTCGGGGCGGGATTTTACCGCAGTAATTTTTCGTCCGCCACGCTTCCCAACGACCTGGGGACGACGTGGAGGGTCGTGCGTGACATGGGGGTCATGTGTGGGGTAGTTTCCGCATGCGTGCATCAGATCGTAGTTAATGGGAAAAGAGGCGGCTCGCACCTTCACCAAAAAGAGGGAGGCGCAGCTCATTTACTGGGTGGACTCGGGTCGTAGTCTTCAAGGCGCCCACGCCCCGTGATCACGGGGTGGGGAACGTTCGCCTCACACGTCGTTTTGATCATGCTCGCTCGCCACGCGTCCTCCTTGCAAGTGGCAGGCGGTGGAGGCGGGAAAACGGGTTGTCGCTGATTTGGGCAGTGGGTCCGTCCGGATTCCCTGCGCCTCCGATGGCTGGATTGGCTGAGTGGGGCGGCTAAGCCTCGACCCCGCCCCTTTATAAGGAGGGGGAGGGGGCGTTATCCCACATTCCTTCAGTATCCACCCTTCTCCACCTTCGCTCCTATCTTCCACCTGCCATGGCGAGAGGAGGTGCTAGGCCTTTGACGGTGGCAGCGAGGGTTGCTGCTCGTCAGCGCGTCCCTCCTTCCCACGAGCCCGCGGCGGCAGAGCCGGCTAAGAGAGGAAGGGGGAGGGGGCGTGGCCGAGGTTGCCGCGGCGGTCGGGGGAGAGGGGAACGAGGTGGCATGATGGTCGTGCCTCCGCCAGCGGTGCCTCCCGCGACGGAGGGTCACGTCAGGGACCAGCCCCGCGAGTTCTTCATCAGGCTGCGCCAGCAACCGCGTCGTTGTCTCCGCCTCCCCACCCCCTTCCCTCGGGAGATGGAGCTCGATCCGCCCCAGACCCTCAGATTGCACATGAGGGGCTGTGGGACCAGTGGCACGCGGGTCGACGTCGACTTTCCCGCTCCTCATGTTATGTATCTCCGTCACGGATGGAATACATTTGCTCGCATCCATAGCCTGACGGTGGGGCTCATCCTCTACTTCAAGTTAATGGAGGGCGGCCTGCTCTCCGTCAAGGTCTTCGGAGATCTTGGAACTCGCCTGAAGTCCTGCGTGGAGAGCTCCTCCGACGATGAAGATTCCTCCTCAAGTGGGAGTGACGAGGAGGACAGCGACAACGATGACGAGGGAGTCGAGCGGTAGGATTCCGACTCCGACTTGGACTGACTGCGTTGCCCCTCCCTCGGCCACACGCCTTGCTAAGGTCCATCCTAGCCAAGCTCTCCATCAGGGTGCTCCCCATCGTCTCCTTGGGCGGCTGGCGTAGGAGGGCCGGAAAAGGCGAAGAAGGCGGGTGGCGGCCGTCAAACCAGAATACGCGGGCACCGACGCCTTCGTAGCATATTGCTGGCCCGCTGCCTCGTCTTCCAGCTCTTTTCCTGGCACCAAGATGTTATCTTGGTGCCTTCTGCTCCTCGTACGTTGCCTAGGCGCTCTTTTGCCCTCCCACTGCCTTGTTCCACCTTCTGTGGAGAGAGACAAGAAAGGGATTATGGGCACCTTATCTCTTTTTAGTTTGTAAGCCTGCAGGCACTTGTTAATTCTAAGACTTGTAATCCCCTTGCTCATGTTTTTAATTCCGTATGAACTGTACCTATATGGGATGTTTTTAATGAAAAAGGGCGCTTGTCGGGTTCTTTGTGTGTGAGCGAGGCCCATGCTAAGGATGAATCCTTGTTGTTTTTAAGATAAATATCGTCTCCCAGCAACAGGCCTTGCCGTCTCCCCACTTCGGTTGACCATTCTCGCGCTCTTGGCGAAGGCAGGGACGAAGTAGAGTTAGGCCCCTCGTTCATCTCCTCGCCACCGTGAATACTACCAAATTCTGACCCAGGAGGTAGCTCTTGGGTATAGGAAAGGGGTAGCACGGTGGTTTTAAGAACATAAACGAGATTTCACATGTCCCAGTACTATATGAAAACGCATAACAGGGGGGTGAAAGACTTATCTGAATCTGCAGCCCCCGGCAACCTTGGCTTGCTGGGGTTGGATCCTTGTATCTTCGGGCCCCCCGGTAGTCTTGGCCTGCTGGGGCTGGAGTGCCGGTTCGTTCTCTTTTCCCAAGCGGCTCAGCAGAAGTGTCCGCGTGCCCTGCGAATCAAAGAGAACAGAAAGACACACACTCGACCTCTAGGCTAGGGGTTAGTCGCCACTAAGCACTATCAACCCTAACCGAGGGAGAGACTTAACCTAGCATGCATGCTATAACTTAGGGCGTCGGCGCTTTGTTTATTTATGCTCAGGGTCTGCGCCTGGCTTTGTACAGAGGGTTACATGCCTTACCGACAAGGCTTGTACAAAAGGTGGTTTGCCGGGAGGCCTGACAACCGTGCCTTATGGGTAAAACTTGCGAAGATGTTCGATGTTCCAGGAATTGCTCACTGGGACAGCATCTTCGGTCTCTAGGCGGACTGCGCCGGGCCTGCTGACTCGTATTACCCGATAAGGGCCTTCCCACTTTGGCGTCAACTTGTTGGAATTCTTGGCCAACTGAACGCACCAAAGAACAAGGTCGCCTTCCTCAAAGCTTCGGGCATGAACCTTGCTGCTATGGTAGCGCCGCAAGGCTTGCTGGTAGCGTGCTGCTCTCACAGTCGCCCAAAGACGATCTTCCTCAAGGAGCATTGCGTCATCTTGCCACAACTGCTCTTGCTCAAGCTCGTCATAAGCGAGCACTCGAGGTGACCCGTATATGAGTTCCATGGGGAGAACTGCTTCTGCACCATATACTAGGGCAAAAGGTATCTTGCTGGTGGCTCGATTTGGCGTCGTCCTGATCGACCAAAGGACCGTCGGCAACTCATCAATCCAGCGCTTTCCGTTGTTGTGCAGCCTGTCAAAAGTCTTCGTTCTCAGGCCTTGCAAAACTTTAGCATTTGCCCTCTCCGTCTGGCCATTGCTCCGGGGTGTGCCACGGAAGCAAAACAGACCTTGCTGCCGAGGTCTTTGATGTATTGCATGAAGGCGTGGCTTGTGAACTGTGTGCCGCTATCGGTAATGACTCTGTTTGGTACACCAAAACGGCAGACTAGCCCCTTGAAGAACTTGACGGCTGACTGTGCTGTAACCTTCCTCACTGCCTCCACCTCCGGCCACTTTGTGAACTTGTCGATTGCAACATGCAAGTACTCAAAGCCCCCGACAGCGCGAGGGAAAGGGCCCAGTATGTCGAGCCCTCCAGACCGAAAACGGCCAGGAGAGAGGGATTGTTTGAAGGGCTTGAACTGGTTGATGAAGCTTCTTCGAATGGAACTGGCGCGCTTCACACCTGGTTACTTGTATCGCCGCATCCTGGAGGGCGGTGGGACAGAAGAAGCCTTGCCGGAATGCCTTGCCGGCAAGGGCCCTTGACCCTATGTGGGAGCCACATATGCCTCCATGTATCTCTGCCAATAGCTCCAGTCCTTCCTCCCGGGAGATGCACTTCAATTTCACACCGTTTGGTATTTTTCTGTACAAGACATCATCGACGAACTAGTACAAGGCAGACCGACAGGCTACTTTTTCCACTTCTTCCTGCTCCTTAGGAAGTTCCCCTGTCTGGAGGAAACAGATGGTATGTTGTGCCCATGCCGGAGCCTGGGGCTCGACGGTAAGGACCAAAGGCATCTCTTCCGCCATGGGAGCAGTCGTCTCAGCGGCCAGGGCTTGGCGCCCTGCCGGAGCCAGCTGCCCCTTGGCAGGCTCGGAATCTGCGGCAACACCCTTACCGGCGGCCCCTGGGGGCTCGGCGGGAAATGATACGTCTCCAACGTATCTATAATTTTTTATTGCTGTATGCTATATTATCTACTATTTTGGACATTATTGGGCTTTATTATCCACTTTTATATTATTTTTGGACTAACCTATTAACCGGAGGCCGAGCCCAGAATTGTTGTTTTTTGCCTGTTTTAGGGTTTCGAAGAAAAGGAATATCAAACGGAGTCCAAACGAAATGAAACCTTTGGAAACGTGATTTTCTCAACGAACAAGACCCTGGAGACTTGGACCCTACGTTAAGACACAAAAGAGGAGCCCATGAGGTAGGGGGCACGCCTACCCCCCTCCCCAGGCACACCCTCCACCCTCGTGGCCCCCCTGTTGCTCCACCGATGCACTCCTTCCTCCTATATATACCTACGTACCCCCAAACGATCAGATACGGAGCCAAAACCCTAATTCCACCGCTGCAACTTTATGTATCCACGAGATCCCATCTTGGGGCCTATTCCGGAGTTCCGCCAGAGGGGGCATCGATCACGGAGGGCTTCTACATCAACACCATAGCCCCTCCGATGAAGTGTGAGTAGTTTACCTTAGACCTACGGGTCCATAGTTAGTAGCTAGATGGCTTCTTCTCTCTTTTTGGATCTCAATACAATGTTCTCCCCCTCTCTTGTGGAGATCTATTCGATGTAATCTTGTTTTTGCGGCGTGTTTGTTGAGATCGATGAATTGTGGGTTTATGATCAAGTCTATCTATGAACAATATCTGAATCTTCTCTGAATTCTTTTTTGTGTGATTGGTTATCTTTGCAAGTCTCTTGGAATTATCAGTTTGGTTTGGCCTACTAGATTGATCTTTCTTGCAATGGGAGAAGTGCTTAGCTTTGGGTTCAATCTTGCGGTGTCCTTTCCCAGTGACAGTAGGGGCAGGAAGGCACGTATTGTATTGTTGCCATCGAGGATAACAAGATGGGGTTTGCATCAATTGCATGAGCCCTCTACATCATGTCATTTTTCTTAAGGCGTTACTCTGTTTTCATTAACTTAATACTCTAGATGCATGCTGGATAGCGATCGATGACTGGAGTAATTTTAGTAGAAGCAGGCAGGAGTCGGTCTACTTGTCTCGGATGTGATGCCTATAACTATGCTCAATTCTGTCAATTGCTCAACAGTAATTTGCTCACCCACCGTAAAATATTGCTCAACAGTCATAACTATGCTCAATTCTGTCAATTGCTCAACAGTAATTTGTTCACCCACCATAGAATACTTATGCTCTCGAGAGAAGCCACTAGTGAAACCTATGGCCCTCGGGTCTATCTTCATCATATTAATCTACCAATACTTAGTTATTTCCTTTTCCTTTTACTTTGCTTTTATTTTACTTTGCATCTTTGTCATAAAAATACCAAAAATATTATCTTATCATATCTATCAGATCTCACTCTCGTAAGTGGCCGTGTAGGGATTGACAACCCCTTAACGCGTTGGTTGCGAGGATTTATTTGTTTTGTGTAGGTACGAGGGACTCACGCATAGTCTCCTATTGGATTGATACATTGGTTCTCAAAAACTGAGGGAAATACTTATGCTACTTTGCTACATCATCCCTTCCTCTTCGAGGAAAACCAACGCAATGCTCAAGAGGTAGCAAGAAGGATTTCTGGCGCCGTTGCCGGGGAGGTCTACGCAAAAGTCAACATACCGAGTACCCATCACATACCCTTATCTCCCGCATTAGATTATTTGCCATTTGCCTCTCGTTTTCCTCTCCCCCACTTCACCCTTGCCGTTTTATTTGCCCTCTCTCTCTATCCTCCTTCTCTTTCCCGTTTGCCTCTTTTTGCCTGCTTTCTTTTTGTTTGCTTGTGTGTTAGTTCGTTTGCTTGCCACGATGGCTCAAGATAACACTAAATTGTGTGATTTCACCAATACCAACAACAATGATTTTATTAGCACTCCGATTGCTCCTCTTACCGATGCTGAATCTTGTGAAATTAATACCGCTTTGCTGAATCTTGTCATGAAAGATCCGTTTTCCGGCCTTCCTAGTGAAGATGCCGCTACCCATCTAAATAGCTTCGTTGATTTGTGTGATATGCAAAAGAAGAAAGATGTGGATAATGATATTGTTAAATTGAAGCTATTTCCTTTTTCGCTTAGAGATCATGCTAAAGCTTGGTTTTCGTCTTTGCCTAAAAATAGTATTTATTCATGTAATAAGTGCAAAGATGATTTTATCTCTAAGTATTTTCCTCCTGCTAAGATCATCTCTCTTAGAAACGATATTATGAATTTTAAGCAACTTGATCATGACCATGTTTCACAAGCTTGGGAGAGAATGAAATTAATGATATGTAATTGCTCTACTCATGGTTTGAATTTGTGGATGATTATACAAATTTTTTATGCCGGATTGAATTTTTCTTCTAGAAATCTTTTAGATTCAGCCGTGGGAGGCACTTTTATGGAAATCACTTTAGGATAAGGTACTAATCTCCTAGATAATATTATGGTTAATTATTCTCAATGTCATACTGAAAGATCTACTAATAAAAAGGTGCATGCGATAGAAGAAATTAATGTTTTGAGTGGAAAGATGGATGAACTTATGAAATTATTTGCTAGTAAGAGTGTTTCTTCTGATCCTAATGATATGCCCTTGTCTACCTTGATTGAGAATAATAATGAATCTATGGATGTGAATTTTGTTGGTAGGAACTGTCGTGGTTTTGTCACGGCAGATGTCCTAGAGAAAGGACTTAGTCGTGGAGCCATCGCGACGGGTTAGCTTGAAGGGGTTAAAGCGGACACAGGGACACAAGAGAGTTTATACTAGTTCGGCCCCTTCGATGAAGGTAAAAGCCTATGTCTAGTTGTGATGGGATTGATGGGGTTTTGATGACTAGGGAGCAAACAAGCTTCGCCTATGTCTCGAGTTGTTGTCTGTTGTCTGAACCACCGCCGGGTCGTCCCCTTATATACACGGGTGACGCCCGTCGGTTCACAGATTCCCAATACCGGCTCATAGATGTGTCCTGTTTGTTCTCTACTTATTCCTAACCTACAATACAAGTTACATACCAACGCCGGTTTACGGCTACAGGCCTTGAACCGACTATGGGCCTTGAGCACTCATCTGCCTTCTTGGGTTTCAACATAGTTAACTACTGAAGAAGTTAACCCGGCCCAGATAGGCCGGTTTACGCCCAGTAGTGATATCCTCAACATTAGGCCCCAGATTGATTTGAACAGGTTCATGTCAATCCTTAGCAAAAATCTTCATCTTCAACACCTTCTTGTAGTTTGTTGAATCGCCATGATGTCATCTTCTCTGGTCGTTGTAAACCGGCGTGACGTCACCTGTTATAAAGAAACTTATCCATGATACCTTTTTTGTTTAATAGGTCTGTGACAATCGAGGCGACAGCTCTGTTTCCAGACCCATGGTTCCTTGATTTTCGCGCCTGACACATGCTCCTTGCCTTACAAATAAGACCGAAGGGTCATTTCTGTTTCCCCTTCGTGCCCTTCTACTTCGTCTTCCCCGCGTCGTCCAACTTCAGAGCTCCGCCGCCGTCGACGACTTCTGCTCCAACCTTGGCCGCTGCATCACCCTAATTGTACCAGAGCATCGCGGCGACCTTCTGTTTCTTCCTTGGCTCCGGTGAGTTCTTCACCTTTTCCTCCGTAGATCCGTTCTAGGGTTTCCAAGTTCTTCAGTGTTCATCATCTGCTTCGTACGCATATGATAGATCCTAGATGAACCTGTGAACCTTTGCTCTGTGTAGTGGTAGTTCTTAGCATCCGCCTTTACTTATATGCCTCAAGACCATAGATCGACCTGTATCTCTGCCCATTGATTCGGTACTGTTCTTTTTTGAACCTTGAATATTTTCCTTCTTTTCTGAACTTGCTTCAGATCCGTCGCTGTAGAGAAATCTTGTGAAATCTGTTTCTGTACACTTATCTATCTGCAATCTCAACTGTTTCAATGCTTAGATCCGGCGGTTTAACTTTGTAGAAAAATTGCCAAACCGGTATATACCATTAGTCCCCTTGTTGAACCGCCTAATGCTGTTGCTTCATAAAACTCTGGTTTAGATAGAGTTGTCTCCGGTTTAACATTGTACATACCAGTGCACTTTAATAAATGCATTCTTGAACCGGAATTACCTATCTTGTAGATTTCATCATGGCCAAGCAAGTATATGAGTGCAACTGGGTTCCTTCTCGCGTCACAGAGACTCAACTGAATAATTTAGTCCTGATCGACGCTTTAGGTAGCAAAAACACTATCCATTGGAGAGCTCCTGGCAAAGAATGCCCTCCCACACCTCAAGAAGGAGAGGTCATCGTTTTCGTAGATCACTTAGCCCGGGGCTTTAAGCCGCCCGGTTCTAAATTTTACCGGGACGTTTTAGCCGATTTTCAACTCCACCCACAAGACACTGGTCCCAACTCTGTTACAAACATGTGTCACTTCCAAGTGCTCTGTGAGGCGTTCTTTCAAGAGGAGCCCACAGTAGAGTTGTTCAGAGACTATTTCCATCTAAACCGCCATACTGAGTTTTCTGATGGTTCCAATACGGAATTGGGCGGTGTGGCGATTCAGAAAAGAAAAGAGGTCACATACCCTCACGCCAAGCTGCACAGCCACCCCAAAGAGTGGAATCAAACATGGTTCTATTGCAAAGACACCTCCCCTGCTGGTGAAAATCCTTTGCCTGGTTTTCGTCCAGAGCGGCTTAGCAATACACACCCCTTTCCGCAAAGGTTGACTGCCAAGGAGAGAAGCAAATATGCTCCTCAACTGTCCAAGCTCAGAGCCTTCATGGCCAATGGTTTAACAGGAGTTGATCTCGCTCATTGTTGGATATCGTGGAGCATACTGCCCCTTAGTCAGCGCTCCGGTTTGATGTGCAAGTATACTGGCAGTGTTGATGACCCACTGCGACATGCTAACATCCAGATTACCGATGAAGAAATCACAGAGGATGTGAATAAAATGCTAAATGAACTGGAACACGTCTGTGCTTGAACCGGCCTGCTTCCCTTCTGTGCCACCAGCAAACCGCCAGCTGTAAGAGTTTGATTGTTCTTTTTTCTGAACCTGTTATTGATATATCTGGTCATTGTTTAATATCAATGCCTGTTTAAATAGGGCAATGATCCGTTTTGGAGCAAGAAACTACCGCGGGAGAAACCAAAAAAACCAGACAAACCGGAAAGATCAATCCGGCAAAAGACTAAAGCTGTGAAGAAGACTACCCACAGGAAAAGAACCACTGCATCCTCTGATCCGGCCGCTGATGACGATGTGGGTAACCCGGACCTTGAGGTAGAACTTGATTCACTTGGCTTATTTTTCACGCGCCTTATTGATGATGATATTTGTCAGGATGATGCCGAAGCCAGTCATGCTGATGTTGCATAGGTAATTATTCTTTCCTCCGATTCAGATCCTTTGCCTTCACTAAAAATCCGTCAGGCAAACCGGAAGGTTAAATTTTCTCATCCTCTTGCTTACTTGGATCCCAAATTTCTTATGAAGACCCAACAGCACGAAGCTCGCCGCACGACCCGGCATAGTGGCCAGGTAGTTACCTCCGCCGGTTTACCGAATAGTCCGGTTCGGAAGCGCCATTCAGAGGTCTCTAATTTGCCTGTCAGTGCTTGTCCTAAAATGGGCTGTTTTCGTCAACCTCTTAATCCGTCTGACTCCGATTATCAGGTCACTTCCCATTCATCATCTGGCGAGTCATCAGCTACCCAGTTGCCGCTGCTCAAAACGGTGCTTGGGTAAGCCATACTTATCATAATGCTTCTGGTGTATTACTTTGTAGCATATACTGTACTGACCTTTGTTACTCCTTTCAGGGCCAAGCCTAAGCCAAGCAAGAAGGCTCGCCTAGATAAAGCAACTGAAGAAGATACTATTCCTGAACCGGACAGAGTACTCAACCCTGAAGCGGCCATCCGTGAGGATGTGCCAAATGACCCACCACCACAAGATGATGATTTTATTACTGAAGAGAGACATGTTGGTACCCCCGGTTCTGTTGACCAGCCCAGAAGCCCCATTCAGATTGAGAAATCCACCAGTCCATCCAAGTCTACTGATAAACTGATGGCCCCAATGCAAACCGGTGACGCCAAGGATGATGAAGTTGTTATTACTGGCATTGGCCATACAGAGCCAAGCAATCCTGTCGCTTTGTCTAAACATACTGCCAAGGAAGAACTTGCTGGCTTTGGCAAGGGCAAGTGGAATGTTGATCTGGCGACTTACGCTGCTCTGAACGCCCAAGACATCCATTCCGGCTATCTGAACCGGTTGTATACCAGTCGTGACTATGAAGCCGGTCTGGTTAACATGATGAAAGATAAATATGAGGTAACTTCCATATGCTCTTTCCTGCTTGTATGCTTCAATTCTTGCTGACTCGCCTAGCCCCCAAGGACCGGTTTGTAATCTTCTTTCAAACCGGGACTTACTAATATAAATCTTAAAGCCTCGAAATTCGCTGATGTAGCCCCCAAGGGCCGGTTCAACTTAGTGTAGTTAAACCGGGACTTAAGTAATTAATATCGCCGCATTAGAACTTATTTGAACAAATAGCCATTAGCCCCCAAGTGCCAAGTTGAATACTTGTATTGAGCTTGGGACTTTATAATCAAGTGAAATATGAAGATCAAATAGGCATTAGCCCCCAAGCACCAAGTGCATAACTTGTTATGTGGTTGGTGCTTCAATTCTTGCACTGCTTGCTGAATCATATAACTGTCTGTATGGAGGCTGAGCTGAAGACAAAAGAGACCCAAATCGCCGATCTCCAAGAAAATCTGAAGTCCCTACAGACTGAAACCTCAAAAGCAAAAGAGGAGTTGACCAGCGCCTTAAGCATCATGGAACGGCTTAAGAAGGATTTCAAGAAGGAGCGGGCGGATTGGGCTACTGAAAAATCCGCTTTAACCAAACGAGCAGAAGATGCCGAGGCTGCACTAAAACCGGTGGTGGATGAACTGACCAGCATAAAGCGGCACATGCATGCCATGACGCTGCTATCTTTGGTAAGCCGATTTGATTTCTGAATTGATTCTGCCGTCTTACAGAGCTGCCGGTTTGTTAACCCTTTGTGATATTTCAGGGACACACATTGGTTATTCGGGGTCAGATGTGCGGAAGAAATTGAAAGCCTCCTATACGTTGATCGAACAACTGTACACTGGTGCACATCGGATCATCTGTACTGCATCCCACAACAAGTAGGCGCCCACTTTGATTCAGGACACTCTGCAGAAACTGTCGGTGCTTCCTGCCCGGGTTGAAAAGCTGAAGAAATCTGCTGCTCGAACTGGTGCGATCAATGCCTTAATCCGGGCAAAAGCTTGGGTGCCGGATTTTGATCCTATTAAAGCGGCTCAGGGCTATCCCAGCTTGAAGGAAGACGGGTCAGAATTTAGTGAAGCGGATCTGCGAGCAATAAACCGGGAGGTGCGTCCGCTAGCTTGTCAATTGGCTGAAGAAGCAGACTTGTCTCATTATCAAGCCCAATATGACAATCAAAACAAGCGAGTATCTGCACCAATTCATGAAGCGGAAAATCTTATCCCTCCAATCCGTAAGCATACTTACGCTCCCGATATTGAACCATCGTTGTTGATCCATGATGAAGCTGTCTTTCGAGCATTAATGGGAATCGACTGGACAACTGTTGATTTCCAGCCGCTGGGTAGAGAAACTGAAGTTGAAGCGGCGCGGGATGACCCACAACCATCAGGCCAGGCTGGTGACCAAGCTTGAACCGGCAGCCGGTTTAAACTGCTTCTCCTTTGAAAAACAATGATCTTGTTTTGGGCACCGTGTTGCCTTGTAATAGGCTAGCTGATACTCTTGATCTTAATATGCCTTCGTGCATAACCACTCCAACTTGTGCTTTCTTTGGGTGATGAACTTTCCAAAATATTTTCTGCAACATAAAAAATCTTAAAGTGCCACTGCGGTTGTACCGTCAGGCGGAGTATGATGTCTACATATATAAAATCAAAATATCTGAAATTTAAGAATATGATCAAATCTTTGAGATACATAATACCTGCCATCGTTGGGCATGAAGTTGGCTTAGCCAATCTTGAAGCGGAGGTTTCATAAACCCACACTGTTGGAGGAGATAGCAGCTCCTGTATATATATATATATAATGCCGGTTTACCATGTAAACCGTGCCGGGTTATAAAACACCATATTACTCCGTAATAGGATGTTAACAAAAAATCAAACCGAGCAAATGGTCTCCGGATTAAAAATGGACCGTGTTCCGTCAATTGACAGTGTGAACCAGTTTAAAATTTTGTCGGTTTAAAAAACACAACAAAAAGAAAGAAATATCTATCAAAGAAAATTGTGAAGCAAAGGCAATGATAAAACCATTTGCAAAAAGAGGCTTATTTGAGCCGATCAGATGGCGTTACCATGGTCGGACATGACCAAGCTCCCGATAGGTGTAGCTATGGTTCAAGTCGGCCAGGTCCCCAAATGAAACTGTGGCACTTATGCCGATCAAGAGGCGTGGCAATGGTTCGGGTTCGACCAAGCCCCCAAGTGATTCTGTGGCCTTAGGCCGATCAAGAGGCGTGACTGGAACAGACGTGACCAAGTCCCCAAGTGATCTGGTGGCTCTCGCCTATCAAGAGGTGTTGCATTGGTTCGGACACGACCAAGCCCCCAAGTGATATAACATGATGCTTTTGAAAAGCTAACTCAAGGGGTAAACCGGAGGCCGCTTTAGAACAACTCCGTGTAACCATACATGATGTAAAAGGACAGATACCCCGCTTTAGCTGAGGTTCCGGTTTATTATATTTAATCATAATATATACATGGTCGTAACATGTACATAAGTAGAGCCAATGGCTCAGGTATAGTAAGGCCGAAGATGAGCTATGTTCCACGGCCTGTTGGTCTCTTCCTCTGATGTACGTGAGTCTTTATGCTCTCGAATATCGATCAGATAGTATGACCCTTGTGTAGATTCTTGCTGACCATGAAAGGTCCCTCCCAAGGTGGGGATAGCTTATGCATATCAGTCTGGTCTTGAATGAGCCGAAGCACCAAATCTCCTTCCTGAAAGGCTCTGGTTCTGACTCGACGACTGTGATAACGACAAAGATCCTGTTGGTAAATCGCCGAGCGGGCGGCTGCTATGTCACGTTCTTCATCCAACAGGTCCAAAGCGTCTTGCTGTGTTGTCTCATTGTCCGCTTCAACATAAGCCGCCACACGAGGTGAGTCATGACGGATATCACTCGGGAGAACCGCCTCCGCTCCGTAGACCATGAAGAACGGCGTGTATCCTGTTGATCTATTGGGTGTAGTATTGATGCTCCATAACACAGATGGTAACTCTTCTACCCAACAACCCGGCGTTCTCTGCAAAGGAACCATAAGCCGGGGCTTGATGCCTCTCAAGATCTCTTGATTAGCCCTTTCTGCTTGACCATTGGACTGTGGGTGTGCCACTGATGAAACGTCAAGCCGGATGTACTCCCGTTCGCAGAACTCCTTCATGGCACCCTTGGACAAATTGGTACCATTATCTGTGATGATACTGTGTGGAAAGCCAAACCGGAAAATCACTTTTTTGATGAACTGAACCGCCATGGCCGCATCACACATGCTAACAGGTTCTACTTCCACCCACTTTGTAAACTTGTCAACCGCCACCAGGAGGTGGGTCTTCTTATCTTTGGACCTTTTGAAAGTCCCAACCATATCCAACCCCCAAGTCGCAAACGGCCAAGTAATTGGAATCATTCTCAATTCTTGAGTCGGCACATGAGCACGGCTTGAAAACTTTTGGCAACCGTCACATCGTCTGACCAGATCCTCCGCATCATCATGAGCAGTTAACCAATAGAAGCGATGGCGAAACGCTTTAGCTACCAAAGATTTTGAACCGGCGTGGTTACCACAATCTCCTTCGTGGATCTCACGCAAAATTTCACAGCCTTCTTCAGGAGACACACAGCGTTGAAACGCCCCTGATACACTGCAATGATGCAACTCGCCATTGACAATAGTCATGGACTTGGACCGCCGGATTATCTGTCGGGCCAGAGTCTCACCCTCTGGTAACTCGCCTCGGTTCATGTATGCCAGGTAAGGAAGCGTCCAATCCGAAATGACATGAAGAGCTGCCACCAATCGAGCCTCCGGATCAGGAATGGCCAAATCCGCTTCACTAGGGAGCTTGACCGACGGGTTGTGTAGTACATCCAGAAAAACATTGGGCGGGACCGGTTTGCGCTGAGAGCCCAGCCGGCTTAAAGCGTCCGCCGCTTCATTCTTCCGTCAGTCCACGTGGTCCACCTGATAGCCTTTAAAGTGACCTGCAACAATATCCACCTCACCACGATACGCTGCCATGAGTGGGTCCTTGGAATCCCAAGCGCCAGATACTTGTTGAGCCACGAGGTCCGAGTCACCGAAGCACTTAACTCGACTTAGATTCATCTCCTTAGCCATCCGGAGACCATGGAGCAAGGCTTCATACTCAACTGCATTGTTAGTACAAGGGAACATTAAACGGAGAACGTAACAAAACTTATCACCTCGCGGGGAAGTTAATACGACTCCAGCCCCCGAGCCTTCCAATTGCCTGGATCCGTCAAAATGGATGGTCCAATATGTGTGATCCGGCTTTTCTTCAGGTGCTTGCAATTCCGTCCAATCATTGATGAAATCAACAAGTGCTTGAGACTTAACTGCTGTCCAAGGCACATACTTCAATCCGTGCGGCCCAAGCTCTATAGCCCACTTGGCAATTCGGCCAGTCGCTTCCCGGTTCTGGATGATATCCCCCAAAGGAGCAGAACTGACCACCGTAATTGGGTGCCCTTGGAAGTATTGCTTAAGCTTCCGGCTTGCCATAAAAACTCCGTACACCAGCTTCTGCCAATGCGGATACCTTTGCTTGGACTCAATGAGTACCTGCTAATATAATAGACCGGACGTTGAACCGGATGCTCCTTACCTGCCTCCTTTCGCTCCACCACAATAGCCACGCTGACCACACGAGCATTAGCAGCAACATATAGCAGTAATGGCTCCTTGTCAATGGGAGCGGCGAGCACAGGCGGATTGATCAATTGCCGCTTTAAGTCCTCAAATGCTTCATCGGCAGCGGAACTCCAGATGAATTGATCCGTCTTCTTCAACATCTGATACAAAGGGATTGCCTTCTCACCAAGGCGGCTGATAAACCGGCTTAACGCGGCAATCTGGCCTGCCAGGCGTTGAACATCATTAATACACTTCGGTTTAGCCAGGGAGGTGATGGCTATGATCTTCTCCGGATTAGCCTCAATTCCCCTATTGGACACCAGAAAACCCAATAACTTGCCTGCCGGTACACCAAAGACACACTTGGCCGGATTAAGCATCATCTTGTACGTCCTCAGGTTATCAAAGGTTTCCTTCAAGTCGTCAACCAAAGTCTCCTTCTCCCTGGACTTAACCATGATATCATCCATGTAAGCATGTACATTACGACCAATTTGCTTGTGAAGACAATTTTGTACACACCGTTGATAAGTTGCCTGGGCACTCTTGAGCCCAAAGGGCATAGACACATAGCAGAAGGCTCCAAAGGGAGTTATGAATGCCGTCTTCTCCTGGTCCTTAACTGCCATTTTGATCTGATGATAGCCAGAATATGCATCCAAAAAACTTAAACGCTCGCAACCCTCCTTAGCATCAATAATTTGATCAATACGGGGGAGGGCAAAGGGATCTACTGGACAAGCCTTATTAAGATCTGTATAATCCACACACATGCGTCAGGTGCCATTTTTCTTAAGGACCAGCACCGGATTGGCAAGCCACTCAGGGTGAAAAACTTCAACAATAAAGCCAGCTACTAAGAGCCTAGCTACCTCTTCTCCAATCACCTTGCGTCTTTCTTTGTTAAACCGGTGGAGGAACTGTTTCACCGGTTTGTATTTAGGATCCATATTAAGGGTGTGCTCAGCGAGTTGCCTCGGTACGCCTGGCATGTCAGAGGGTTTCCATGCAAAAATGTCCCGATTCTCACGGATGAACTCGATCAGCGCGCTTTCCTATTTCAGATCCAAGTTGGCACTGATGCTGAACTGCTTGGACGAATCGCCAGGTACGAAGTCAACAAGCTTAGTTTCTGCTGCCGATTTGAACTTCAGGGCCGGATCATGCTCCGTAGTTGGCTTCTTTAATGGAGTCATGTCCGCCGGATCAACATTGTCCCTATAATACTTCAGCTCCTCGGTGGCACAAACCGACTCTGCGTAGGCCGCATATCTTTCCTCGCACTCCAAAGTGATTTTACGGCTTCCGTGAACCGTTATTGTCCCCTTGTGACCCGGCATCTTGAGCTGCAAATACACATAACAGGGCCGTGCCATAAACTTGGCGTAGGCCGGTCGCCCAAATAGGGCGTGATATGGACTTTGGATTTTCACCACTTCAAACATCAATGTCTCCGACCTGGAATCATGATCATCTCCAAAGGCCACTTCCAGAGCTATCTTACCAACAGGATATGCTGACTTGCCAGGTACCACACCGTGGGACACCGTATTAGACGGTTTGAGATTTTTATCTGTTAGTCCCATACGACGGAAGGTCTCATAGTACAAGATATTAATGCTACTCCCTCCATCCATGAGCACCTTGGTGAACTTGTAACCTCCCACCTGAGGCGCCACCACCAGAGCCAACTAACCCGGATTATCAACCTTGGGAGGGTGATCCTCTCTGCTCCATATGATTGGCTGTTCAGACCAGCATAGATAACGGGGCATGGCCGGTTCAACAGAGTTGACTGCCCGCCTCTGAACCTTTCGGTCTCGCTTGTCCAAGCTAGTGGTGAAGACATGGTACTGCCCACTATTCAACTACTTTGGGTTGCTCTGGTAACCTGACTGTTGCTACTGTTGGTTGTAACCACCCTGGTTGTTCTGATTATTTTGATTATTATGTCCGCCCGGATTACCATTAAATCCTGAACCGGAATTTCCTCCACCGTAACCCGGCCCGAATCCTGAGCCACCGCCGGAGCCGTGATCATACTGGAAAGCATTAGAATTCTTGAACTCCTGCATAATGAAGCAATCCTTCCAAAGGTGGTTTGCTGGCACCTCCTTCGTTCCATGTCTTGGACAGGGCTGGCTCAGTAGATAATTTAGGCGGTCCGGGTTAGGGTTGGGTGCTCCATTGCGATTTGGCGGTTTACCCCTGCGTCGCTGGCCCTTGTCCTGCGCGTTGGTGTTAGCCACAAGGTCCATGTTACCATCCGCTTTATGCTTGCCTCCACCATCATTTCCTGCCAAGTGATGCTGCTGACCTTTGGAATTGTTCTTCTTCTTTCCCTTCCCTGCCTTGTCATCATCAGATTCGGGATCCTTGGTACTATCAGAATTAGCATACTTTACCAAAGCAGCCATGAGGGTCCCCATGTCAGTGCAATGGCGCTTCATCCGTCCCAATTTCAGCTTTAGGGGCCCAAAACGGCAGTTGCCTTCTAGGGTTAAGACTGCGGTGTCAGCGTTGATGCGGTCTGATGAATGCAACACTTGTGAGACCCGGCGCACCAATGAGTCGTCGATTCTCCTTCCTCCTGGACACATGCGGCTAAGTCTACTATCAACATGGGTTGCTTACATGTATCCTTGAAATTACTGATAAACCGGGCTCGTAATTGGGCCCATGAACTGATAGAATTGGCCGGTAAGCTTTTTAACCAAGTGCGGGCCGTTCCTTCAAGCATCATGGTGAGGTACTTCGCACATGCCGCATCATCCACATCAAGCATCTCCATGGCCATCTAGCTCTCCACCCATGTCTCTGGGGGTTGATCCGCCGTGTAATTTGGTACCTTGCGCGGGCCCTTGAAATCCTTGGGCAGGCGCACATTGCGTAAAGTGGGGACAAGGCAAGGCACCCCCAAAGAGCTAGAAGTAACACCGGGTTCGACCGAAATAGTTGGACGAATCGGCGTAAGCTGCCAAGCCTGATACTGTGCGGCTAACTCGGCCTCCCTGCGTGCTCGGGCCCGGTCCACCACTTCCTGAGCGTTATCAGCACCACCCGCCGGGTTGTTGCCGCGAGGTGCTCCACGTTGTTCATTACTTGACACTGCTGGTTCATCCATACGCCTGCTATAGCTCCGGCTTGGACGAGGGGTCGAGTGGATCCGGTCGCGGCTGTAGGAGTACGCTTCTTGTTGGACCAAGGTTGTCCTAAGAAGCTCCTTGACCCGTCGTGTCTCTACCGCCTGCGGGGAGTCACCTTCAATTGGAATGGCCTCCAGCCGTGCAGCAGTGGCAACGAGATTGTCCATTGGGTTGGAGTAGTGACCCGGAGGTGTTGAAACAGCCTGAGGTATAACAGTGTTTTGACGAGGCGGATTCATCGGACGGGGCTGAACCGGCGCACCGGTCCCCGGAGCTTCCGGCTGGTTTCCCTCCAGCGGATTGTTGGTTCTTGCTCCTGGGGTGTTGAAAAGGTCTCTGGCCTCGAAAACCGAAGGCAAACGGGATCGGTACTTCCTCCTCATGACTTCGTGCGACGCGTTCTGGTCCAACACGAGCCTGTAGGCTTGTGCGTCTAAAGTGGCCCGCTCTGTGGTCATCCTGGCATTCTTAGCTGCCAGGTCCGCCTTGGCCTGGGTGATCTGTTCCTTCACCTTTGCAATCTCCGCGTTGTGGACTTCCTGATCCGCCGGATTAGCTTCTGCCATAAGCATAGCCAATGCATCAAATAGATCTGATAGAACTTGAGCCGGCGGGCGTGCAGAGCTTCCTGCCCCGGCAGCTGTCGCCGCTACTGAACCGGAGGTTATTGGCGCAGCGGTTGAAGAATGAAGCGCTGCTTGTGTGCCGTCCATGAATATTCCAACTCGGTTAGGTTGATCAGAGGGGTCCGGAATACTGTCGCCATCGGAACAGCCCCCAATCCGGCCATCTTGTAGCTGATATAGAGATTCGGTTTCTCCGGTTGATGAGTCGTCGCCGGAATAAACGACAGTCTCGCTGCGAGATTCCGATCTATCCTCATAACTTCCTCCATGGATGACTCCCACGAAGGCACGCTTCACGGCCGGTTTAACCCGGGCGGATCGCGCACGCTGAGCCGTTTCGACGAGGTCAGTGCAAATGTCCGGCTCAGGGCCCGGTTCTCTGATCTTGCCGATGAAAACGTGTATGCCACCAAATGGGACCCGGTATCCGTACTCAACTGAGCTGGCCTCGGGGCCCCAGCCTGCATCATTGATGTAGAGCTTGCCGCGATGACTCTTAGTCATTCGGCCCACAGCGTAGCCCTTGAGTCCTTCAAAGCGGCCCTCCAAGAACTTGAAACCATCATGTGATAGCCCCACGGTGGGCGCCAACTATCATGGTTTTTTCACGGCAGATGTCCTAGAGAAAGGACTTAGTCGTGGAGCCATCGCGACGGGTTAGCTTGAAGGGGTTAAAGCGGACACAGGGATGCAAGAGAGTTTATACTAGTTCGGCCCCTTCGATGAAGGTAAAAGCCTACGTCTAGTTGTGATGGGATTGATAGGGTTTCGATGACTAGGGAGCAAACAAGCTTCGCCTATGTCTCGAGTCGTTGTCTGTTGTCTGAACTGCCACCGGGTCGTCCCCTTATATACACGGGTGACGCCCGTCGGTTCACAGATTCCCAATACCGGCTCATAGATGTGTCCTGTTTGTTCTCTACTTATTCCTAACCTACAATACAAGTTACATACCAACGCCGGTTTACGGCTACAGGCCTTGAACCGACTATGGGCCTTGAGCACTCATCTGCCTTCTTGGGTTTCAACATAGTTAACTACTGAAGAAGTTAACCCGGCCCAGATAGGCCGGTTTACGCCCAGTAGTGATATCCTCAACAGGAACAATTTTGGTAACAACGCGTATAGAGGAAATTTCAATCCTAGGCCTTATCCTAGTAATCCCTCTAATAATTATGGTAATTCCTACAACAATTCTTATGGAAATTATAATAAGATGCCCTCTGATTTTGAATCTAATATTAAAGAATTTATTACTTTGCAAAAGAATTTCAATGCTATGATTGAAGAAAAATTGCTTAAGATTGATGATTTGGCTAGGAACGTTGATAGAATTGCTCTTGATATTGATTCTTTGAAACTTAGATCTATTCCACCTAAGCATGATATCAATGAGTCTCTCAAAGCCATGATAATTTCCATTTATGAGTGCAAAGAAAGAACCGCTAGGATGCGTGCTAAGAAAGATGCCTTTATAAGAACGTGTTCTTCTAGTTGCTATGAAAATAAAGATGAAGATCTAAAAGTTATTGATGTGTCCCCTATTAAATCTTTGTTTTGCAATATGAATCTTGATAATGATGGAACTGAATATTATCCACCTTTACCTAGAAGGCGTTCCAAGAATTCGGAGTTTTTAGATCTTGATGCTAAAATTGATAAAAGTGGGATTGAAGAAATTAAAACCTTGGATGTTGCTAAACCTACTATTTTGGATTTCAAGGAATTTAATTATGAAAATTGCTCTTTGATTGATTGTATTTCCTTGTTACAATCCGTGCTAAATTCTACTCACGCTTATAGTCAAAATAAAGCGTTCACTAAACATATCGTTGATGCCTTGATGCAATCTTATGAAGAAAAACTTGAATTGGAAGTTTCTATCCCTAGAAAACTTTATGATGAGTGGGAACCAACTATTAAAATTAAAATTAAAGATCATGAATGCTATGCTTTATGTGATTTGGGTGCTAGTGTTTCCACGATTTCAAAGACTTTGTGTGATTTGTTAGGTTTCCGTGATTTTGATGATTGCTTCCTAAACTTGCACCTTGCGGATTCCACTATTAAGAAACCTATGGGAAGAATTAATGATGTTCTTATTGTTGCAAATAGAAATTATGTGCCCGTATATTTTATTGCTCTTGACATCGATTGCAATCCTTCATGTCCTATTATTCTTTGTAGACCTTTCCTTAGAACGATTGGTGCAATTATTGATATGAAGGAAGGAAATATTAGATTCCAATTTCCGTTAAGGAAAGGCATGGAACACTTTCCTATAAAGAAAATTAAATTACCTTATGAATCTATTATGAGAGCCACTTATGGATTGCCTACCAAAGATGGCAATACCTAGATCTATCTTTGCTTGTTATGCCTAGCTAGGGGCGTTAAACGATAGCGCTTGCTGGGAGGCAACCCAATTTTATTTTTATTCCTTGCTTTTTGCTAATGTTTAGTAATAAATAATTTTTCTAGCCTCTGTTTTTGTTGTGTTTTTGTGTTTAATTAGTGTTTGTGCCAAGTAGAACCTTTGGGAAGACTTGGGGAAAGTCTTGTTAAACTTGCTATAAAAAACAGAAACTTTAGCGCTCATGAGAACTGCTGTCATTTTTATTTGGAAAGTGCTAATTAGTTAATCCTTTTTGAAGATGATTAATAGATAAATTCCTCACGTCGAGCAATTTATTTTAGAATTTTTTGCGTTCCATATCTTATCCTAGCTACAGATTACTATGGACTGTTCTGTTTTTGACAGATTCTGTTTTTCGTGTGTTGTTTGCTTATTTTGATGAATCTATGGCTAGTAAAATAGTTTATAAACCATAGAGAAGTTGGAATACAGTAGGTTTAACACCAATATAAATAAAGAATGAGTTCATTACAGTACCTTGAAGTGGTCTTTTGTTTTCTTTCGCTAACGGAGCTCACGAGATTTTCTACTTTGAGTTTTGTGTTGTGAAGTTTTCAAGTTTTGGGTAAGGATTTGATGGATTATGGAACAAGGAGTGGCAAGAGACTAAGCTTGGGGATGCCCATGGCACCCCCAAGATAATCTAAGGACACCTAAAAGCCAAAGCTTGGGGATGCCCCGGAAGGCATCCCCTCTTTCGTCTACTTCTATCGGTAACTTTACTTGGAGCTATATTTTTATTCACCAGATGATATGTGTTTTGCTTGGAGCGTATTGTATTATTTGAGTCTTTGCTTTTTAGTTTACCACAACCATCCTTGCTGTACACACCTTTTGAGAGAGCCATGCATGACTTGGAATTTGTTAGAATACTCTATGTGCTTCGCTTATATCTTTTGAGTTATATAGTTTTGCTCTAGTACTTCACTTATATCTTTTAGAGCACGGTGGTGGATTTGTTTTATAGAAACTATTGATCTCTCATGATTCACTTAGATTATTTTGAGAGTCTTAATAGCATGGTAATTTGCTTAAAATCCTAATATGCTAGGTATTCAAGATTAGTAAATTTTCTTATGAGTGTTTTGAATACTAAGAGAAGTTGGATGCTTGATGATTGTTTTGAGATATGGAGGTAATAATATCAAAGTTATGCTAGTTGAGTAGTTGTGAAATTGAGAAATACTTGTGTTGAAGTTTGCAAGTCCGGTAGCATGCATGTATGGTAAACGTTATGTAACAAATTTGAAACATGAGGTGTTATTTGATTGTCTTCCTTATGAGAGGCGGTCGGGGACGAGCGATGGTCTTTTCCTACCAATCTATCCCCCTAGGAGCATGCACGTAGTGCCGAGGTTTTTGATGACTTATAGATTTTTGCAATAAGTATGTGAGTTCTTTATGACTAATGTTGAGTCCATGGATTATACGCACTCTCACTGTCGGTGGGAACGACACCTATGGGATCACAAGAATCCCTACTACGGTTGCGGGGCGCGGGGTCGTGAGAAGAGCGGATCAAACAAATAGCACATGGTTCGTTTATCCAGATTCAGGCTGCGAGGATGCGTAAAACCCTACTCCTGCTTTGGTGGACTGTATATCTGTGTTCTTGAGCTAGCTATGGGGCGTGAGGAGCTCCAAAAACCCGAATCCTCCTCCTGGTCGCCTGGGGCCTCCTTTTATAGAAAAGGGGTTGCCACAGTGGCACACAGGAGGTGGAAAGGGTACAGTGATGTGAGGTTATCCCTCGCATTACATGACAAGGCACATTTAATGCGTCTTGCCCAGGTGTCCTTGCTTTATCGGGGACGGGGGAGAGCCCTGTCTCGTCCGTCGCCGCTCCCTCTCATGTCGACACGCACCCTGGCCAACGGCGCCCGTGGTGCCATGTAGGCAGGCAGGCAGCTGAGGTGGCGCAGTGGTGGGTCTCCACGAAGATCCGCATGACGCCACGCAGGTGCCTGCCCAGTTGGTTGGGTCGGCAGCTGCATGCGAACGGCGGTGGAGGTTTGACTGGCGTGGGCGTGATGGTGGCCCTACGGGTGTTCTTGGCAAGGGCCTTGCCGGGGCCCTGGCAAGGGTCTTGCCGTGGCACCTGCTGTCATCCCCGGCAAGGCTCTTGCCGGGGGCCTTGTGGTCCTCCTTGGCTGGGATCCCGCCAAGGATCATCATCTTCTAAAGGGTGTATGTGATCTTGAATGCCTTCACAAAGATCTGCATGCCACCACGGGGATGTCTCCCAAATCCTTGCCCCATGGGGGCAGTGGACTCAAGGGTGACTCACTCCGTAGGTGTGGGGCGAGCTGCCACGGCAAGGGTCTTGCCGGGTTTGCTAAAACCGCCTCCCGACAAGGATCTTGCCGGGGGGGTCCGCTTCGTCCGCTTTGCTCCTTGTGTTCTTGGTCTTGGCGTCGTTCTGCTTCTCTTGAGCTTCGGCCTTACCTTGGCTCACCTCCCTTGCCTTGCTCAATGTGGTGGTGCCCGTGGCTCAGACTGCCCGTGCATAGTTATAGGGGTACAAAAAGTGTACCCCTCTTTTTGTACACCGACACTCACCCTTCCGTCCTTGCTAGCCTCATCGGTACTGTGCATTGCCCTTTCTCACATTGAGAGTTGGTGCAAACTTCGACGGTGCATCCAAACCATGTGATATGATACGCTCTTTCACACATAAACCTCCTTATATCTTCCTCAAAACAGCCACCATACCTACCTATTATGGCATTTCCATTGCCATTCCGAGATATATTGCCATGAAACTTTCCACCATTCCGTTTATCATGACACATTCATCATTGTCATATTGCTTAGCATGATCATGTAGTTGACATAGTATTTGTGGCAAAGCCACCGTTCATAATTCTTTCATACATGTCACTATTGGTCCATTGCATATCCCGGTACACCGCCGGAGGAATTCATATAGAGTCATCTTTTGTTCTAGTATCGAGTTGTAATCATTGAGTTGTGAATAAATAGAAGTGTGATGATCATCATTTTCTAGAGAATTGCCCCAAGTGAGGAATTATAAAAAAAGAGAGAAAGGCCATAAAAAAGAGAAAGGCCAAAAAAGAGAAAGGCCAAAAAAATGAGAGAAAAAGAGAGAAGGGACAATGTTACTATCCTTTGCCACACTTGTGCTTCAAAGTAGCACCGTAATCTTCATGATAGAGAGTCTCTTGTTTTGTCACTTTCATATACTAGTGGGAATTTTTCATTATAGAACTTGGCTTGTATATTCCAACAATGGGCCTCCTCAAGTGCCCTAGGTCTTCGTGAGCAAGCAAGTTGGATGCACACCCACTTAGTTTCTTTTGTTGAGCTTTCATACATTTATAGCTCTAGTGCATCTATTGCATGGCAATCCCTACTCCTTGCATTAACATCAATCGATGGGCATCTCCATAGCCCATTGATTAGCCTCGTTGATGTGAGACTTTCTCCTTTTTTTGTCTTCTCCACATAACCCCCCTCATTATATTCTATTCTACCCATAGTGCTATGTCCATGGCTCGCGCTCATATATTGCGTGAAAGTTTATAGGTTTGAGATTACTAAAGTATGAAACAATTGCTTGGCTTGTCGTCGGGGTTGTGCATGATGAGAGCATTCTTGTGTGACGAAAATGAAACATGACTAAACTATATGATTTTGTAGGGATAAACTTTCTTTGGCCACCTTATTTTGAGAAGACATAATTACTTAGTTAGTATGTTTGAAGTATTATTATTTTTGTGTCAATATAAACTTTTGTCTTGAATCTTTCGGAACTGAATATTCATGCCACAATTAAGAAGAATTACATCAAAATTATGCCAAGTAGCACTCCGCATCAAAAATTCTGTTTTTATCATTTACCTACTCGAGGACGAGCGGGAATTAAGCTTGGGGATGCTTGATACGTCTCCAACGTAGCTATAGTTTTTGATTGCTCCATGCTATATTATCTACTATTTTGGACATTATTGGGCTTTATTATCCACTTTTATATTATTTTTGGGACTAACCTATTAACCGGAGGCCCAGCCCAGAATTGCTGTTTTTTGCCTGTTTTAGGGTTTCTAAGAAAAGGAATATCAAACGGAATGAAACCTTCGTGAACGTGATTTTCTCAACGAACAAGACCCAGGAGACTTGGACACTACGTCAAGACACAAAAGAGGAGGCCACGAGGTAGGGGGCACGCCCTCCACCCTCGTGGGCCCCCTGTTGCTCCACCGGCATACTCCTTCCTCCTATATATACCTACATACCCCCAAACGATCAGATACTCCTTCCACCGTCGCAACTTTTTGTATCCATGAGATCCCATCTTGGGGCCTGTTATGGAGCTCCGCCGGAGGGGGCATCGATCACGGAGGGCTTCTACATCAACACCATAGCCTCTCCGATGCAGTGTGAGTAGGTTACCTCAGACCTACGGGTCCATAGTTAGTAGCTAGATGGCTTCTTCTGTCTTTTTGGATCTCAATACAATGTTCTCCCCCTCTCTTGTGGAGATCTATTCGGTGTAATCTTCTTTTGCGGTGTGTTTGTTAAGACCGATGAATTGTGGGTTTATGATCAAGTCTATCTATGAACAATATTTGAATCTTCTCTGAATTCTTTTATGTATGATTGGTTATCTTTGCAAGTCTCTTCGAATTATCAGTTTTGTTTGGCCTACTAGATTGATCTTTTTTGCAATGGGAGAAGTTCTTACCTTTGGGTTCAATCTTGCGGTGTCCTTTCCCAGTGAAAGTAGGGGCATCAAGGCACGTATTGTATTGTTGCCATCGAGGATAACAAGATGGGGTTTTCATCATATTGCATGAGTTTATCCCTCTACATCATGTCATCTTGCTTAAGGCGTTACTCTGTTTTCATTAACTCAATACTCTAGATGCATGCTGGATAGCGGTCGATGAGTGGAGTAATAGTAGTAGATGCAGGTAGGAGTCGGTCTACTTGTCTCGGACGTGATGCCTATATACATGATCATACCTAGATATTCTCATAACTATGCTCAATTCTGTTAATTGCTCAACAGTAATTTGTTCACCCACCGTAGAATACTTATGCTCTTGAGAGAAGCCAGTAGTGAAACCTATGGCCCCCGGGTCTATATTCATCATATTAATCTATCAATACTTAGTTATTTCCTTTTGCTTTTACTTTGCTTTTATTTTACTTTGCATCTTTATCATAAAAATTCCAAAAATATTATCTTATCATATTTATCAGATCTCACTCTCATAAGTGGCCGTGTAGGGATTGACAACCCCTTAATGCGTTGGTTGTGAGGATTTATTTGTTTTGTGCAGGTACGAGGGACTCGCGCGTAGCCTCCTACTGGATTGATACCTTGGTTCTCAAAAACTGAGGGAGATACTTACGCTACTTTGCTGCATCATCCCTTCCTCTTCGGGGAAAACCAACGCATTGCTCAAGAGGTAGCAGGAAAGTACTTGTCGGGGTCCAATTTCCTCCGCTTGTTCTGCTCCGTTGATGGTTCGACGGATGGTTGAGTTAAACGAAGCAAAAAGGTACCTAGTTGCATAGGTAGCTTAAATGCAGCATGCTTTGACAGGTAGTCAGCGATGTCGTTCTCGGCTCGGGGAACCTGTTGCGCTTGTATACCGTAGAAGCGCTCCTCTTGCTTCCTGACCTCATCTACGTAGGCCTCCATCAACGGACTCTGGTAATCTTTGTTGACCTGTCTGACGACAAGCTACGAATCACCCCTGACGATGAGCTTCTTCACCCCGAGGTCTGCCACGATCCTGAGACCGACAAGCAGCCCCTCGTACTCAGTAGTGTTGTTTGTGAACATTTCCCTAGGAAAGTGCATCTAGATCACATACTTGAGGTTCTCTCCGATGGGTGCGACAAGTAGCACACCGGCACCGGCACCTTGCAACGAGAAAGCCCCGTCAAACTACATGATCCAGTCGCGACTTGCTTCCTTGCCGGGGAGAGCGGTCTCCTGGATTTCTTCGTCGGGCGTTGAGGTCCATTCTACAATGAACTCCGCCAAGACTCTGCTCTGGATTGTCGAAGTACTTTCAAACTTGAACCCAAAGCTTGACAACTCCAAGGCCCACTCCACAATCCTTTCGGTTGCATCTGGGTTGTGCAGTATCCATTACAATGGGAGGCGGGTGACGACAGTGATCTCGTGGGCTTGGAAGTAATGATGCAGATTCCTCGAGGCCATAAGGAGGCTGAAGAGCAATATCTGCACACCGGAGTACCTTGACCTGCCCCCCTGCAAGAGGGAGCTGACAAAGTAAACCGGGTGCTGCATCATCTTCTTCTTCTGCACCACTTCACTTGGCTGCGCGGGCCCTGCCCCGATGGCGTTGGACTCTTCCGGTGGCCTTGCCTTGCCGGCACCAGGCCCTGCCGGGGGAATCTCTGACTTGCCATCCGCCGGTCCTGCGTTGCCACTGCCTCTTTGTCGACCTCCCTCTGCGCCACTAGAGCGGCGCTGACCACTGGATTCGTCGCCGCCTGATACAGCAGCAACGGCTCTTGTGGTTTAGGCACAACCAGTATTGGCGTAGAGGAAAGGTATTTCTTCAGATCCTGCAACGCCGCCTCTGCCTCTGGGGTCCACTCCACTGGGCATGCCTTCTTCAAGATTTTGAAAAGGGGAAGGGCACGCTCAGTGGACTTGGAGATGAATCTGCTCATGGCGGCAACGCAGCCAGTGAGCCGGCACACATCCTTGATCCGCTTGGGTGCCTCAATCTGCTTAATAGCCTTGATCTTGTCTGGGTTTGCCTCGATCCCACGCTGCGACACAAAGAACCCAAGAAGTTTTCCTGACGGGACGCCAAAGACACACTTGTCAGGGTTCAGTTTGAGGTTGATCTTGCGTAGGTTGACAAACGTCTCTCCTAAGTCTTGTACAAGGGTCGCCTTGCCCTTGGTTTTGACCACTATGTCATCCATATAAGATTCCATATTTCTATGTAGTTGGGGCTCAAAACTAATCCAGACCGCCCTTGCAAATGTCGAGCCAGCACTCTTCAACCCGAAAGGCATCCGTAAGAAGCAATACGTACCACATGGGGTGATAAATATTGTCTTCTCTTCATCTTCTCTTGTCATGAAAATCTGGTGGTAGCCCGAGTAGGCATCGAGGAATGAAAACAGAGCACACCCGGCTGTGGAGTCAACAATCTGGTCGATGTGCGGCAATGGGAAGGGGTCCTTAGGACAAGCCTTATTGACATCTGTGTAGGCAATACACAGCCTCCACTTCCCATTTGGCTTGCGCACCACCACTGGATTGGCCAACCACGTCGGATGGAGCACTCCTCTCACCAAACCTGCCGCTTCCAATTTCCTGATCTCCTCTGTGATGAACTCATGTCGTTCCAAAGCTTGCTTCCTGACCTTCTGCTTGACGGGTCGCGCATGGGGACAGACAGCAAGGTGGTGCTCAATCACTTCCCTGGGAACGCCGGGGATGTCGGATGCTTACCACGCAAACACATCGACATTTGCTCACAGGAAAGTGATGACCGCGCTTTCCTATTTGCTGTCGAGGGTGGAGCTTATGGTGAAAGCCCCTCCCATGCCATCCTCCTTGATGGACACCCTCTTGGTCTCTGGTGGTGCAGATCTGGATTTCTTGCTCTTGCCGGTAGAGCTCTTGGGCATGTCCTCGACGGTAGCACAACACTCCGAAGAGGTGCGTTTGCTGGAGTGGGTGCGAGAGGTCTTGCCGGTCTTCTTCTTCCCTCCTGGGCTTCAACGGCAGGAGCAAGTGCCCTGGCAGCAGCTGCTGCAACTGCTTCTCGATAGAGTTGGTCAGCGTAGATCAGCGCATCCTTCTTGTCGGAGGGGACGGTGATGATGGTCACCGGCCCAGGCATCTTCAGCGTGTTGTAGGCGTAGTGCGATGCCGCCATGAACTTGTCTAGTGTTGGGCGGCCGAGGATCCCGTTGTAGGGTAAGGGTATCTCGGCCATATCAAAGACGATCCTCTCCGTCCTGTAGTTCAACTCACCTCCAAACATCACGGGCAATGTGACCTTCCCCTTCGGCTGGCTCCTTCCTGGACTGACCCCTTGAAACGTACCCGTTTCCTCGAGGTCTCCATCGGGAATTTGCAGCCTTTTGATCACGACGAGCGAGGTCAAGTTCAGGTCGGCCCCGCCGTCAACCAGCTTCTTGTTCACCTTGAGGTTGCGTATCGTTGGCGAGACCAACAACGGCAAACACCCGACCATAGTTATGCGGTTAGGGTGGTCCTCGGCGTAAAAGATGAGGGGCGTGCTGGACCACTTCAGTAGCTTCTGAACGTCGAACGATGGCTCTGCTGCTGTAATCTCACGCGCCCACTGCTTGAGCTGGCGTGAGAAGTTTGCAGCGAGGCGCCACCATCGACACACATGGCCTCCATAGCCTTCTAAAACTCTTGGTCGCCGGACTCGTCATGATCATCGTCTTCCTGCTTCTTGTCGCAGCCCCGAGCGGGCCTCTCTCGCTGGTTATCCTTGTCGCAACGGCCTCCTTGCCCGCCACGCTTCTTGACAGATCCTTCGGCACCATCCTGACCCTTCTCCTTGTCCCGCCTCTCATACTCGGCCTTTTGCTTTTCGGCAAGCAGCTCGACCTGTCGGCAGTTTTGGAGGTCGTGGCCCTTGGTGCGGTGGATCATGCAATACTGCTTGTCGGAGCCTCTTGGCTTGTCGGCGGCCGCCAAGGTCTGACAGGCGGCGGACTCGGCAATCTCCTTGTCGGGGTCGTCCGCCTTGGCCTTTTTGGCGGCGCCGGTATCGTCGGATCCCTCGACGGCAAGCACAGCCTTGCCCTTGCGTTTTCTGTTGCGATGTCGGCCCTTCTTCATCGGGGTGGTGGTGTCTTCATCAGTAGAGTCAGTTTCCATGCCGGCGTCCTCGCCGGGTACTTCCTTCCCTCTTCAGCCCGAGCGCACCTATCAGTCAGAACATAAATTTCGGCCACATCCTTAACCTTGTTCATCGCCAGCTCTTCGTGCATCTTACGGTTGCGCATGTTCTGATGGAACGCGCTTATCACGGCGGTGGGATGAACATCGGGGATGTTGTACTGTACCTAGCTGAATCTCTGGATGTACTTGCGCAGGGGTTCCCCTTCCTTCTGGGGAATGATATGCAAATCACTGGCCTGGCCATGAGCTTCGTGGCCTCCGGTGAAGGCACCAACGAACTCATGGCACAGATCTGACCAAGAAGAAATGGAATCCGCCAGCAAGTGCATTAACCAAGACATGACGTTGGGCTTCAGTGCCAATGGGAAGTAATTGGCAAGCACCTTGTCGTCGTGAGCTCCGACAGCTTGCATCGCGATGGTGTAAATGCTGAGGAACTATGATGGATGGGTCTTGCCATTGTACTTCTCGCCGATGTCGGGCTTGAACGTGCGGTGGGACGGCCACTGGAACTATCGCAGCTCACGGGTAAAGGCTGGGCAACCCACCTCGTAAGGTAGGCCGCCGGAGCCCCTCGGTGCTGGGTGGTCCATAGCGGGTCCCGCCCGCTTATCCGACTGGTGGTGTGTATCGCGCCGGCGCTCGATAGTGGTTCAAGCGTCTTCATGGGCCCGCTCCCGAAGAACTTGGCGTAGATCGCGCTGGGTCCGGGGGTCGGACGACGCTATGGAAATGTTATCACCAGCGTCATCACGACGGACCAACACCAGCGGCAGCTGGCGCGGGGGAGGAGAGTGCACTATGGCTGTAGCTCCCCCGGTCCTTCCACCGCTGGCGTGTGATGGCTCGACGGAGCACCAGCCCGAGGGCCCTACCGGCCGTGGATCGTCTTTGTGGGCGACGGCGACGAGGCTTCGGATGGTGGCTCTCCACTCATCGAGCTTCTCCACAGCAGGAGGGAAGTCGAGGACCAACTGCGCATGCGCCAAAGCTTCTGCTGGCATGGGTGGTGGCGAAAGCTGCGTGGACCATGGCGCGCTTCGACTTCTAACCATGTTAGAAGGAGCTCTATCAAGGCCCAACGGCTGCGTGCCATTGTCGCCAGCACCTCGGCGGGCACGCTGGCCTCCTTCGTCCTGCAGACGATGCACAGGGCTCTTCCCACGGCGGTGCCCAGGGTCACCGGCATGGTGACGCTGCTCGTCGCGCACACCATGGGAAGAGTGCGATGTGGGTGCCGGGGTGGGCGTCCTGGAGGTCGTCGCACCGCCCGTGGGTGGCACAGCGGCGACCTCGGAGGACCTCGCGCCGCCTGCGGGGGGGCCAGCTCCGTCTCTCGATTTTGTGGCTTGCGGCCCGCCGTCTGGCGCACGAACGACGCTGCTCGCCAGGCTCTGACTGCCAGAGCGATGTTGGTACTCGCGGGCCGCGCCTCGGGTCCTGTCTGCGACCGGCCCGCAAATCGCCCATACCGGTACGGGCCGTCTGGCCCCCGACGAACCGACCGTCGTGGGCACCTTATTCTTGGGAGCCATGGCGACGAAGAACCGCTAGGCTAACTGCTAGACCAGATTCTCACAACTGCGCCCCTACCTGGTGCGCCAAAGATGTCAGTGGGAACGACACCTATGGGATCACTGGGATCCCTTCTACGATCGGCGGGCGCGGGGTCGTGAGGAGAGCCAGTTTAGGAGCTAGCATACGGATCGTTTACCCATGTTTGGGCCGCGAGGATGCGTAAGACCCTAGTCCTGCTTTTGTGGATGTATTGAGTGTTCTTGAGCTTTTTGAACTAGCTAGGGTGGTTGTGCCGTTCCAAAAAGCCGAATCCCTCTCCTGGTCGCCTCGTGCCTCCTTTTATAGGAAAAAGGGGTTGCCACAGTGGCACATAGGAGGTGGAAAGGCCTACAGTGCGCGAGCTTATCGCACGGCATTACGGGACAAAGTGCATTAAATGCACTATGTAGGTGTCCATTAGCTTTATCGAGGACGGGAACGAGGCATGTCCCATCCATCGCCACTCTGCCTCGCTTCGACATGCGCCCAGGATAGCGATGCATGCAGTGCCATGTAGGCAGGCAAGCAGCTGAGGTGGTGCGGTGGTAGGGCCTTCATGAAGATCTGCATGCCGCCACGTAGGTGCTTGCTAATTTGGCCTGGAAGCTGCATGTTGCCACGCAGGTGCCTGCCTAGCTGGTTGGGCTGGTAGCTGTATGCGAACGGCGGCGGAGTCTTGGTTGGTGCGGGCCTGGCAGTGGCCCTGCTGGCATCCTTGGAAAGGGCCTTGCCAGGGTCCTGGCAAGGGTCTTGCCGTTGTGTTGTAGTCGTCCCCGGCAAGACGCTTGCAGGGGGTCTTGGGGATTTCCTTGGCGAGGACCCCGTCGAGGGTCGTCGTCTCCTAATCATCATCTGATCTCATATATCTATGGTCTTGACAAAAATCTGCATGCCGCCATGGAGGTGCCTCCCGAGCCCTGGTCCCAACATAGTTGTTGACGGTGTTCGGAACCTTTGGGCTCAAGGGTGGCTCGCTCTGCTAGTATTGGGCAAGTTTCCCCGGCAAGGCTCTTGCTGGGGCTGCTGAGGCTGCCCTGGCAAGGGTCCTGCCGGGGGAGTCTGCCTTGCCCCCTTTGCTCTTTTTGTTTCTGGTCTTGGCGTTGCCTCTGATTGCCTTGCGCCTTTGCTTTCTCTCCGGCTTCCCTCCCCTGCCCTGCTTAGTGTGGCCGTGGGCGCGGCTCCGACTGTCCGTGCACAAGTAAAGGGTGAAAAGGAGCGCCCCTACTTTTGTACACCGACACATCATTATTAGAGCATTGTACCAAGTGAGGAAAGGATGATGGAGACTATGATTCCCCCACAAGTCAGGATGAGACTTCGGAGGAAAAGAAAAAAAGAGAAAAGAAAAAAAGAGGCCATAAAAAAGGGAAAAGGCCCAAATAAAAAAAATAAAAAAATGAGAAATGAGAGAAAAAGAGAGAAGGGACAATGTAACAATGCTTTTACCACACTTGTGCTTCAAAGTAGCACTATGATCTTCATGATCCTATGTTGTCACTTTCATATGCTAGTGGGAATTTTACATTATAGAACTTGGCTTGTATATTCCAATGATGGGCTTCCTCAAAATGCCCTAGGTCTTTGTGAGCAAGCGAGTTGGATGCACGCCCACTTAGTTTCTTTTGTTGAGCTTTCATACACTTATAGCTCTAGTGCATCCGTTGCATGGCAATCCCTACTCACTCACATTGATATCTATTGATGGGCATCTCCATAGCCCGTTGCTACGCCTAGTTGATGTGAGACTATCTTCTCTTTTTTTGTCTTCTCCACAACCACCATTCTATTCCACATATAGTGCTATATCCATGACTCACGCTCATATATTGTGTGAAGATTGAAAAGGTTTGAGAACATCAAAAGTATGAAACAATTGCTTGGCTTGTCATCGGGGTTGTGCATGATTAAATACTTCATGTGATGAAGATAGAGCATAGCCAGACTATATGATTTTGTAGGGATAACTTTCTTTGGCCATGTTATTTTGAAAAGACATGATTGCTTTGTTAGTATGCTTGAAGTATTATTATTTTTATGTCAATATTAAACTTTTGCCTTGAATCTTTCGGATCTAAACATTCATGCCACAATAAAGAAAGATACATTGAGAATTATGCTAGGTAGCATTCCACATCAAAAAATTTGTTTTTCTCATTTACCTACTCGAGGACGAGCAGGAATTAAGCTTGGGGATGCTTGATACGTCTCCAACGTATCTATAATTTTTTCTTGTTTCATGCTATTATATTATCTTTTTCGGATGTTTAATGGGCTTTGTTATGCACTTTTATATTATTTTTGGGACTAACCTACTAACCAAAGGCCCAGTGCAAATAGCTGTTTTTTTGCCTATTTCAGTGTTTCGCAGAAAAGGAATACCAAACGGAATGAAACCTTCGGGAGAGTTATTTTTGGAAGAAATGCAATCCAGGAGACATGGAGTGGACGTCAAGCAAGCAACAAGGCGGGAGGGTGCCCCCCAACCCTCGTGGGCCCCTCATGGCTCCACCAACCTAATTCTTTCGCCTACATATACTCATATACCCTGAAAACATCCAAGAGCACCACGAAACCATATTTCCACCGCCGTAACCTTCTGTACACGTGAGATCCCATCTTGGGGCCTTTTCCGGTCCTCCGCAGGAGGGGGAATCGATCACGGAGGGCTTCTACATCAACACCATAGCCTCTCTGATGATGTGTGAGTAGTTTACCACAAACCTTCAGGTCCATAGTTATTAGCTAGATGGCTTCTTCTCTCTCTTTGGATTTCAATACAAAGTTCTCCTCCATTCTCTTGGAGATCTACTCGATGTAATTCTTTTTGCAGTGTGTTTGTCGAGATACGATGAATTGTGGGTTTATGATCAAGATTATCTATGAACAATATTTGATTATTCTCTGAATTCTTTTATGCATGATTTAATATCTTGGCAAGTCTCTTCGAATTATAAGTTTAGTTTAGCCTACTAGATCGATCTTTCTTGCAATGGGAGAAGTGCTTAGATTTGGGTTCAATCTTGCGATGTCCTTTCCCAGTGACAGCAGGGGCAGCAAGGCACGTATTGTATTCTTGCCATCGAGGATAAAAAGATGGGGTTTATATCATATTGCTTGAGTTTATCCCTCTACATCATGTCATCTTGCCTAATGTGTTACTCTGTTCTTATGAACTTAATACTCTAGATGCATGCTGGATAGCGGTTGATGTGTGGAGTAATAGTAGTAGATGCAGAATCGTTTCGGTCTACTTGTCGCGGACGTGATGCCTATATACATGATCATGCCTAGATATTCTAATAACTAAGCGCTTTTCTATCAATTGCTCGACAGTAATTTGTTCACCCACCATAGAATTTGCTATCTTGTGAGAAGCCACTAGTGAAACCTATGGCCCCCTGGTCTATCTTCCATCATATTATTTTCCTATCTACTTGCTATTTCTGCCGCCTTTTATTTTGCAATATTTATTTTCCAATCTATATAACAAAAATACCAAAAATATTTATCTTATTATCTTTATCAGATCTCACTTTTGCAAGTGTCCGTGAAGGGATTGACAACCCCTTTATCGTGTTGGTTGCAAGGTTCTTATTTGTTTGTGCAGGTACGAGGGACTTGCGTGTAGTCTCCTACTGGATTGATACCTTGGTTCTCATAAACTGAGGGAAATACTTACGCTACTTTGTTGCATCACCCTTTCCTCTTCAAGGGAAAACCAACGCATGCTCAAGAGGTAGCACAACACAAGTCCGTTTCCTCCATTTTGCGGTACGCCACACCCCTCCAGATCAACAGGACCCCGTTTCCACCATAGGAGGTCCGTTTCTTCCGTTTTGCGGTACGCCAGACCCCTCCCGATGAATAGGATCCCGTTTCGACCATGGCCGGTCAAACAAAAGGTTGTTTCCTCCGTTCTACGGTACGCCAGGCCTCGTTTCCATCGGTTGTTCCGTCCAAGCTGGTTGGCTCCCGATGAACTGTAACATCCCAAATTTTCAATTTGGAATGTTAGACATAGGTCATCATATGCATATCATATTTTATTTGCATATCGTTTGTGATCCTAGAAATCCTAAACAACTCAAGGATCCACGGAGAGAGTTGGAGATTTCACTATTTTCATCTTTGAATTTTTCACAAATTTGAAAAGAGGATCATTATGGTTTTAATATTTTTCTCTCCGAAATATTTCGAATATCAAAATAAATGAGAGGAGATAAAATGATTGCTCCAAAATAAAATAAATATTGGAGGAAAATGTTAAAATCAAATAAATATTTTATTTGGGACTTTATTTTTATTTATTTGAATTAGAAAAATATGCATTATCAGAATTGCATTTTTAGGCCAGAAAAATGTTCACTATGTTCTAAATATTTTATTTAAACGGTGAAAATTATTTTTGGCATTTTTTTGAATTTTTTAATTTATTAGGATTTTTTTTCTACGATGGATTTTTAAAAAAAAATATGCGAACCAACTTTGGGCCGTGCCCGAGCCGGACATGTCCCGCTCAGCCATTTATAAGGCGAGGCCTAAGACGCCCCAGCCCCAAGCTGCCCCAGCCAAAGTCGTCGCCGCCGCCCGATACCCTAGTCGCCGCCGCAGCTCCGCCGCGCGGCTGCCGGCCGCCGACGCTCGTTTGCCCGAATCATCGCCCTGTCGCCTTTTTTTCGGTTTTCTGGTAAACCCTAGATCCAATTTTTATTTTGACTAGATTGGTTCAGTTTTTCTCGGTTTCGCTGGTTTAGATCGGTTTTCGTTTTTTTCTCTCGGTTCAGATCTAATTTATGAATGTTCGTTTTTTAGTTATTTTAACGAACGAATTCGTTCGTTTGCCTCTGTTAGCAGCTGTTCGTCCGATAGATTTTCCTTTTTCTGTTTTATTTTCGCTAGGGACCTATATGCGATTATTTTTATCGCAGATTAGCCCCTGATCTTCAAACTCTCGCAACTTTTTAACCGTTCGTCCAAATCCAGTGAAACCAATGCCAAAATCTTGGTCTCAAAGCCCTCTTTCTAGTTAGATAACTTGAACATGGTTTTGATAATTTAAAATTTGGTTTCAAGCATATTTGATTTCGAAGTTCTTTTGGTCATAGTTTCAGTTCCATAGCTCCGATTCGATCGATTCTTCTTGCAAATCGAAGCTCTTCAGTTGAACTTTCAGTTGTGATCTTTTCCTATCTGAGTTTTACCCTTGGATCTATGCTTGATTGCTTATGTATGCTATTGTTTGCTTGCGATAGAGTTCCCGGAGTGCGAAGCATGCTACTAGGAGTCTTTAGGGTTTGCAGATCGTCGGCAAGGCAAGTAACACTTTGATCATATTCTTTATCACCCAGTTTTTATGCATTAGTTTCAACCCTCAAACATTGCATGAGTAGGATCTCTTAACATGTGGGTATTGGGAAGTAGATGATGAGGTAGAACCTATTGTGCTTTATTATCAAACCCTTGGGAGTTTCTTCTACGTTATGCTTATACTGCTATGCTATGCTCGTAGACACGGTTTGGTTTGAGTGTATCCATGACAGATGTGAGATTGTTAATTAATGGTTAACTTAAGGTGGCTACTTAAATACACATCTGGGTGGATTGGTTGCGGGCACCTAGAGAATCCAATGTTGTCCTAGGATATCCCGGAGTACCCGTGTGATCATCCTATGGTTCGCCACCCAGGCTCAAAGGGATCATAAGATTATTCATGCTAGAAAGTTCAGTGTGCAGCCACAAGCCATTATGGGCTCTGGCATAGTTGAGTACGTTGCGTGACCTATTTCGGTGGTAGGCTAGCAGATGTAGGGGAAAGTAGGTATAACTGTCTACCTAGAGTAAAGAGTAAATGCTTCTGAAAGGCTGTGTCTCGGTCATCTGTTTCTCAAATACCTTGTAGTGCGAGAAATCCAACGGAGGAGATTGAGTCTTATGGAGAAAAGTGCGCAAACTTGTGCAGAGTGTACAAACTAATCATGGTTAGCCGTGTCCCCGGTTATGGACATCTTGAGTATCTAGTTCTTGAATTATCATGTGGATCTCATCACTCTAAATTAATTTGTTGGGTTAATAATACTATTTAATTGGGATTGAGTTGGAGGAACCTTCTCAATGTTTATCAACTACCATGATAGTTAAACAAATATATTCCTTTGTTGTAGGAAAAAATTGGCTTTTCGCAAAACCATATTAATCGTAGAGCCTCCATCAGCCATACATGCATATAGTTATAGCTTTTACCTGTTCATTGCTCTACTGTGTTATTTTGCCAGCATATTCCATGTGCTGACCCATTTTCGGGCTGCAACGTATTATGTTGCAGAATTTTCAGACGAAGAGTAAGGTGCACTAGGTCGTTGTTGTGCACTCAGCTATGCCGTTGGAGTTGATGGACTCACTTTATCTTCCAAGCCTTCCGCTGTTATCATATTTAGATGGCCTTAAGCCATATTAATGTAATAAGTACTCTTCTATGAGTTATTCGATGTAATAAGTGTGTGATTGCAACTCTGTTATAAATCCTTCAAGTACTGTGTGTGTCAGCATTACTGATCTGGGGATGACACATATGCACAGAGATTTGATTGTTTGAGGTCAGATCGCTACAAGATGGTATCAGAGCACACGCTAATTGTAGGACGCGACCACTAAGATGAGACATAGGTCACTCTTCTTTACTCATTTTTGACCCCTCTCCATTTTCCACTCTATAGATGGCGGACCGAAGGAACAAGTTTTCTCAACCGGATGAAGACACACCTTTTGGACGACACTTGAAGGAAGTCACTAGGTACCTGAACATTGGAATACCAAGCTTCACCGGGACCTACAACGCCACTTTACTAGAAGAGGAGCATTGGATGATTTGAGTTCAAGTTCCAGGAAGGACATTCATGCCAGTTACTGAGCCCATAGAGTTTCCTTTGATGCACCAACCTGGAGTCTAGGAAAGAGCATGGCAGCTTACATCGCCATGGGACGCATTGGCAAAGTTTATCACAAGGATCTTAAGGACACTATCTACCAGATATGTGGGCACTGAGAGGAGCAATGGGAGATGATCAGCACCAAGAGGGACAGGTCCATTGCAGCTTTCATCCAGGAGTTAAACCAGCACATTCGTCGCTAGGAGAACCAAATGTGTGCAAGCATGATGGATCTGAACAAGTTGAGGACTAGGAACATGGAGCTTGAAGAGGAACTCAAGTCTACACGCGACGGATACGAGGAGGAAATCGCAATACTAGTAGAAAAGAATGACGACCTGACAAGGAAGCTAGGAGTATTCATGGGAGACCCCGCGCCAGGAGGATATGATGACCACCCCAAGGACTACATCATCATCGACAACACCGACTCCGACCCCGACAATAGTGATGATGATTACGAAGACGAAGCTAGAGCGGATATCATGGAGTCTTCCACTGATCAAAATTTCTTGATGACCACCATATTATTAGTAGTATCCCCCCATGTATATAGTAGTAGTCCGAGTATTTTGTAACTGTAGCTAGATCGATTGTATGCCCTTGTTTGAATTGAGTGGTGTGATATGAATGTGTTTGTCTCATGTGCATATGGGTAGTGCTTTCTCACTAGACCTCATTCTATTCTAATCTCTTCCCTCTAAACCCATCAGATGCCCCCTAGACCTGACCCCAGATTTGTCTTCCCATCAGAGCTCACACAGTTGATCCAACATCAGAATGCTTTGATGCAACTGCTAGTCCAGAACCAAGGCAACAACAACAACAACCCACGGCCACCACCTCCAGTGGATAACCTAGCCTGTTTTCTGAGGTTGAATCCGCCAGTGTTTTCCAGTAGCACCGAGCCGATTGTTGCTGATGACTGGCTATGTAGGATTGGAAGGGAGTTGACCACCGCAGGTTGTATAGATGAGGAGAAGGTGCACTTTGCTGCACACCAACTGGATGGACCCGCGGCCTCATGGTGAGAGAATTACACAACCACTTTTCCCATAGCCAATGTCACAAGGGATCAGTTTCAGCAAGCATTCGCCACAACCCATGTCTCTACAGGAGCAACAAATATGAAGAAGTGTGAGTTTTGCAACTTACGCCAGAGAAACCGTACTGTGGGGTAGTACGTGGATGAGTTTAGCAAGTTAGCCCATTATGCCCTAGATGATGTGGCCACAGATGCCGCGAAGCAAGAGAAGTTTATGGAAGGACTGAATGATGAGATGAGTATACAGTTGATGGTGGCAACATTCAATAACTACCAGGAGTTGGTAGACCGGGCCCTGATGATTGAAAACAAACAGCAGCAGATAGAGAGCCGCAAAAGGAAGTATGGACAAGGGAAGTACAATTCAGGAGCTCAACAGAGACCTTGTTTTACCCCTAACTCCGGAGGTTATACCCATAACCATGGAGGCCATACTCATAATGGAGGAAGTTCACATAACCACAGTGGCCCCAAGAATGGAAATGGGAATGGAGCAAGCAGCAACCAGAACCATTCCAACCCCTCTACACCCGCCAAGAAGGATCTAAGTCACTTTACTTGTTTCAAGTGCGGGAAGACTGGACAGTACGCCACCGAGTGTTCTGAAGCAATGAATGGAAATGGCAGTGGAAGCTCTGGGAAGAAGCCCAACCCTTTCAATAGGGGACAAGTGAACCACGTTAACATGGAGGAGGTTGAAGAGCAGCCAGATGCAGTTATAGGTAAGTTTTTGGTTAACTCATTTACTGCAATCATTCTTTTTAATACTAGTGCATCGCATTCATACATTTGAAGGGGATTTGTGGATAAGTATAAGTTTCCCACCAAAGTTCTTAGGACACCTATGTTTAGTAAGCTCGCCAGGAGCAGAGATACTAGGCATGGATTGGCTATCGATGTATGGAGGAAACATTGATTGCGCCAGTAAGTCAATTCTGCTCACCACCCCGGAGGGAAAAAGGATTAAGTATGTATCCATACATACGCCAAGGAGGACCCAAGTAAATTCCCTCTCAAGAGTTGTTCAGGAGGAAGTGCCTGTAGTGAAGGATTACCCAGATGTATTTCAAGAGGAACTACCATGCATGCCGCCAGATTGAGGCATTGAGGTTTTGATAGAGCTGTTGCCAGGCACCGGACCGATATCAAAGAGACCATACCGGATGCCCGCAAATGATCTGGAGGAGATTAAGAAGCAGATTAAGGATTTATTGGATAAAGGTTACATTCGACGAAGTTCGTCACCGTGGGGAGCCCCAGTGCTCTTGGTTGAGAAGAAGGATGGATCTTTGAGAATGGTTGTTGATTATCGTGCGTTTAATGAAGTGACGATCGAAAACAAATACCCACTACCGATGATCAACGATCTGTTTGACCAGCTACAAGGAGCTAAAGTATTTTCCAAGACCGACCTGTGATTAGGATACCACCAGCTGAAGATCCGAGAAAAGGATATACCTAAGACAGCTTTTACTATAAGGTATGAACTATATGAGTATACGGTTATGTCATTTGGATTGACGAATGCCCCTGCCTATTTCATGAGCATGATGAACAAGGTGTTTATGGAGTTCTTGGATAAGTTTGTCGTGGTGTTCATTGACAGTATTTTGGTATACTCAAAGAATGAAGAGGAACACAAGGAGCATTTGTGTTTAGTTCTCGAGAAGCTTAGAGAACATCAGTTGTATGCCAAATTCAGCAAATGTGAGTTTTGTTTGAAGGAAGTTGGATTCCTTGGACATGTTATATCAGGAGAAGATATAGCAGTAGACCCCACCAAGGTCCAGTCAGTCACTGATTGGCTAGCACCCACCTCAGTTGGAGAAATCCTCAGTTTTCTAGGACTCGCGGGATACTACCGGAGATTCATTTAGAATCTATACAAGATTGCGAAGCCCATGACGGAGTTGTTGAAGAAGGACACTAAGTTCAAATGGACAGATGAATGTGGGGCAAGTTTTCAGGAGTTGAAGAAACGTTTGGTTACAGCCCTAGTGCTGATTTTGCCAGATATACACAAGGATTTCCAAGTGTATTGCGATGCTTCTCGCTTAGGACTTGGAGGTGTACCTATGCAAGACGGAAGAGTTGTTTCATATGCCTCACGACAGCTTCAACCACATGAATTGAATTATGCCACACATGATTTGGTGTTAGCAGCTGTAGTTCATGCACTCAAAACCTGGAGACACTTTCTTATTGGAAACCGTTGTGATGTGTACACGGATCACAAGAGTTTAAAGTACATTTTCACTCAGAAGGAGCTGAATCTCAGACAAAGGAGATGGTTGGAGCTTATAAAGGATTATGATATGAAGCTACACTATCATCCAGGAAAGGCCAATGTCGTAGCAGACGCTTTGAGCCGGAAGAGTTATACCAATACCCTCGTAAGAGGATGATTTCCGGAGGAGTTAGTTGACGATCTCAAGGAGCTTTGTTTGGAGATAGTTCCGCGAGGTTTTGTCGCAGCAATGGAGGTTCAATCAACATTATTGAGAAAGATACGAGAATCTCAGAAGGATGATAAGGAGATTGCTGAGATAAAGAAGAAAATGAGCAAAGGAAAAGCCAAAGGTTTTCGTGAGGATGAGCACGACACTTTATGGTTTGGGGACCGTGTATATGTAGCCAACAATGCGTAGATCAGGAAGTTAATACTTCAGGAGGCCCATGACTCACTATACTCGATACACCCCGGAAATACCAAGATGTATTTGGATTTGAAGGAGCGTTTCTGGTGGACGGGTATGAAGAAGGATATTGCCGAGTATGTAGCAGTATGTGATGTATGTCAGAGAGTGAAGGCAGAACATCAGAAGCCAGCAGGATTACTGCAGCCTATGCCAATAACCGAATGGAAGTGGGACAAGCTTGGCATGGATTTCATCACCGGATTGTCCAGGACCCGATCGGGATACGATTCAATCTGGGTAGTGGTTGAATGTTTGACAAAGGTAGCTCACTTTATCCCAGTGAAAACCACCTATACGAGTGCGAAGTTAGCCGAGATATATATGACCAGGATCGTATGTCTGCATGGAGTTCCGAGGACCATCATATCAGACAGAGGGACCCAATTTACTTCAAAGTTTTGGCATTAGTTGCACCAGACTTTGGGTACCAGGCTATAGTTCAGTACAGCCTTTCATCCATAGATAGATGGATAGACAGATGGAGTCAATCAGATTCTGGAGGACATGTTGAGAGCTTGTGCGCCAGATTATGGATCTAGTTGGGATGATAATTTGCCTTACGCAGAGTTCTCATACAACAATAGTAACCAAGCCAGTTTGAAGATGGCCCATTTCGAAGCTTTGTATGGAAGGAGGTGCAGGACACCGTTGATGTGGGATGAAGTTGGAGACCGTCAGTTGTTTGGACCGGATTTTATGAAAGAATCCGAAGACAAGGTTAAGTTGATTCGCGACAGACTAAAGGTATCTCAATCCAAGCAGAAGAGTTACACAGATTCAAAATGCAAGGAGGTAGTCTACGAAATCCGAGATAGAGCATATCTTCGTGTGTCACCTCTGGGAGGAATTGAACGTTTTGGAGTTGAGGGAAAGTTAGCCCCGAGATTTGTAGGACCATACCGAGTTTTGGAATGTATGGGAAAAGTTGCCTACAAGTTGGAATTACCCGAAGGATTTTCAGGAGTTCATGATGTGTTTCACGTTTCCCAGTTGAAGAAGTGCCATGCAAAGATGGTCGATATTCCTCCAAGAAATACAGTGCCCCTGGAAGCAATTCAGTTGGATAGTGATTTGACCTACGAGGAGAAACCTATCAAGATCCTCGAGTTTCCAAGCCGAGTCACATGCAGCAAGGTTATCAAGTTTTGCAAGGTTCAGTGGAGCCACCATACCGGGGATGAAGCCACCTGGGAACGAGAGGAAGACCTACGCAAAGACCACCCACACCTATTTTCTAGCCAACCTGAATCTCGAGGGCGAGATTCATCTTAAGGGGGTAGGTTTGTAACATCCCAAATTTTCAATTTGGAATGTTATATATAGGTCATCATATGCATACCATATTTTATTTGCATCTCGTTTGCGATCCTAGAAATCCTAAGCAACTCAAGGACCCACGGAGAGAGTTGGGGATTTCACTATTTTCATATTTGAATTTTTCTCAAATTTGAAAAGAGGATCATTTTGGTTTTAATAATTTTCTCTTCGAAATATTTCTAATATCAAAATAAATGAGAGGAGATAAAATGACTTCTCCAAAATAAAATAAATATTGGAGGAAAAATGTTAAAATCAAATAAATATTTTATTTGGGATTTTATTTGAATTGGAAAAATATGCATTTTTCAAAATTGCATTTTTAGGCCAGAAAAATGTTCACTATGTTCTAAATATTTTATTTAGACGGAAAAAATTGTTTTTGGCATTTTTAGAGTTTATTTTATTTTATTTAGGATTTTTTTCCTTCGACGGAATTTAAAAAGAAACGCGAACCGACTCTGGGCCGTGCCCGAGTCGGACACGTCCTGCCCAGCCCCTTTATAAGGCGAGGCCCAAGCCGCCCCAGCCCAAGCCGCTGCCGCCGCCCGAAACCCCAGCTGCCGCCGCCACCGCGCCGCTGCCACCCGTTCGCCGGAATCGTCGCGCCGCCGCCGTTTTTTTATTTTCCGGTAGACCCTAGATCCGGTTTTATTTCGAGTAGATCGGTTATGTTTTTCTCGGTTTCGCCGGTTTAGATCAGTTTTTCGTTTTTTTCTCTCAGTTCAGATCTAATTCACGAACGTTCAATTATTTCTTTTAACGAACAAATTCGTTCGTTTGCCTCAGTTAGCGGACATTCGTCCGATAGATTTTTCTTTTTCTGTTTTATTTTCGCCAGGGACCTATCCGCGATTACTTTTATCAAAGATTAGCCCCTGATCTTCAAACCCTCGCAACTTTTTAACCGTTCGTCCAAATCCAGTGAAACCAACGCCAAAATCTTCGTCTCGAAGCCCTCTTTCCAGTTAACCAACTTGAACATGGTTTTGACAATTTAAAATTTGGTTTCAAGTAGATTTAATTTCGAAGTTTTTTTATCGTAGTTTCAGTTTCGTAGCTCCGATTCGATCGATTCTTTTTGCAAATCGAAGCTCTTCAGTTGAAATTTTAGTTGGGATCTTTTCTTATCTAAGTTTTACCCTTGCATCTATGCTTGATTGCTTGTGTATGCTATTGTTTGCTTGCGATAGAGTTCCCGGAGTGCGAAGTGTGCTACTACGAGTCTTTAGGGTTTGCAGATCGTCAGCAAGGCAAGTAACACTTTGATCATATTCTTTATCACCTAGTTTTTATGCATTAGTTTCAACCCTCATACATTGCATTAGTAGGATCTCTTAACATGTGGGTATTGGGAAGTAGATGATAAGGTAGAACCTATTGTCCTTTATTATCAAACCCTTGGGAGTTACTTCTACATTATGCTTATACTGCTATGTTATGCTCATAGACGCGGTTTGGTTTGAGTGTATCCATGACAGATGTGAGATTGTTAATTAATGGTTAACTTAAGGTGGCTACTTAAATACACATCTGGGTGGATTGGTTGCGGGCACCTAGAGAATCCAGTGTTGTCCTAGGATATACCGGAGTACCCGTGTGATCATCCTATGGTTCGCCACCCAGGCTCAAAGGGATCATAAGATTATTCATGCTAGAAACTTCCGTGTGCAGCCACAAGCCATTATGGGCTCTGGCATAGTTGAGTATGTTGCGTGACCTATTTCAGTGGTAGGCTAGCAGATGTAGGGGAAAGTAGGTGTAACTGTCTACCCAGAGTAAAGAGTAAATGCTTCTGAAAGACTGTGTCTCGGTCATCCGTTTCTCAAACACCTTGTAGTGCGAGAAATCCAACGGAGGAGATCGAGTCTTGTTGGGAAAAGTGCGCAAACCTCTGCAGAGTGTACAAACTAATCATGGTTAGCCGTGTCCCCGGTTATGGACATCTTGAGTATCTGGTTCTTGAATTATCTTATGGATCTCATCACTCTAAATTAATTTGTTGGGCTAATAATACTGTTTAATTGGGATTGAGTTGGAGGAACCTTCTCAATGTTTATCAAATACCATGATAGTTAAACAAATATATTCATTTGTTGTAGGGAAAATTGGCTTTTCGCAAAAACATATTAACCGTAGATCCTCCACCAGCCATATATGCATATAGTTATAGATTTTACCTCTTCATTGCTCTACTGTGTTATTTTGCCAGCATATTCCATGAGCTGACCTGTTTTCGGGCTGCAACATATTATGTTGTATACTTTTAGATGAATAGTAAGGTGCGCTAGGTCGTTGTTGTGCACTCAGCTATGCCGTTGGAGTTGATGGACTCACTTTATCTTCCAAGCCTTCCGATGTTATCGTATTTAGATGGCCTTAAGCCGTATTAATGTAATAAGTACTCTTCTATGAGTTACTCGATGTAATAAATGTGTGATTGCAACTCTGTTATAAATCCTTCAAGAACTGTGTGTGTCAACATTACCGATCCATGTATGACACATGCATAGAAATTTGACTGTTTGAGGTGAGATCGCTACAAGATGGTATCAGAGCACATGCTGATTATAGGACGCGACCACCAAGATGAGCCACATGTCACTCTTCTCTACTCATTTCTAACTCCTCTCCATTTTCCACTCTATAGATGGCGGACCGAAGGAACAAGTTTGCTCAACCAGATGAAGACACACCTTTTGGACGACACTTAAAGGAAGTCACTAGGTACGTGAACATTGGAATACCAAGCCGGTTGCCAAGGCAGCTACTCCGGCGCCACATGTCTGTCCCTCCGCTGCCCACCATTTCTATATAAACTGCTGCGCTGGCCATAGCCGCAATCATCCGCCTCCATTCCCTTTCTCCTGTCCACACCACTACTGCCCACCATGGCTTCCTCGTGCTCTAGTGCTCTTCGGGACAGGTAGACGATGGACCACAAGGAGATGGCAGCCATTGCTACCGACTAGCTAGCCGGTAGGCAGCCAGAGGAGGACGACGTCTCAATGGATAACATGGTAGTCGACGATCCGGTGCCAACCCCCTTCTCCGCGCCATCCTTGCCGGTGCATTGCACCATGACCATCGGCGATGCCCGTGCCCAATACATGGACACAGTGAGGCAGAAGTGTGAGGAGTAGTTCTGGGAGGCGCAGGCCGACGCCGCCTACAACCACCATCTCCTCCAGGAGTACCTACAAGCGGATGAGAAGATCGTCGCAGAGCGGGCAGAGCAGGAGGCGCTGCTCGACTGGTACCGCTCCGCCTGCGAGGGCCGCCTCGAGCGCTGGTGGTACCGCATGCGGGTGGCGGAGGCTGCGGCCGCCTACAAAGAGGGCGATGAAGCAGGCAAGGCACTGTTTGGCGGGACCGAGGATGAGGCAGAGGACAATGCCAACTCTGATGAGTCCCCGCTCCGCTGGCGTCGACGAGGCCCTGCTCCGCCGAGGCCCTGCGGCACCAACAATGAGGCAGAGGACACCGCCGGCTCCGCCGAGGCCTCGCCCCGCTGGCACTGAGGCAGAGGACCTTGCCGGCTTCGGCGAGGCCCTACTCCGCCAAGGCCCCGCCCCGCCAACAACGAGGCAAAGGACATCACCGGCTCAGCCGAGGCCCCCCTGCTGGCAACGAGGGGGAGGATTTCCCCCGCTCCACCGAGGCGCCGCCCCGCCGATGACGAGATAGAGGACATCGTCGGCTCCGTCGAGGCCCCACCCCGCTGCCAACAAGGCCGTGCCACACAAAAAATGAGGAAGAGTAGAACACGGTAGGTCGCCGTCGCTAGGGTCCAAGTAAGGCCAGCACTGCTACCCTCCGGTTGAAGACAAGCTAGGCGGGCTAACCATTGACGGCCGATTAGCTTCTTGGCAGCAGCGTGGAGTCGGAGAGCTATGTTGGAGAAGGACGCTGCTTCAGTTACTTAACTGCTGGTGCAATTGGGGTCACTAACACATGGGCCCAACAGGCATCTGGGCCATATGTCAGTTACGCAACTGCACCTGCAGTTAAGTCTCTGAAGCTCAGTCCACTGGAGAATAAGCTTCTGTTCGGCTCAACCGGACACATGTGGGTAGATTCGGTTAATTAATTATACCTCTAGCGCACCCCTTTTTAGCTGAAGAATGTATGAATGTAATGAAATCCAGCATGTTTATATGAAATCCGACCATGTATGAATGAATTTAGTTCGATTAGTTCAAATTCTTGTATCACTGGCATTGGATGAACATGCAAAACAATACGTACTAGGATTATTCCTAGGGTGATGACCTCATTTGCAGCAGTTTCACATGTACTCCATCCGGTCCTTTTTAGTCTGTATACAAGTTTTGTCTGCTGTCAAAGTATCTCTACTTTGACCAATCTTTTAGAAAAAAGTATTTTACATTCACAATGTAAAATCAACCGACTTGAAAGAAATCTAATATGTGAAGTAAAAAGGAACAGAGGGAGTACAAAGAGTTTGAGCTGCTTTTTAGCGTTCCTGTACATTGCAATCAAACACACAGGCCTGACAATTCATAGAGAACATTCAAAACAATCGATGATTATGCATCTCAGCGATTCACATGTGAGAGCCAATATTTACTTCACAACTAAACAATAAAGAAAAATCGATCGATGCTGCTGACAGCAAAGGGTGTCCCATTCGAAAATATGAAACGCATGTCTTCTTGCTAACATCAATGAGCAAAATTTGACAAGGTTGTCCCATTCCAGAATGTCAAATGCGTGTTGTTTTTCGTACATCAATGAGCAAACTTTGATAGGGTTTTCCCATTGCAAAATATCAAATGCCTACGATTGTGGAATTGGCAGGGTTCGCCATCAGTTCGGACATTGACATGGCACCTCATGCTAAATAAACTAGCTGTTCTTTTGGTGCAGTTCCACCAAAATCAACCAAATTCGCACGTAACTTGTATGATTTCACATTTATATGTTGCAACGCCTTGAACATATCGGCACCTCCTTTCTTGTGGTGGAAATGAATGATTCGATGTATTCATGAACATTTTGTGCAGTTCCCATTGAAATCAAGCTGATCACCCCTGTTTGCACAAATAGAAAATAAGTGGTTAGTATAAAGCAAACTGTACTATGAATTGACAATTTAAACAGGCACCTACATGGTCCATGTAGAGCACACTTTAAAAAATGGAACTCACCAGAAATAATCCTAGAACAACATTGTACTTGTGCATCACAGCAAAAATGATGGAGATCTGTCAGTCCTTCTGAGCTGAAGTTAGTTTGGTCTTGTGGGGAGTAATGTAACCATCCTTCAACTACTCCTTCTGATGAGAAGATAGACATGGCTTCTTCATCCTGGCATAATCGGAACTAGTCACTTCACGTACTCCATATTCTTCTTCAGAGGAGGATGATCCTGTTGTGCAAAGACAAGAGGAAAACTAAATGCTAGCATCCCTATTTGCTCGAAAAAAGGAAAGGAAATATTTAAAACAACATAGATGAAGCACTTATCAAGGACAATACCACTTTCTCATGACAGTATCTAAACAGTAGCACAACACCAATAGAGATGACAAAGCTTAATCATATGGATGAAATCCATGGGGAGTAACAACCTTTGTCAGGAGGCTTATTATGTAGAGCATACAGATCAATCACTTCTTTGGAACCATCTGTTGTTATCTACTGTGGTTGCCATTCTTACTATATACTCCTCGATTAGTTTAATGTTTCCAACATCTTCTGGTGCAGTTCCACTAAAATATATGGTATCTTCAAAGAAAATCCCTGTTTGCACAAGTAGAGACAATTACGTATTACATTAAGAGTGGCATCAAATCAGTGGAAAAACAATTGCTCGTTCCAGCCATAGCAATAAATTAAGATGCAAAACTATATCATTAATTGTGTCATCACAGTTCTAGTGCTTCATTACAGCACCGGGAGTTGATTTTTGTTTTTCTTCCATTTGTTCTTCCCCTTCATCACTTGGTTCAATAACAGACAAGCTTCGCCTTCAATGTAAGATTTGGCATGTCAATTAGGGAGCACAAGTATAGCACTAAACAACAACATTGATTTTCTGATGAAAGTGGCAAAGTACAGGCCAAAAGTTGTGCAATATCCTTATCTTACCTCAATGGGATATTATGGTGCACATACAGATTGGAAGTCTTCTCTCCATTTGAGCAGTTCACTAAAATCAAGCAGCATTACCATACAAGTAGCACAACATATGAAAGCACACTGCACAATCATGTGAAAGAAGGCTAGTACTGACCTCTCATGATGCGAAATTCAAACAACTCACAAGAAGAAGATCTGAACCAAATTTGCCAACACGGATAGGAAGTAAGATCTCCTCTTATGCAGTTGCACTAAGATCAAGCAATCAAGCAACGTTGTCGGTGTGATATTTTGGTTGAACTGCACAAAACACTCTAAAAACAGAAGTGTTTTGTGTAGTGCAACAAAAGGTCACAATAGCAACAAGTTGAAGTAGATAACCCTTTTAGCATGTCATTTAATAACCTCTAGTCCATGTATAGTCCTTGGAACCAAGCAGGTAGGGACTAGGGACTTTTTAGTTGGGACTAAAAAAAGTCCTAGGACTTTTTAACCAAACAGGGCCTTAGATTAACAACAACTAAAGAGTTGCACGAGACAATGGACTCACCATCACCATGTGCATCTACCGATGTATGAAGGGGTGATGCACAGTCTGTTGCAACAAAGAACAAACAACCAAGGAGCATATTTGTGTTGGTCCCAGTTTTGTTATCTTTAGACACCTTTCCCTATGTGAGCGCAGCAAATCTAGTCGTGCTGAAACTCTACAGACTTGTCCCCCAAAACAAAAAGATCAGTTTGTTACAGATGTGTGTACTGCATTTGTCATTGTTTTGCCTTTTCGACTAACGTAGGTGCTGGATAGCCAGTCTATACTAGTACTTTCCCTCCTTCCTTTTCTCTTTGAACCACATCCTAGATTAATGCTATATAACTTTCCCCACTACTTCCCCCTTCCTTTCCTCTTTGAACCACGTCCTAGATTCATGCTATACAACTTTCCCCACTACTTCCCCCCTTGCTTTTCTTTTTGAACCACGTCTTAGATTCATGTGATACAACTTTCCCCACTACTTCCCCCCATTCCTGTCCTCTTTGAACCGCGTCCTAGATTCATGCGACACAACTTTCCCCACTACTTCACCCCATTCCTTTCCTCTTTGAACCGCGTCCTAGATTCATGCTATACAACTTTCCCCACTACTTTCCTGTTTGATCCAACACCAAGATTCAAGTGCAGAAGCGGAAAAAGCCCACATGCAGCTAGAGCAATGCATGTGGAATAAGTAAATTATACCTTAAGGTTCTTGGGGTGTGGTTCAGTGGGTGATCGGAGGCCCTTCTGCCCACACTATGTACGGTGACAAGGAAGAAGGGGTCGGAGGCTCTCCCGCGCCACTGCTGGGTGAAAGAGAACAGCTGCGCCGGTAGTGGATTCCCTCCCTCGCCGGCGGCGACAGTGTTAAGCCTCCTTCCCTTCTCGGTAGACGGATCCTGCCGGCTCTTTGACCAGTAGTGAGGTGTCAGAGAGAGGCCAACGAAGTCTTGTTTAGATCTGGAGAGGGTGGGAGAGTGTGAAGAGAGCAACTACAAGCGCTGAGGCTCCAGCGTGTATAGATATAGTGGAGAGAGAGTGTGAAGAGTGCAAACCCTAGAAAACAAGAGCCGAGGCCGAGATCGTATAGCTCCATATCCATCCATTTTGACCAGTCAAAGAATCCTCCTAGCACCGCCCCAGATCACTTTCTCTCTCTGTCATGCGAGGCCTACCTGTCATTGGGTGGAAGAAAGAAGTCGAACAAAAACAAAATTATGCTCAAGTGTGGTTATCGAACCCTAGACCTCTAGTTTGATGAGCGAATAGGCTAACCAGCTACATCACCCTCCTGTTATGTTTAACGGGAGGAAAGTAACCTTTTGTACATTCCTGCATTCATTTGACAAGCATGTCGTGTTTTTTTTGCGTGGGAGTCATTGGGATTTAAATCATAATCGTGTCATGTGGCTTTGGTGGTAAGGTCTTTTGGGATTTAAAGCAGTGTTGGTAGTACATAAATAATATAGCCTTAGTCACCTTACCTCTCTCAACGTAGTACGTTGGGTCCCACTAGTCAAAGGGTGAAACAAACAAATTAATAAGAAAAATGTTACTACGTGAAATACAAATTAATATAAATTTTTTGACATGCATGAACATTTTGTTAGTTCAATCTATGGTCAAAATTTGACATGAAATACAATGGGGACCAATAAACCAGGACAGAGGTAGTACGCGAAGTTTGCCGTCAGAAGCGAGCCAATCTGTCTCTCTTCAGCTAGCAAGGTTTTTCTAGTCCACCCTGTTTGGGGAACGCAGTATTTCAAAACAAATTCCTACGATCACGCAAGATCTATCTAGGAGATGCATAGCAACGAGCGGGGATAGTGTGTCTATGTACCCTTGTAGACTGAAAGCGAAAGCGTTTGGTAACGCAGTTGATGTAGTCAAACGTCTTCGCGATCCAACCGATCCAAGTACCGAACGTACGGCACCTTAGCGTTCAGCACACGTTCAGCTCGATGACGTCCCTCGGGCTCTTGATCTAGTTGAGGCCGAAGGAGAGTTCCGTCAGCACGACGGCATGGCGACGGTGATGATGAAGTTATCGGCACAGGGCTTCGCCTAAGCACTACAACAATATGACCGAGGTGTGTAACTATTGAGGAGGGCACCACACACGGCTAATATAGATCTTGGAGTGCCTACGTATATAAAGGAGGGAGGAGGAGGAGGCTGGCCGATAGGGGGAGTCCAACTAGGATTCCCAATCCTAGTTGGAGTCCCCTTCCTTTTCTAAGATGGGAGAGAGGGAAGGAGTACGAGAGGGACAAGGAAATAGAGGGGGGCGCCGCCCCTCCCTAGTCCAATTCGTACTTGCCATGGCGGGGGGGGGGGGCAACCCTTGAGGCCCTTCTATCCTTTCCCGTATGGCCCATTAAGGCCCAATACTTCCCCCTGCGAATTCCCATAACTCTCCGGTACTCTGAAAAATATCCGAACCACTCAAAACCTTTCTGATGTCCAAATATAGCCTTCCAATATATCGATCTTTACATCTCGACCATTTCGAGACTCCATGTCATGTCTGTGATGTCATCCGGGACTCTGAACAACCTTCGGTACATCAAATCACCCAACTCATAATACAAATTGTCATCGAACGTTAAGCATGCAGACCCTATGGGTTCGAGAACTATGTAGACATGACCAAGACACATCTCTGGTCAATAACCAATAGCGGAACCTGGATGCTCATATTGGCTCCTACATATTCTGCGAAGATCTTTATCCGTCAAACCACATAACAACATACGTTGTTCCCTTTGTCATCGGTATGTTACTTGCCCGAGATTCGATCGTCGGTAACATGATACCTAGTTCAATCTCATTGCCGGCAAGTCTCTTTACTCGTTCTGTAATGCATCATCCCGTAACTAACTCATTAGTCACATTGCTTGCAATGCCTATAGTGATGTGCATTACGAGAGGGCCCAGAGATACCTCTCCGACAATCGGAGTGACAAATCCTAATCTCGATCTATGCCAACTCAACAAACACCATCAGAGACACCTGTAGAGCATCTTTATAATCACCCAGTTACTTTGTGACATTCGATAGCACACTAAGTTTTCCTCCGGTATTCGGGAGTTGCATAATCTCATAGTCATAGGAACATGTATAAGTCATGAAGAAAGCAATAGAAATAAACTAAATGATCATAGTGCTAAGCTAAGGGATGGGTCTTGTCCATCACATAATTTCCTAATGATGTGATCCCGTTCATCAAATGACAACACATGTCTATGGTTCGGAAACTTAACCATCTTTGATTAACGAGCTAGTCAAGTAGAGGCATACTAGGGACACTCTCTTAGTCTATGTATTCACACATATACTAAGTATCCGGTTAATACAATTTTGGCATGAATAACAAACATTTATCATGATATAAGGAAATATAAATAACAACTTTATTATTCACTCTAGGGCATATTTCCTTCAGTCTCCCACTTACACTAGAGTCAATAATCTAGTTCACATCTTTATGTGATTAACACCCATAGTTCACATTGCCATATGACCAACACTCAAAAGGTTTACTAGAGTCAATAATCTAGTTCACGTCGCTATGTGATTAACCCCCAAGAGTAATAAGGTATAATCATGTTTTGCCTGTGAGAGAAATTTTTAGTCTACGGGTCTGCAACATTCAGATCCGTATGTATTTTGCAAATTTCTATGTCTACAATACTCTGCACGAAGCTAATCTAGCTAATTGCTCCCACTTTTATTATGTATCTAGATCGAGACTTAGAGTCATCCAGATCAGTGTCAAAGCTTGCATCGACGTAACTCTTTATGATGAACTCTTTGTGACCTCCATGACCAAGAACATTTCCTTATTCCACTAAGGATAATTTTGACCGCTGTCCAGTGATCCACTCCTGGATTACTATTGCACCCTCTTGCCAAACTCATGGTGAGGTACACAATAGGTCCGGTACACAGCATAACATACTTTATAGAACCTATGACTGAGGCATAGGGAATGGCTTTTCATTCTCTTTCTATTTTCTGCCGTGGTCGGGTTTTGAGTCTTTACTCAACTTCACACCTTGCAACACAGGCAAGAACTCCTTCTTTGACTTTCCCATTTTGAACTACTTCAAAAAACTTGTCAAGGTATGTACTCATTGATAAATTTTACCAAACGTCTTGATCTATCTCTATAGATCTTGATGCTCAATATGTAAGTAGCTTCACCGAGGTCTTTCTTTGAAAAATTCCTTTCAAACAGTCCTTTATGCTTTCCAGAAAATTCTACATCATTTCTGATCAACAATATGTCATTCACATATACTTATCAGAAAGGTTGTAGTGCTCCCACTCACTTTCTTGTAAATACAGGCTTCACCACAAATCTGTATAAAACTATATGCTTTGATCAACTTATCAAAGCGTATATTCCAACTCCGAGATGCTTGCACCAGTCCATAGATGGATCGCTAGAGCTTGCACATTTTGTTAGCACCTTTTAGGATTGAAAAAAACCTTCTTGTTGCATCATATACAACTCTTCTTTAAGAAAACCATTAAGGAATGTAGTTTTGACATCCATTTGCCAGATCATAAAATGTGGCAATTGCTAACATGATTCGGACAGACTTTAAGCATCGATACGTGTGAGAAAATCTTATCGTAGTCAACATCTTGAATTTGTCAAAAAAACATTTTGACAAGTCGAGCTTTGTAGATAGTAACACTACTATCAGCGTCCGTCTTCCTCTTGAAGATCCATTTATTCTCAATGTCTTGTCGATCATCGGGCAAGTTCACCAAAGTCCACACTTTGTTTTCATACATGGATTCTATCTCAGATTTCATGGCCTCAAGCCATCTGTCAGAATCTGGGCTCATCATCGCTTCCTCATAGTTCGTAGGTTCGTCATGGTCAAGTAAAATGACCTCAAGAACAAGATTACCTTACCACTCTGGTGTGGATCTTACTCGGGTTGACCTACGAGGTTCGGTAGCAACTTGATCTGAAGTTTCATGATCATCATCATTAACTTACTCACTAATTGGTGTAGGTATCATTGGAACTGATTTCAGTGATGAGGTACTTTCCAATTCGAGAGAAGGTACAATTACATCATCAAGTTCTACTTTCCTCCCACTCACTTCTTTCGAGAGAAACTCCTTCTCTAGAAAGGATCCACCTCTTAGCAACAAAGGTCTTGCCTTGGGATCTGTGATATAAGGTGTACCCAACAGTTTATTTTGGGTATCCTATGAAGTCGCACTTCTCCAATTTGGGTTTGAGCTTATTAGGTTGAAACTTTTTTCACATAAGCATCGCAACCCCAAATTTTAAGAAACGACAGCTTAGGTTTTCTTGCTAAACCACAGTTCATACGGTGTCGTCTCAACGGATTTTAGACGGTGCCCTATTTAACGTGAATGCAGGTATCTCTAATGCATAACCGCAAAATGATAGTGGTAAATTGGTAAGAGACATCCTAAATCGCACCATATCTAATAAAGTACGGTTATGACATTCGGACCACCATTACATTATGGTGTTCCAGGTGGCGTGAGTTGCGAAACTATTCCACATTGTTCCAAATGAAGACCAAACTCGTAACTCAAATATTTGTTTCCGTGATCAGATAGTAGAAACTTTATTTTCTTGTTACGATGATTTTCCACTTCACTCTGAAATTCTTTGAACTTTTCAAATGTATCAGACTTATGATTCATCAAGTAGATATACCCACATCTACTCAAATCATTTGTGAAGGTCATAAAAATAACGATACCCGCCGCGAGCCTCAACACTCATTGTACCGCACACATCAGTATGTATTACTTCCAACAAGTCTGTTGCTTGCTCCATTGTTCCGAAGAATGGAGTCTTAGTCATCTTGCCCATGAGGCGTGGTTCACAAGCATCAAGTGATTCATAATCAAGTGATTCCAAAAGTCCATCAGCATGGAGTTTCTTCATGCGCTTTACACCAATATGACCTAAACGGCAGTGCCACATATAAGTTGCACTATCATTATTAACTTTGCATTTTTTGGCTTCAATATTATGAATATGTGTATCACTACGATCGAGATTCAATAAACCATTTATATTGAGTGTATGACCATAGAAGGTTTTATTCATGTAAATAGAACAACAAATAATCTTTGACTTAAATGAATAACCGTATTGCAACAAACATGATCCAATCATATTTATGCTCAACGCAAACACCAAATAACATTTATTTTAGGTTTAACACTAATCCCAAAGGTAAAGGGAGTGTGCAATGGTGATCTTATCAACCTTGGAATCACTTCCAACTCTCATCATCACCTCGCCCTTAACTGTTTATTTTGCAACTCCCATTTCGAATTACTACTCTTAGCAACTGAACCAGTATCAAATACTGCGGAGTTGCTATAAACACTAGTAAAGTACACATCAATAACATGTATATCAAATATACCTTTGTTTACTTTTCCATCCTTCTTATCCGCCAAGTATCTAGGGCAGTTCCACTTCCAGTGACCATTTCCTTTGTAGTAGAAGCACTCAGTTTCAGGCTTGGGTCTAGCTTTGGGCTTTTTCATGGGAGTGGCAACTTGCTTGCCATTCTTCTTGAAGTTCCCTTTCTTTCCCTTGCCCTTTTACTTGAAACTAGTGGTCTTGTCAACCATCAACACTTGATGCTTTTCTTGATTTCTACCTTCGCTGATTTCAGCATCGCGAAGAGCTCGGGAATCGTTTTCGTCATCCCTTACATATTATAGTTCATCACGAAGTTCTGGTAACTTGGTGATAGTGACTAGAGAACTCTGTCAATCACTATCTTAATTCTTATCTGGAAGATTAACTCCCACTTGATTCAAGCGATTGTAGTACTCAGACACTCTGAGCACATGCTCACTGGTTGAGCACTTGAGCTATTCTCTTCCATCTTGTAGGCAAAATACGTGTCAGAGGTCTCATACCTCTCGACTCGGGCATGAGCGTAAAATACAAATTCAGCTCTCGGAACATCTTATATGCTCCATGGCGTTCAAAACATTTTTGAAGTCCCGGTTCTAAGCCGTAAAGCATGGTGCACTAAACTATCAAGTAGTCATCATACCGAGCTTTGCCAAACCTTCATAACATCTACATCTGCTCCTGCAGTAGGTCCGTCACCTAGCGGTACATCAACGACATACTTCTTCTAGTCAGCAATGAGGATAATCCTCAGTTCACGGACCTAGTCCGCATCATTGCTACTATTATCTTTCAACTTAGTTTTCTCTAGGAACATATCAAAAATAAACGGGGAAGCTATACACGAGCAATTGTTCTACAACATAGATATGCCAATACTATTAGGACTAAGTTCATGATAAACTAAAGTTCAATTAATCACATTACTTAAGAACTCCCACTTAGATAAACATCCCTCTAGTCATCTAAATGATCACGTGATCCAAATAAACTAAACCATATCCGATCATCACGTGAGATGGAGTAGTTTTCAATGGTGAACATCACTATGTTGATCATATCCACTATATGATTCACATTCGACCTTTCGGTCTCAGTGTTCCGAGGCCATATCTGCATATGCTAGGCTCGTAAATTTTAACCCGAGTATTCTGCATGTGCAAAACTGGCTTGCACCCATTGTATGTGAACGTAGAGCTTATCACCGCTCATCATCACGTGGTGTCTCAGCACGAAGAACTGTCGCAACGGTGCATACTCAGGAAGAACACTTATACCTTGAAATTTTTTAGTAAGGGATCATCTCATAATGCTACCATCGTACTAAGAAAAATAAGATGCATAAAAGATAAACATCACATGCAATCAAAATATGTGACATGATATGGCCATCATCATCTTGCGCCTTTGATCTCCATCTCCAAAGTACCGGCATGACACCATGATCTCCATCATCTTGATCTTTATCAACGTGTCGTCACATGGTCGTCTCTATTGCTTTTGCAACTATTGCTACCGCATAGTGATAAAGTAAAGCAATTATATGGCGCTTGCATCTTATGCAATAAAGAGACAACCATAAGGCTCTTGCCAGTTGCCGATAACTGTGCTACAAAACATGATCATCTCATACAAAAATTTATATAATCACGTCTTGACCATATCACATCACAACATGCCCTGCAAAAACAAGTTAGACGTCCTCTACTTTGTTCTTGCAAGTTTTACATGGCTGCTACAGGCTTAGCAAGAATCGTTCTTACCTATGCATCAAAACCACAACGATTTTTCGTCAAGTTTGCTGTGTTAACCTTCAACAAGGACTGGGCGTAGTCACGCTCGATTCAACTAAAGTTGGAGAGACATACACCCACTAGCCACCTGTGTGCGAAGCACCACGGTAGAACCAGTCTCCTGAACGCGGTATAATGTCGGTCTGGGCCGCTTCATCCAACAATACCACCGAATCAAAGCATGACATGCTGGTAAGCAGTATGACTATTATCGCCCACAACTCTTTGTATTCTACTTGTGCATATAACATCTACGCGTAGACCTGGCTCGGATGCCACTGTTTGGTGAATGCAGTATTTCAAAAAAAATCCAACAATCACACAAGATCTATCTAGGAGATGCATAGCAACGAGTGGGGAGAGTGTGTCTACGTACCCTCGTAGACCGAAAGCGGAAACGTTTAGTAACGGGGTTGATGTTGTCGAACGTCTTCACGATCCAACCGATCCAAGTACCGAACGTACGGCACTTCCGCGTTCAGCACACGTTCAGCTCGATGACGTCCCTCGGGCCCTTGATCTAGTTGAGGCTGAAGGAGATTTCCATCAGCACGACGGCGTGGTAACGGTGATGATGAAGTTACCGACGCAGGGCTTCGCCTAAGCACTACGACGATATGACCAAGTTGTGTAACTATGGAGGGGGCACCTCACACGACTAAGACAAATCCTGGGGTGCCTTTGGGGTGCCCCTGCCCACGTATATATAGGAGGGAGGACAAGGAGGCCAGCCTAAGAGGGGCACGCCTATAGGGGGAGTCCAACTAGGATTCCCAATCCTAGTTGGAGTCCCCTTCCTTTTCTAAGAGGGGAGAGAGGGAAGGAGTAGGAGAGGGAGAAGGAAAGAGAGGGGGGCGCCGCCCCCTCCCTAGGCCAATTCAGACTTGCCATGGGGGGCACGTGGCCAACCCTTGAGGCCCTTCTCTCCTTTCCCGTATGGCCCATTAAGGCCCAATACTTCCCCCAGCGAATTCTCGTAACTCTTCGGTACTCCGAAAAATACCCGAACCACTCAAAACCTTTCTGATGTCCGAATATAGCTTTCCAATATATCGATCTTTACATCTTGACCATTTTAAGACTCCTCGTCAGGTCCGTGATCTCATCCAAGACTCCGAACAAACTTCGGTACATCAAATCACACAACTCATAATACAAATCGTCATCAAACATTGAGCGTGCGGACCCTATGGGTTCGAGAACCATGTAGACATGACCGAGACACATCTCCGGTCAATAACCAATAGCGGTGAAAGTGCGTTAAGTCGACTAGAGGGGGGTGAATAGGTGATACGTCTTCAACGTATCTATAATTTTTTATTGCTCCATGCTATATTATCTACTGTTTTGGACTATATTGGGCTTTATTTTCCACTTTTATATTATTTTTGGGACTAACCTATTAACCGGAGGCCCAACCCAGAATTGCTGTTTTTTTGCCTATTTCAGTGTTTCGGAGAAACAGAATATCAAACGGAGTCCAAACGGAATAAAATCTTCGGGAACGTGATTTTCTCATTGAACGTGATCCAGGAGACTTGGACCCTGGTCCAAGGAACAAAAGAGGCGGTCACGAGGGTGGCCCCACCTAAGGCGCGCCCCCTTGCCTCGTGGGCCCCTCGTTGCTCCTCCGGCGTACTTCTTCCTCCTATATATACACACGTACCCCCAAATGATCAGAACAGGAGCCAAAAACCTAATTCCACCGCCGCAACTTTCTGTATCCACGAGATCCCATCTTGGAGCCTGTTCCAGAGCTCTACCGGAAGAGGGACATCATCACGGAGGGCTTCTACATCATCCTAGCCCCTCCGATGAAGTGTGAGTAGTTTACCTCAGACCTTCGGGTCCATAGTTAGTATCTAGATGGCTTCTTCTCTCTCTTTGAATCTCAATACAAAGTTCTCCCCCTCTCTCATGGAGATCTATTTGATGTAATCTTCTTTTTGTTGTCTGTTTGTTGAGATCGATGAATTGTGGGTTTATGATCAAGTCTATCTATGAATAATATTTGAATCTTCTCTGGATTCTTTTATGTATGATTGGTTATCTTTGCAAGTCTCTTCGAATTATCCGTTTGGTTTGGCCAACTAGATTGGTAGTTCTTGCCATGGGATAAGTGCTTAGCTTTGGGTTCGATCTTGTGGTGTCCTTTCCCAGTGACAGAAGGGGCAGCAAGGCACGTATTGCATCGTTTCCATCGAGGATAACAAGATGGGGTTTATTTCATATTGCAAGAATTTATGTCTCTACATCATGTCATCTTGCTTAAAGCGTTACTCTGTTTTTAACTTAACACTCTAGATGCATGCTGGATAGCGGTCGATGAGTGGAGTAATAGTAGTAGATGCAGAATCGTTTCGGTCTACTTGTCACGGACGTGATGCCTATATACATGATCATGCCTAGATATTCTCATAATTATGCTCAATTTTGTCAATTGCTCAACAGTAATTTGTTCACCCACCGTAGAATACTTATGCTCTTGAGAGAAGCCACTAGTGAAACCTATGACCCCCGGGTCCATTCTCATCATATCAATCTCCATCACTTTATATTGTTTTGCTATTTACTTTGCCTTTACTTTTTACTTTGCATCTTTATACCAAAAATACCAAAAATATTCTATCTATCAGATCTCACACTCGTAAGTGACCGTGAAGGGCTTGACAACCCCTAATCGCGTTGGTTGTGAGTAGCTATCGTTTTGTGCAGGTACGAGGGAGTTGAGCGTGGCCTCCTACTGGATTGATACCTTGGTTCTCACAAATTGATGGAAATACTTACGCTACTCTGCTGCATCATCCCTTCCTCTTCGGGGAAAACCAACGCAAGCTCAAGACGTAGCAAGAAGGATTTCTGGCGCCGTTGCCGGGGAGTCTACGCAAAAGTCAACATACCAAGTACCCATCACAATCCCTATCTCTCGCATTACATTATTTGCCATTTGCCTCTCGTTTTCCTCTCCCCCACTTCACCCTTGTCGTTTTATTCGCCCTCTCTCTCCATCCTCCCTCTCTATTTGCCTCTTTTTGCCCGTTTGCTTTTTGTTTGCTCATATGGTTAGAATAGTTGTTTATTTATTACTAAACAAAGAACCTAAGATCTATGGATCCTCATCCACTTGCTAATCTTTTTAAGAGATCCAATTATGATGAACCAATTGCTAGTGAGTTTTGTGCACTAGATTATCTTTATGAAGTTTTGCTTGAAATTTGTGAATCTGAAAAGTGTGATGGATTACTTTATGGAGCGATTCACGATAGATCTTTGAATAAAAAGCATGATTGCAATGATTTTACTATAAATTATCTTGATGTCAATTTTGCTAATAATATGCAAAACCCTAAGCTTGGGGATGCTAGTTTTGCCATGTCTACTACTTGTTGTAATGATCATGATTGGGGTGATTCTTCTTATGATATTGAAAATTTATTTAAGCCCCATGAAGAATATGAGATTTATTAATGTTTGCAGTAATATTGAAAGTGGGTTTGGAAGAATGTCAACTTTAGATCCCACGTATCTGGAGAATGTTCAATCTTATGAAGTTTTTGATAAAAGTCCGTTTGGAAAGGTCATGACTTTAGTTAATGTTAATCCCACTATTTCAGAAAAGTGCCAACTTTGCATGCATGTGGATCATGTTGAGAATATTTTATGTGATAGCTATATTGTTGAATTTGCTTATGATCCTACATGTAATTACTATGAGAGAGGAAAATATGGTTGTAGAAATTTTCATGTTACTAAATTACCTCTCGTTATGTTGAGATTGCTATTGTTTTTTTCCGCTTCCTTGCATATGCTAGTTTTTGCTTGCCTTGATAATTTGTTTGCCTATAAGATGCCTATGCATAGGAAGTATGTTAGACTTATATGTGATTATCACATGTTTCATGATGCTCTCTTTGTGCTTCAATTCTTGTCTTTCATGTGAGCATCACTGAAATATTATGCCTAGCTTTGAGGCTTTAAAGAAAAGCGCTTGTTGGGAGTCAACCCAATATTTATACTTTATGTTATTTAATAATTAAATTATTTATCCTCTGTTTTGGTTGTGTTTTTTGTGTTTAATTAGTGTTTCTCCCAAGTAGAACCGTTGGGAAGACTTGGGGAAAGTCTTGTTGAACTTGCTGTAAAAACAGAAACTTTAGTGCTCACGAGAACTGCTGTCATTTTTATTTGAAGAGTGATATTCAGTTAATTCTTTTTGCAGATGATTAATAGATAAATTCCTCACGTCCAGCAATTTATTTTAGAATTTTTGGGCTTCCAGATCTTTCGGTAGATACAGATTACTACAGACTGTTCTATTTTTGACAGATTCTGTTTTTCGTGTGTTGTTTGCTTATTTTGATGAATCTATGGCTAGTAAAATAGTTTATAATCCATAGAGAAGTTGGAATACAGTAGGTTTTACACCAATATAAATAAATAATGAGTTCATTACAGTACCTTGAAGTGGTTTTTTGTTTTCTTTCGCTAACGGAGCTCACGAGTTTTCTATTTTGAGTTTTGTGTTGTGAAGTTTTCAAGTTTTGGGTAAGAATTTGATGGATTATGGAACAAGGAGTGGCAAGATACTAAGCTTGGGGATTCCCATGGCACCCCAAATATAATCCAAGGACACCAAAATGTCAAAGCTTGGGGATGCCCCGGAAGGCATCCCCTCTTTCGTCCACTTCCATCGGTAACTTTACTTGGAGCTATATTTTTATTCACCAACATGATATGTGTTTTGCTTGGAGCGTCTTGTATTATTTGTGTCTTTGTTTGTTATTATGCCACCATCATCCTTGCTGTACACACCTTTTGAGAGAGCCATACATGAATTAAAATTTGATAGAATACTCTATGTGCTTCACTTATATCCTTTGAGCGTTATAATTTTGCTCTATATGCTTCACTTATATCCTTTGAGCTAAGTAATTTTGCTCTATGTGCTTCACTTAGATCTTTTAGAGCATGGTGGTGGATTTGTTTTAAAGAAACTATTGATCTCTCATGCTTCACTTAAATTATTTTGAGAGTCTCTTAATAGCATGGTAATTTGCTTAATAATAATATGCTTGGTATTCAAGATTTGTGAAACTTTCTTTTGAGTGTGTTGAATACTAAGAAAAGATTGAAGCATGACAATTGTTTTGAGATATGGAGGTGATAATATTAAAGTCATGCTAGTGGAGTAGTTTTGAATTTAAAGAATACTTGTGTTGAAGTTTGTGATTCCCGTAGCATGCACGTATGGTGAACCGTTATGTGATGAAGTCGGAGCATGATTTATTTATTGATTGTCTTCCTTATGAGTGGCGGTCGGGGACGAGCGATGGTCTTTTCCTACCAATCTATCCCCCTAGGAGCATGCGCGTAGTACTTTGCTTTGATAACTTCTAGATTTTTGCAATAAGTATATGAGTTCTTTATGACTAATGTTGAGTGCATGGATCATACGCACTCTCACCCTTCCACCTTTGCTAGCCTCTCTAATACCGCGCAACTTTCGCCGGTATCATACACCTACCATATACCTTCCTCAAAACAGCCACCATACCTACCTATTATGGCATTTCCATAGCCATTCCGAGATATGTTGCCATGCAACTTTCCATCATCTAGTTCATCATGACACATCCATCATTGTCATATTGCTTAGCATGATCATGTAGTTGACATAGTATTTGTGGCAAAGCCACCGTTCATAATTTTCATACTTGTCACTCTTGATTCATTGCATATCCCGGTACACCGCCGGAGGCATTCATATAGAGTCATACTTTGTTCTAAGTATCGAGTTGTAATTGTTGAGTGGTAAGAAAAATAAAAGTGTGATGATCATCATTATTAGAGCATTGTCCCAGTGAGGAAAGAATGATGGAGACTATGATTCCCCCACAAGTCGGGATGAGATTCTGGATGAAAAATAAAAAAAAGAGGCCAAAGAAGCCCAAATAAAAAATAGAAAGGCCATAAAAAAGAGAAAAGGCCCAAATAAAAAAAATTAAAAATAATGAGAGAAAAAGAGAGAAGGGACAATGTTACTATCCTTTTACCACACTTGTGCTTCAAAGTAGCACCATGATCTTCATAGTAGAGAGTCTCTCATGTTATCACTTTCATATACTAGTGGGAATTTTACATTATAGAACTTGGCTTGTATATTCCAATGATGGGCTTCCTCAAATTGCCCTAGGTCTTCATGAGCAAGCAAGTTGGATGCACACCCACTTAGTTTCATTTTGAGCTTTCATATACTTATAGCTCTAGTGCATCCGTTGCATGGCAATCCCTACTCACTCACATTGATATCTATTGATGGGCATCTCCATAGACCGTTGATACGCCTAGTTGATGTGAGACTATCTTCTCCTTTTTGTCTTCTCCACAACCACCATTCTATTCCACCTATAGTGCTATATCCATGGCTCACGCTCATGTATTGCGTGAAGATTGAAAAAGTTTTGAAAAGGTTAGAGTATGAAACAATTGCTTGGCTTGTCATCGGGGTTGTGCATGATTTAAATACTTTGTGTGGGGATAACTTTCTTTGGCCATGTTATTTTGAGAAGACATAATTGCTTTGTTAGTATGCTTGAAGTATTATTATTTTTTATGTCAATATAAACTTTTGTCTTGAATCTTTCTAATCTGAAAATTCATACCACAATTAAGAAGATTTGCATTGAAATTATGCCAAGTAGCACCCTGCATCAAAAATTCTCTTTTAACATTTACGTACTCGAGGACGAGCAGGAATTAAGCTTGGGGATGCCTGATACGTCTCCAATGTATCTATAATTTTTGATTGATCCATGCTATATTATCTATTGTTTTGGACTATATTGGGCTTTATTTTCCACTTTTATATTATTTTTGGGACTAACCTATTAACCGGAGGCCCAGCCCAGAATTGCTGTTTTTTTGCCTATTTCAGTGTTTCGGAGAAATAGAATATCAAACGGAGTCCAAACGGAATAAAATCTTCAGGAACGTGATTTTCTCACCGAACGTGATCCAGGAGACTTGGACCCTGCTCCAAGGAACAAAAGAGGCGGTCACGAGGGTGCCCCCCCAGGGTGCGCCCCCTGCCTCGTGGGCCCCTCGTTGCTCCTCTGGCGTATTTCTTCCTCCTATATATACACACGTACCCCCAAATGATTAGAACAGGAGCCAAAAACCTAATTCCATCGCCACAACTTTCTGTATCCATGAGATCCCATCTTGGGGCCTGTTCTAGAGCTCCGCCGGAAGAGGGCCATCATCATGGAGGGCTTCTACATCATCCTAGCCCCTCCAATGAAGTGTGAGTAGTTTACCTCAGACCTTCGGGTCCATAGTTAGTAGCTAGATGGCTTCTTCTCTCTCTTTGAATCTCAATACAAAGGTCTCCCCCTCTCTCATGGAGATCTATTCGATGTAATCTTCTTTTGGCGGTGTGTTTGTTGAGATCGATGAATTGTGGGTTTATGATCAAGTCTATCTATGAATAATATTTGAATCTTCTCTGAATTCTTTTATGTATGATTGGTTATCTTTGCAAGTCTCTTCGAATTATCCGTCTGGTTTTGCCAACTAGATTGGTAGTTCTTGCCATGGGAGAAGTGCTTAGCTTTGGGTTCGATCTTGCGGTGTCCTTTCCCAGTGACAGAAGGGGCAGCAAGGCACATATTGCATCATTGCCATCGAGGATAACAAGATGGGGTTTATTTCATATTGCATGAATTTATCTCTCTACATCATGTCATCTTGCTTAAAGCGTTACTCTGTTTTTAACTTAGTACTCTAGATGCATGCTGGATAGCGGTCGATGAGTGTAGCAATAGTAGTAGATGCAGAATCGTTTCGGTCTACTTGTCACAGACGTGATACCTATATACATGATCATGCCTAGATATTCTCATAATTATGCTCAAGTCTGTCAATTGCTCAATAGTAATTTGTTCACCCACCGTAGAATACTTATGCTCTTGAGAGAAGCCACTAGTGAAACCTATGGCCCCCGGGTCTATTCTCATCATATCAATCTCCATCATTTTAATATTGTTTTGCTATTTACTTTGCCTTTACTTTTTTACTTTGCATCTTTATACCAAAAATACCAAAAATATTCTATCTATCAGATCTCACTCTCGTAAGTGACCGTGAAGGGCTTAACAACCCCTAATCGCGTTGGTTGCGAGTAGCTATCGTTTTGTGCAGGTACGAGGGACTTGAGCGTGGCCTCCTACTGGATTGATACCTTGGTTCTCACAAACTGAGGGAAATACTTACGCTACTCTGCTGCATCATCCCTTCCTCTTCGGGGAAAACCAACGCAAGCTCAAGAGGTAGCAATAGGCAATTTTTATGAATTCTTCTCTGAGGAATTTCAGGGTGAGGAAATTCCAAGAGAAGAACTACTTGCAGCGGAATAAGTACTCAGATGTAAACATAACAGAACATAAGCATGGTCTTCATGACAAAATGAACAACTGAGGAATGCACTTTTAACATCCATTTGAGGAATATATATATTGCCAATGAAGAATAATAGCGGAAAGAGTGAAGACATTGCAAAGTTGAAGAAAATGAACAACTGAGGAATTTCATAATGAGAAAAAAAACTCAGAATGAGGATTTTTCAACTTTTGGTGGTGGCTTGACCCACCGTATAAGAATGATGATTTCAGACACTACGTACAATTGTCGTAGGGTTCTGAGAATCAAATTCTTCATTAATTTATTCACATTTAGAGGGTTAATCTTCATCGATTGAAGAAAAACGTTACTTTGTGTGTTGCACATCTAAGTCATCAATTTTGCATAAGTGTTAGGATGCGTGTCCTTTTCAGAGGACATTCGAATATTTTAAGATATTTAGCTCACACCTCAACTTGCTAAATCTTTTCTCATCCAACGGCTTAGTGAAGATATCGGCTAGCTGTTCTTCAGTCTTCACATGCTCAATAGAGATGTCGCCCTTCAACACATGATCACGAAGAAAATGATGACGAATCTGAATGTGCTTTGTCTTCGAGTCCTGAACAGGGTTATGAGCAATCTTGATGGCATTCTCATTGTCACAGTAGAGAGGCACATTCTTCATGTTGACGCCGTAGTCCTTGAGAGTTTGCTTCATCCATAGCAATTGAGCAAAGCAAGAACCAGTAGCAATGTACTCAGCTTCAGCAGTAGACAGTGATACATAGTTCTGTTTCTTCGAGGACCAACAGACCAAGGATCGTCCGAGGAGATGGCATGTGCCTGATGTCGACTTGCGGTCCACACAATCACCAGCATAGTCGGAGTCTGAATATCCAATGAGAACAAAAGCCGAGCCCTTGGGATACCATAATCCAAGTGTTGGTGAGTGAGCTAGATATCGAAGAATATGGTTCACAACCTTATGGTGTGATTCCTTCGATGTAACTTGAAATCGGGCACACATGCAAAAACTAAGCATAATATCTAGCCTAGATGAACATAAATACAATAAAGAACCAATCATGGAGCGGTATACCTTTTGATCAAAGTCAATACCATTTCCATCAGTGCATAGATGGCCATTTGTGGGCATAGGGATTTTGACTCCTTTGCAATCTTGCATGCCGAATTTCCTTAGTACATCCTTGAGGTATTTCTCCTAAGATATGAATATGCCATTGCGCTATTGACGAATCTGAAGACCTAAGAAGAATTTCAATTCTCCCATCATAGACATTTGATATTCTTCACTCATCATATAGGCAAATTCATCACTGTAACATTGGTCAGTATAGCCGAAAATGATATCATGAACATATATTTGGCACACAAACAATTCACCATCATAAGATTTAGTGGAAAGAGTTGGATCAAGTGAACCAGGTTTGAAGCCTTTCTTCATGAGGAATTCCTTCAAAGTATCATACCATGCCCGAGGGGCCTGCTTGAGGCCATAGAGGGTCTTATTGAGTCTGAAGACTTTGTTGGGATTCTTTGGATCTTCAAAACCTCGGGGTTGAGCAACATATACGTCTTCATCAAGCTTACCATTGAGGAATGCACTTTTGACATCCATTTGATGTAAGATGATATCATGATGGTTAGCATAAGCAAGTAACATGCGAATAGCCTCAATTCTAGCAACAGGTGCAAAAGTTTCATTGAAATCAATTCCTTCAACCTGTGTGTATCCTTGAGCTACAAGTCATGCCTTATTCCTCACCACAAGGCCATATTCATCTTGCTTCTTGCGGTAGATCCACTTTGTGCCAATTATATTGTGCTTGTGAGGATCTGGACATTTGACCAGTTCCCAGATGTTGTTGAGCTCAAATTGATGTAATTCCTCTTGCATAGCTTGAATCCACCCAGGCTCCAGAAATGCTTCATCCACCTTAGTGGACTCTGTGATAGAGACGAAAGCAAAGTGCCACAAAAGTTAGATAAATGTGAAGCTCTTGAGCGTGTGAGAGGACCTGGAATGTTGATGCCGCTGATGATTTTTTCAATCTGCACTTCATTTGCAATGCGAGGATGAGCTGGTTGTCGTCGAGGAATTTGATCAGCATTTTCTTCAGCACCACTTTCCTCAGGTGTATCATCATGACATTCTTCATGATCTGGAACGACTTCTTCAGCAGATTCTTCGGTAGGAATGACATCCTTAGTAGCCTTGAACTTAATAGATTCCTTAGGAGGTATTTCATCTGTCACAAGAGGTAGGTCCTCTCTTTGCGAGCCATTAGTTTCATCGAACCGCACATCTATAGTTTCAACAACCTTGTGGTGATAGGTGTTGAAGACTCTGTAGGTGTGCGAGTCCTTACCATAACCGAGCATAAAACCTTCATGTGCTTTTGGTGCAAATTTAGAACTGTGATGAGGATCTCTAATCCAGCATTTAGCACTGAAGACTTTGAAATAACTGACATTAGGTTTCTTGTTAGTGAGGAGTTCATATGCAGTCTTCTTGAAGAATTTGTGAAGATATACCCTGTTGATGATGTGGCACGCAGTATCAATTGCCTCAGGCCAGAAGCGAGTAGGCGTCTTGTACTCATCAAGCATAGTGCAAGCCATCTCAACAAGAGTCTTGTTCTTGCGCTCCACGACGCCATTCTGCTAAGGAGTATATGGAGCAGATAACTCATGAGTGATACCAAGTTCATCAAGATAGTCATCAAGACCAGTGTTCTTGAACTCAGTTCCATTGTCACTTCTGATGTGCTTGATCTTCACACCAAAGTTGGTTGAAGCCCTCGAGGAAAATCGTTTGAAGACTTTATGCACTTCAGTTTTGTAAGTGATGATATGCACCCATGTATATCGAGAATAATCATCAACAATGACAAATCCATATAAAGATGCAGCATTAGTAAATGTGGCATAGTGAGTAGGGCCAAAGATATCCATGTGAAGAAATTCAAATGGATGAGGGGTGGTAGTCATGATGGTCTTTGAGGGATGCTTGGCCTTGGTCATTGTCGGTGTCAAAACCGGCGGATCTTGGGTAGGGGGTCCCAAACTGTGCGTCTAAGGCGGATGGTAACAGGAGGCAGGGGACACGATGTTTTACCCAGGTTCGGGCCCTCTTGGTGGAGGTAAAACCCTATGTCCTGCTTGATTAATATTGATGATATGGGTAGTACAAGAGTAGATCTACCATGAGATCGGAGAGGCTAAACCCTAAAAGCTAGTCTATGGTATGATTGTATGTTGTCCTACGGACTAAAACCCTCTGGTTTATATAGACATCGAAAAGGGCTAGGGTTACACATACATATCCGTATTGCCTAGCTTGCCTTCCACGCCAAGTAGAGTCCCATCCGGACACGGGACGAAGTCTTCAATCTTGTATCTTCATAGTCCAATAGTCCGGCCAAAGGATATAGTCCGGCTGTCCAGAGACCCCCTAATCCAGGACTCCCTCAGTAGCCTCTGAACCAGGCTTCAATGACGATGAGTCCGGCGCGCAGTATTGTCTTCGGCATTGCAAGGCGGGTTCCTCCTCCGAATACATCACGGAAGAATTTGAATACAAGGATAGTGTCCGACCCTGCAAAATAAGTTCCACATATCACCGTAGAGAGAATAATATTTCCATAAATCTAATCTGCTAACACGTTTTGGCAACATGACATTATGCCATGGCCCAATAATTATTCGAACCGTTTCCTTTAACTAGCCCCGCACATAACGCGAGGCAGTTCCTTGATCGTGTTCCCCTTATTACGGGATTCTCATCAATATGGGCGTGGGTAACCCAACCGCGCCATCGATTACGGCGCTTGGGGGATAAGCGAGTTTTACCAGGCTAGTGGGGGCACATAGTTTCGGTTGCCCCTATAAAGGGATAAGGATTCACCTTTTCATCCACGCCTTCTTCCTCCTTGCTCATCCGTTCTTGCGCACTCGAGATCCAACGCCCAAGTCTGCATCCTTCCCCTCAATCTTCTCCAAACATGTCCGGAGCAGGGGGCAAATGGATGGCTTCCTCCGTTATGGAGGGGCACATCAAAAAGCTGCGCGGCGCCGTATACTTAGCCGTGAATATCGCGCATCGGCTGCCTATTGCGGGGCAGATCGTTCCTACCCCGGAACCTCATGAGAGGGTAGTTTTCCTCCACCACTTTCTCCACGGAATGGAGTTTCCCCTTCATCCATTCGTTTGTGGTCCCATGTTCTACTACGGGCTGGACTTCCATGATCTGACTCCGAACTTCATCCTCAACATCTCGGCATTCATCATCGTCTGTGAGGCTTTCCTCCGCATCCGGCCTCACTTCGGCCTGTGGCTGAAGACCTTTAATATCAAGCCGAAGGTGGAGGGAGGCCAACAAGCAAAATGCGGCGAAGCCATGGTGGGCAAGATGCCCAATGTTATATGGCTTGAAGGCTCCTTCGTGGAGACCATAAAGGGGTGGCAATCGGCATGGTTCTACGTCACCGAGCCGCGCGACACCGAATGGGTGGCTGCCCCCAAGTTTCGATTCGAATTCCCCACACGGCTCACTTCCTGGAAAGAGAAGGGCTTGTTGTGGGGTTCATTGGTGGAGCTGGACGGACTCCAAAAATGTATCCTGAACATGGCAAGCAAGAAGCTCAAGCTTGTCAATATAGTCCAGGTCATGCTCGTCCGCCGGATCCTCCCATGCCAACAAAGGGACTTCAACTTGTGGGAGTTCGACCCGGCTCAGCACCAGACTCTGAGCGAGCTCTTCGATACGACGCACAAGGATGTCTAGAAGGTGTTGTTCAAGGCCGCCGAGGTCCCTCCCTCCCTCACCGAGGATCGCGGGCTAAGCGCGAAGCATCGAGTGCATTCGGTGAGTTCTATACATCCGGTAGGATATTTATTTCCCCTAGCTTAACCATGTGCGGGGTCTGATCTCCATGCCTTTGACAGGACTGGGTGGAGACATCGGGACAGATTAACTGTCCGGCCCCTCTGCCCGAAGACACTACGGACGCTCTCCTGACGGAGATGCTGACTCCAGCTCCTTACAAGGTGCCGGAGAAGACCAAGAAGGCCAAGGGAACCCAGAAGAGTTCCCGGCGCTAGGTGATATCGGACTCATCATCCGATAACTCCGCAACGCACTCCTCCCCCGAAGACGAGGAGGAAGATGAAGATGCTCCCCCTCCAGTCGGGGGAGACAAGAAAAGGAAGGCCGCCCCAACTGGGGAGGCCGAAGGGTCCAAGAAGGGAATAACTCACCTTTCGGACTACTCCACCACCGCCGCCGAAGGCGAAGACGAGTGGCTGCTCAGGGCCAAGCCCCTGGCGAAGTCGTAAGTATTCGGATACCAGAGTAACTCGTAGCATTCCTTTGTCACACTGCTTCTCCTAACGACGAATTATGACAATGCAGACCGCCACAAGCCCGTATTGATGTATCATCGGACGGCTCCCTGGGCTCGTCGGATATGGATAGCAATCCACTTCCAACCGCCACCTCCCCTAGCCCTAAGGACAACGTCGAGGTATTGTCCCAAGAGGCACCGGGTCGAGGGGAGACAATCCCGGAGGCGCCTCAAGGCGACCTTCCGGACTCCGGGAGCAGAGGGAGCAAGGCTCCTGAGGGCTCTGGGTTCGGCCCTCAGCCGAACACCGCGCCGGAACCCCCGACGGTTCCGGACTCGGGCAGGCGGCCTCCTTCCAAGAGGGGCAAGACACCTGTGTCGATGACCTCTGTCCATCCAGAGGCATCGGACAGTCTGCTGGGAGCGCTTCGCAGCACTTCCATCGATGAAGAGCACCGCACTATTATGAGTGCGGTGATCGAGAAGGTTCAGTCCACCAAAAGCGGACTGACTGAAGCCTGTGCCAGCCTTCTAAGAGGCTTTGAGGTAAGTATTTAAAATATACAAAAAATATAACCGCATAGACAGTAGCCCCTGATGCTCTGTTCGGTGTTCACAAAGAAAAGCCGAACAGAGGATCAAATAGTATCGCAGGAGTCTAATATAAGTATGTCTATATGCATATGCAGGCTTCGCTGCTGGCCTCTGCCGCACTGACTGCGGAGGTCGCCGTACTGAAGCAGGACCTGAAAAGGTCCAAGGAAGAGCTCGGCCTTGCCAAGAGGCATCTCGAGGAGAACAAAGGTAAGTAGTACCTAGTCTATGGATATATAAAAAGAATGCGATTGCAAAATGACAGGATCATTGTAAATTTGCCAGGGGCCACGACCGAGGTGGCGACCCTGAAGCAGGCGCTATCCGAGGCCGAAAACAAAGCGGCCAAGGAGCGTACCAAGCGGAAGAGGCATGAGGCACGGGTGGGCGAGGTGCAGCAAGAGCTCCACGCTCTCGTGACGAAGCACGAGGCGTTGGAGCTTGACTTGAAGACGCGAGAGTCCGAGCTTGCCGCGGCCCTTGAGAGCGCAAAGAATGCCAAGGCCGAAGCCCAAAAGGCCCTCCAGGAGATTGATGCGATGAAGAAGATAGCGGCAGGTAAGGCATTCTGTATGCAAAGCAAGCATGTGAAAGTAAATTACCTGTTACTTACCCGAATCCGGAGCTCTCCAGGAGCATTCGTAGATTTGCCCCGCAGCGTGTCGGATGCCGCAAAATTTTACTGGGCCGAGGAGGGAAGCTCGACGGAGAAGTTGTTCTGGGCCCAGTATAGTGGGACCGAACACCCAGTACCTATGAGCGACCAGCTAAAGCATTTGGTCGAGCTACACAAGGCGGCCGAACAGGCCATGAAGGGCTTGATAGTCTGGATGTGGCCTGGCGATGCCCTTCCCAACAGCTACTTTGGCCTGGTGAGGCGGCTTGTGGATGCCTGCCCACGGCTGGAAGTTATCAAGCAGTCCGTCTGCATCGAAGGTGCACGCCGGGCCTTTGCCCGTGTGAAGGTGCAATGGGTCAAGCTGGACATCGTGAAGCTGATCAAGGAAGGGCCGCCGGAGGGCAAGGAGCATCGTCACCCCGAGATGTACTATGAGGGTGTCCTGAAGGGTGCCCGTCTCGTAGCGGGCGAGTGTACGAAAGACATAATATTCGAGTAAATTCGCTTGTGTAATCATGTATTTATGAAAACTTGTTCATATGCGCTATGCAATGCTTGTTTGAATTTAAAATATTACCTTCTGTGCGGCTGTTTATCACATCTGAGAGATGGCTAGTCGTCGGCTTCTGCCCCCATGCCACGAGTGCTGGGGTGTTCGGGATAAACCTGAGCACTCTTGTTCCCATTTTTGGGTCCTTCGAGGGAGGTTCTCAGCACAACGAACAAGGCAATCGGACTGTAATACTTTATCACTCTCACTTAGCCATAGAATTCTATAATTTTAAATTTCGACGAAGCCCCTAGTATTCGGAAGGCCGAATCTGGGGCGTGATACACGCCTTAAGCCGGACAGGGTCGACTCCTCGCTCTAAGCGGCATAAGTCTTTAAGGACTCGGAAACCTCTCGAACAACGACCAGTCTCTCGCCTTATCATCACAGTCAGTTTTAGCTTTCTCTACTGAGGTGCTTAGCCCAGCAGAACCGGGGCACAATCGCAATAGTTCTCCCAGTGCTACCTTAGCCGATATAGCGGAACGTAAGGTACCAAAACATGGGAGCCGGGCAAACCCAACTATTGACCCAAGACATGATACGGAGATGATGCATATAATGCTATAAGTTCGGGGTGCCACACTGCCAAAAGTGTTCGGCCTTCTCACACCGTATTATGGGGTATGCTTAAGCCCCTAGCGTATTGGCCGTACCAGAGTGTACGGGTGCTGGATGTCACGAATGAACATATATATACAAGAAAAATGCAAAAACAGACTGAAGCTATGCATTGTTTATTTGTTCAAAAAGGTGCGTTAAAGCACAATGATACAGGTAGTGCAATAAGCAAAAAGTAGGACTATGTCCCCTCCAAGGGCAAGCTGAGGAATAATATTAAAGCAAGTATTTCACTCGTTATCGTAATCCACCTGGGAGTTCCATGGTGTGACGTAGCTTTCTGCCTCCTTGGTTGCTGCATCATGTGTTCGGCAATCGTACTGCCGGATAGGGTTTCCAGAGATTAAAGTCCTGAAAGAGAAAAATAACAAAGCGGGAAGCCCCTAGTGCGATTTAAGCCGCGTCTTGGAGCGTGCCGCAGTCGTTCCCCCTCCCTACCTATGCCCATGGTATTTTTAATGCGTAATTATGTACGCGCGGCACGAGTTTCGCCGTGTGGCTTGGGCCAGGGTGGGGGCCGCATTGCTATGCGAGCTCGGGACGTGCCAGGCGGTCCTGTTGCCGATTAGTCCGGGCGCGCTTGAAGGTGTCCGGGTAATTAAACGCCGAACTAGTGGATTGCCTTAAGAGGCTGCTTTGTGCTTCCGCTGCGAGGGCCGCGGTGTGCTCCTCCGTTCGGAGAGAGCGCTCTGTGTTTCCATTAACTGTAATGACCCCCCGAGGTCCTGGCATCTTGAGCTTGAGGTATGCATAATGCGGTACCGCATTGAATCTCGCAAATGCGGTTCGCCCGAGCAGTGCATGATAACCACTGCGGAACGTGACTATATCGAAGATTAACTCTTCGCTTCGGAAGTTATCCGGGGATCCGAAGACCACTCCAATGTGACTGAGCCTGTGCAGTGGGCCTTTACACCTGGTATGACGCCTTTAAAGGTCATTTTTGTGGGTTTGATCCTTGAGGGGTCTATACCCATTTTGCGCACTGTGTCCTGGTAAAGTAGGTTCAGACTGCTGCCGCCATCCATAAGGACTCGAGTGAGGTGAAATCCGTCAATGATTGGGTCTAGGACCAGTGCGGCAAATCCGCCATGACGGATACTAGTGGGGTGGTTCCTGCGATCGAAGGTGATCGGACAGGAGGACCTTTGGTTGAACTTTGGGGCGACTGACTCCAACGCGTAAACATCCTTGAACGCACGCTTCCGCTCCCTCTTGGGGATGTGGGTTGCATATATCATGTTCATCGTTCGCACTTGTGGGGGGAACCTCTTCTGTCCTCCGGTATTCGGCTGCCGGGGCTCCTCCTCATCATCGCTATGTGGCCCCTTATTTTTGTTTTCAGCAATTAACTTGCCGGCCTACTTGAACACCCAACAATCTCTGTTGGTGTGGTTGGCTGGCTTGTCGGGGGTGCCGTGTATTTGACACGAGCGATCGAGTATGCGGTCCAAACTGGACGGGCCAGGAGTGCTTTGTTTGAATGGCTTTTTCCGCTGATCGGGTTTAGAGCCTTTGAATCTGGCATTGACTGTCGTATCCTCAGTATTATCGCTGTTAATGCGGCGCTTATGTTTGTTGCAATGTGATCTGTTATTGCCGTCCTTGGTATCTGAAGTACCATGGTTCTTTGATATGTTATTACTGCGAGCCAGCCAGCTGTCTTCTCCCGCACAAAAGTGGGTCATGAGTGTTGTGAGAGCTGCCATAGATTTCGGCTTTTCCTGACCAAGGTGCCGGGCTAGCCACTCGTCGCGGATGTTGTGCTTGAAAGCTACTAGGGCCTCTGCATCCGGACAGTCGATGATTTGATTTTTCTTTGTTAGGAACCGTGTACAGAATTGACTGGCCGATTCCTTTGGCTGCTGAATTATGTGGCTCAAGTCATCGGCATCTAGTGGTCGCACATAAGTGCCCTGAAAGTTGTCGAGGAATGCGGCTTCCAGATCTTCCCAACAGCCAATGGACTCTGCTGGCAAGCTATTGAGCCAATGCTGAGCTGGTCCTTTGAGTTTGAGTGGGAGGTATTTAATGGCGTGTAGATCATTACCGCGTGCCATGTGGATATGCAGGAGGAAATCCTCGATCCATACCGCAGGATCTGTTGTGCCGTCGTATGATTCTATATTTACGGGTTTGAAACCCTCTAGGATTTGATGATCCATTACTTCGTCTGTGAAGCATAAAGGGTGTGCATCACCTCTGTACTGGGCTATATCGCGACGCAACTCTAATGAGTCTTGCCCGCTGTGCTCGGCCCGGCCGGATTTACTTTTACTGTATCCGGCGTGACGGTTATCGTCTCGCGTGGTGGCGCGCCCTCGTGATCCGTAGATCGATCTTGCATGTTTTGCTTTGTCCTCCAATACGTCTCACAGGTCTGGCATATTTCCCCATGCCTTTTTATTTGAATGGCGTCGGGGTGCGGGCTGAGCTTTTGGCTGGAATGCCTCTCTATCGCGGCCGCGGGGTGGCCGATCAGCCGCATCGTACGCTTCTTCCTCCAGTCGGGGCAGCAACCTGCATTTTGGGTAACTCTTGGAGGGGCGTTCGAGTTTATATTCCTCGGCCGCCAGGACTTCAGTCCATCTGTCAGCTAGCAGATCTTGATCAGCTTGAAGCTCCTGCTACTTTTCTTAGGGCTATTTGCCGTGGCTATAAGCCGGCGCTTGGAGCGCTCTTGTTCGACGGGATCCTCTGGCGCGATGAATTCGTCATCATCGAGGCTTGCCTCGTCTTCGGAGGGAGGCATGTAATTATCATCCTCCTCATCTGCCGCTCTCTCAGGAGGGCTGGTCTCTCCATCTTCCTGCCCTAAATCGTGCTGGAGGGGATTATTGCCATCTTCGGCATTATCCGGGGTGCTATTATCTCCTGTGCCGGTATCACCACTTTTGCTTTGGCGGAACTTAGAGCGGCGCCGCTGACGTTGGCGCTTGGGTTGCTTCTTGGAAGGGCCGGTCATCCTCCGTTGTCTCGTCGCCATTGCCTTCTATGGGTGTGTCCACCATGTATATATCGTATGATGAGGTGGCTATCCAGTGCCCTGTGGGCAGTGGTTCCTCTTCGTCTCGCGCATCGTCGTCCATACTGCCGATGTCTTCGGAGTCGAAGTCGAGCATGTCGGTTAAGTCGTCGACAGTGGCTACTAAGTGGGTGGTGGGTGGGCGTCGAATTTCTTCGTCGTCCACATCCCAATCTTGCCGGTCATAGTTCGGCCAGGATCCTCCTGACAAGGAGAGAGACCTTAATGAGTTCAGTATGTCGCCAAAGGGCGAGTGCTGAAAAATATCCGCGGAGGTAAACTCCATGATCGGCGCCCAATCGGATTCGATAGGAACGAGCACAGGCGGTTCGGAGTCCGTGGCCGGAGAAGGATCCGGTAGTTTGACAACACGGCTCTCGTGCAGGGTAAGGTCAATGTTCGGCTCGATCGCCGCTGAGGATAAGGCCTCTGTGGCGGGGTCCATCCACCTGTCCATGGATGGCGCAACTGGCTCCGAATTGAGGGTCGGAGCGGCTGCCGGTGCGATCTCCTGAACACTGTCCGATGGTAGCGCTAAATCGTACTCATCGTGATCATGTGACACACAAGGCAGGGGCTCGAATCCGTCGAAGATCAAGTCTCCATGGATATCGGCCGTGTAGTTTAAGCTTCCAAACCTGACCTGGTAGCCACGGGCGTAACTTTCGATCTGCTCCAGATGGCCAAGCGAGTTGGCCCACAGTGCAAAGCCGCCGAATACAAAAATCTGTCCGGGGAGAAAATTCTCACCCTGGACTGCATTACTATCAATGATCGTAGGAGCCATCAAGCCTAACGGCGATGACACAGAGGAACTCTCAATGAAAGCACCAATGTCGGTGTCAAAACCTGTGGATCTTGGGTAGGGGGTCCCGTACTGTGTATCTAAGGCAGATGGTAACAGGAGGCAGGGGACACGATGTTTTACCCAGGTTCAGGCCCTCTTGGTCGAGGTAAAACCCTACGTCCTGGTTGATTAATATTGATGATATGGGTAGTGCAAGAGTAGATCTACCACGAGATCGGAGAGGCTAAACCCTAAAAGCTAGCCTATGGTATGATTGTATGTTGTCCTACGGACTAAAACCCTCCGGTTTATATAGACACCGGAAAGGGCTAGGGTTACACAAGGTCGGTTACAAAGGAAGAGATATACATATCCGTATTGCCTAGCTTGCCATCCACGCCAAGTAGAGTCCCATCTGGACACGGGATGAAGTCTTCAATCTTGTATCTGTAAGTGCATCTAGTGCCCCTTAGTGATTTTGGTGTATTTAAGACTTATAGGTTAAGGGACTAATGCGTGTGTGAGTGTACATAGGTCTATAAGTCTATGAGGAGTTTGATATTTATAGGAAAAGTCGACCCCTAAAAATGAACATCTTCGACTGAAGATTTTGGTATTTTTGAAGACTTTCATGAAGACTTTGAAAGTGAAGAAATTGGTGTGTCCGTGAAGACTTGATATTCATGCGAGGAATATGAAGCTTGAAGACTTTTGTTTTCATAGTTTTGTTTCTCTCTTTCTTGAGTCATAGGAAACACCATACTGTTAAAGGGGGTCGAGGAAATACTAAGGAAAAATTTCCATGTGATGCTCAACTAAAATCCTACACCTACCAATCCCTTCGAGTGAAGCCATTGGAAATCTCATACAGTTCAGTCAATTTCTTCAGTAACAGAGACGAAGTTCTTCTGGTCTCTGAGGAATTTGTCCTGACTGAGGAGTTAGGAATTCGCCAGTGCGGATTGCCTACACAGTGAGAAACATGATAGCCCTGAGGATTTTGCTACTCAAAATTCCGACCGTTGCTGTGCTATGCGCCAGCTATCCCAAAATATCTATCCACCTAACGGTCATATCATTGAAGGGCATTTATGTCTTATCATGTCGTGCTGCTCCCTAGGCTATAAATAGCCGCCCCCTACAACCACTAGCTGGTTGGCTGCTCTGAGAGAAACTGACACTTGTCATTTCAGAGCAACCCATCCTCCGAAGACTTTGAGCGAAAATCATCAAGTGGGGAAAAACCAAAAACCCAAAACCCAAACACCTACAAACCCCGAGTGATTGAGCATCACTGAAGAGATTGATCCTGAGTGGATCCGACGCTTGTTACCTTTGAAGACTGTGCTTCTTCCAGACGGTTAGGCGTCATGGTCTAGAGCATCCAAGAGGAATTGTGGATCGCCGGGTGACCAAGTTTGTGAAGGTTTGTAAGTCGCTTGAAGACTTACCACGAGTGATTGGACGAGGTCTGTGTGACCTTAGTTCAAGGAGAATACGGTGAGGACTGGGTGTCTTGGACTAAGTGTCCTTGACTGGGTGTCCGGGACTGTGTGTCCTCGAGTTTAAATACTCAGCCGCTCCAACCAGGCGTACAACTGAGACAGCAGTTGGAACTGGTCTACCAAATCATTGTCTTCACCGAGCTTACTGGTTCTATTTCCTCAACTCTTTCATTTCCTCATAACTGTGCTGTATGTTTGTTCATATCTGTGTTTGAAGACATTGACTGAAGACTTTCTCAATTTCCTCAGTTCAATTTCTTCAGTCTGTTTGTCTTCATCCTGTGGTATCCTGTGATTACGCTTCCTATACTCTGTGCCTGTCTTTATTTCATCATGATGACTAGGCTTGTATTCTATTGTGTTTACTTTTGAGTACTTATTCCGCTGCTAGTAGTTCTTCGCTAAGGAATTTCCTCACCGGCAAATTCCTCAGTGAAGAATTTCATAAAAATCGCCTATTCACCCCCCCCTCTAGTCGATATAACGCACTTTCAATTGGTATCAGAGCAAGGTACTCCCTTGTTCTGTGTGATTTTAGTTTAACCGTCTGGAGTTTTAGTTATCTCGACCGCAGGTATGATCAAGGTCTCTGCTGGGTGTCCTACCTTCGATGGGACGGACTACCCCTACTGGAAGAATAAGATGCGAATGCATCTTGAAGCAATTGATAACGATCTCTGGTATGTTGTGGAAAATGGTGTTCCCTCAGTCACACCTTCTCTGAATGTTGCCGATGTGAAGAGATTCAAGCAACTCGACTCTCAAGTGAAGAACATCATATGTGGCCATCTGAGCAAAGGACAATATGGCAGAGTGAGTGCTTTGGAAACAACGAAGCTTATCTGGGATAGGTTGTCCAAAGTGAATGAAGGAGTCTCAACTCAGCGTGACTCCCGAGTTGATGTTCTTCGCAATCTCTTCAACCGCTTCAAAAGACTCGACAACGAAAATGTTCAACAAACCTTCGATCGCCTCACTGACATCTCAAATGAGCTTCAAGCACTTGGTGCCACTGACATCACCGACCATGAGGTAGTGAAGAAATTGCTGAGATCGCTTGATTCCTCATTTGACACTCTGGCATTGATGATACAAGAATGTGCTGATTACAATTCACTTGATCCCGCTGATATTCTCGAGAGGCTAAATACTCATGAGTTCCAACTTGCTGAAAAGAGAGATCTCTATGGTTCAAGCTATGGAAGAACACGTGCACTGAAGGCCAAGGCAGTATCTGAGTCCGAAGATGAAGACTTTGGTAGCAGCCTTGGTGATCCTGAAGAACTAAGCCATGATCTGGCTCTGCTCGTGAAGAAGTTCCAAAAGTTCTCAAGACGTGGTCGCCTTGGAAGATCCTCAAGGAGCAATGATTCCTCATCCAGTGACTACAAGAAGAGGCTCTGTCACAAATGCAAGAAACCTGGACATTTCATTCAAGATTGTCCTCAGTGGGAAAAGGAATCAAAGAAGAAGAAATACAAGGATTATTGTTCTGATGATGCGAAGAAAAAGAAGAAATCTACAAAATCCTCATCATCAAAATCCTCTAAGCCCTCATATCACAAGAAGAGCATCTCCAAGAAGGCCAGGGCATTAATTGGCAAGGAAATGGACTCTAAGGCTGAATCTGAAGAAAATGAGGAAGAGGAGTCATCCGAGGAGTCCGAATCCGGAGTGGCGAGCCTAGCTCTCGCTACTACATTTGTCAGCAAGTCTATCTCCAACACTGAAGAAAATGACCTCACCAACAAGGCTGATGAAGGCGATGATGACTACGCTCCCACCTATTGCTTCATGGCAAAGGGTGACAAGGTACTCAAATATACCTCCTCTGAATCAAGTGAGAATGAATCCGATGAAAACCTTAAGCCCAGCTATTCTAAACTTGCTAAGATAGCTATAAAACAACAAAGGGCTTTAGAAAAGGTTCAAAACATGCTAAATAAAAGTGATGATATGTTGGGTGAAGAAATGGATCGCACTGAAACTTTGACTGAAAATCTTCAGAGACTTCAGTCCAAGCTTGACAAACTTCAAAGTCATCATAACACTCTCTTATCAGATCATGAGAAGCTTTCTTATGAATTTCTTCCAAGAAAGCAAGACCTTGAGAAGCTAAGAGTGAGTTATGAAGATCTTCAGAAGGAGCGCGATTTATTACTTGCTCAACAAATCAGCGCATCTCAGGAAGAATTTGTTCCTCCATGCTTGAAGTGCATTGAACATGAGTATGATAATTCTTCACCTGAATGTTCAAATGCTGCTAATGTTTCAAATTCTTCACATGCCTCTGCTATCACTAATTCCTCATCTGAGGACATTGCTAGTATCACTAACGATGCAGGGCTGAAGGAATTGTACACGACAGACATGTACAAAAGCCTCAAAGGGCATCAGGCTCTTTGTGATGTGCTTAAAAAGCAGATCCTCAACAGGAACCCTAGGGAAGAGGGTATCGCCTTTGAGAGGAAACTCAATGCTGATGGTACATATTGGAAGCCTAAGCAGTACCCTAAAACTACATGGGTTGCTGCAAAGGGACCTCCAGTTGATCCATCTAACTTATCTGGATTTGCATGTGAATCTCCTCATTCTGATGATGAGTCAATTGACTCCAACTATAAGCTATGCAAAAATCAGAATGGTGAAGTATTTGCTAGATATGTTGGCACTAACTGCAGGAACGGCTCCCCTATGAAGAAAATCTGGGTTCCCAAAAGATGCCTTGAAAATCTTCAAGTGAATGTCATCATGACGCCACCTGTGAAGAATAGGAACCCCAGATCAAATTCTTCATCTAGATCAAATTCTTCATATGGACCAAATTCCTCAGATGGATCAAAGTCCTCATATGAACATCATCGTGCTAACCCATCTGTTTCGCAGGGAAGATCTAAGGATTATGGATATGTGCATTATTCTTCAAATCATTATGTCCATAAGTCCTCGAAGAATTTCTCTACTTACTCATATGCTTACTCTAACCCATCTTATGTGAAACGAAATGGATTGGCTTCTATGTCATCCTTCTCGTCTGGAGCTCGCAGAATGATGAACTCTTTGCCACCCCTTCAGATGTGGGTGGTGAAGAAAAAGAACTAATCTCTTCTGCAGGGTCAGGTCTCCAGACGCACATAATCGTCTGAAGAATTTGCTGGAGACCTGAGCATGCCTGAAAGGACGCAGGCTAATCATGAAGAAATGAACTTTCATTTCTCATGTCCTCATATTGCTTTATCAGTTCTTTTACTTGATGAAATTGATCTGATGAATTGATGTCATATTCTTCACCGATGAAGTATATGAGTTTGTAAGCTGCACTAATTCATCTGCAGGATGATCAACCCAAAGCCACTGAGTGGGTCCTCGATAGTGGATGTACAAACCACATGACTGGTGACAAGAATCTATTGATGGATGCTCCATTATCTCCGTCGCATCTGAAGCATATCATCTTTGCTGACAAAGGCAAAAGTCAGGTATTGGGTCTAGGTAAGGTTGCGATTACAAAGGATCGACACATGGACAAAGTCATGCTTGTTGAGTCCTTAGGATACAACCTTATGTCTGTCTCAATGCTTTGTGATCTTGATATGGTTGTTGTCTTTGGCAAGTACCGTTGTGTTGTGGTTATGGAAGCTGACAATTCCAAAGTCTTCGAAGGCTTTAGGAGAGGAGACCTGTATATTGTTGATTTCTCTACAGGACCACAACCAGCCGTGTGCTTACTTGCAAAAGCTTCAGAAGGCTGGCTCTGGCATCGACGACTTGGTCATGCAAGCATGAGGAATTTGCACACTCTTGCGAAGAAAAAGCATGTCATTGGCATCGAGAATATCAAATTCCTCAAGGATCACCTATGCGGAGCCTGTGAAGCTGGGAAGATGACCAAGGCCAAGCATCCAGCGAAGACTATCATGACCACCACTCGCCCCTTTGAATTGCTTCACATGGATCTCTTTGGTCCTAATCATTATTGTGCTATTTCAAATGAAGCATCTCAATATGGCTTTGTTATTGTTGATGATTATTCTCGCTACACATGGGTACACCTTGTTACTTACAAGCATGAAGTGCAGGAAGTCTTCAAACGATTTTCCACGAGGGCTTCAACCAACTTTTGTGTGAAGATCAAGCACATCAGAAGTGACAATGGCACTGAGTTCAAGAATTCTGGTCTCGATGACTATCTTGATGAACTTGGTATCACTCATGAGTTATCTGCTCCTTACACTCCTCAGCAGAATGGCGTCGTGGAGCGTAAGAATAGGACTCTTGCTGAGATGGCTTGCACTATGCTTGATGAATACAAAATGCCTCGTCGTTTCTGGATTGAGGAAATTGATACTGCGTGCCACATCATCAACAGAGTATATCTTCACAAATTCTTTAAAAAGACTGCCTATGAACTCCTCACTGATAAGAAACCCAATGTAAGTTATTTCAAAGTCTTCGGTGCTAAATGTTGGATTAGAGATCCTCATCACAACTCAAAATTTGCACTGAAAGCACATGAAGGTTTTATGCTTGGTTACGGAAAGGACTCGCACACCTAAAGAGTCTTCAACAACGTTCTTCACAAAGTTGTTGAAACTGTAGATGTGCGGTTCGATGAAACTAATGGCTCGCAAAGAGAGCACCTACCTACTATGATAGATGAACCAGTGCTTGAGGAATCTATCGAGTTCAAGGCTATTGAGGATGTCATTCCTGCTGAAGAATTCATTCCAGAACATGAAGAACGTCGAGCTAATGCACCTGAAGAAAATGGTGCTGAAGAAAACGCTGATCAAATTCTTCAACGACAACCAGCTCAGCCTCGCGTTGCAAAAGAAGTGCAAGTTGAAAAGATCATCAATGACATCAAAGCGCCAGGTCCTTTCACACGCTCAAAAGCTTCACATTTGTCTAACGTTTGTGGGCAGTATGCTTTTGTCTCTATTACAGAGCCCACTAAGGTAGATGAAGCATTTCTGGAGCCTGAGTGGATTCAGGCCATGCAAGAAGAATTACATCTGTTCGAGCTCAACAATGTCTGGGAACTGGTCAAACGTCCAGATCCTCGAAAGCACAATATCATCAGCACAAAGTGGATCTACCGCAACAAGCAAGATGAAAATGGTCTTGTGGTGAGGAATAAGGCACGGCTTGTGGCTCAAGGCTACACACAGGTTGAAGGAATTGATTTTGATGAAACTTTTGCACCTGTTGCTAGACTTGAGGCTATTCGCATATTACTTGCTTATGCTAAACATCATGATATCACTCTATATCAAATGGATGTGAAAAGTGCATTCCTCAATGGTAAGCTTGAGGAAGAAGTATATGTTGCTCAATCCCCAGGTTTTGAAGATCCGAAGAATCCTGACAAAGTCTTCAGACTCAACAAGGCCCTCTATGGCCTCAAGCAGGCCCCACGGGCTTGGTATGATACTTTGAAGGAACTTTTCATGAAGAAAGCCTTCAAACCCGGTTCACTCGACCCTACTCTTTTCACTAAATCTTATGATGGTGAATTGTTTGTGTGCCAAGTATATGTTGATGATATTATCTTTGGCTGTACTGACCAACGTTATAGTGATGAATTTTCCTATATGATGAGTGAAGAATATCAAATTTCTAGTATGGGAGAGTTGAAATTCTTCTTAGGTCTTCAAATTCGTCAACAACACAATGGCATATTCATATCTCAGGAGAAATACCTCAAGGATGTACTGAGGAAATTCGGCATGCAAGATTGCAAAGGCGTCAAAATTCCTATGCCCACAAATGGCCATCTGTGCATTGATGAAAATGGTATTGACTTCAATCATAAGGTATACCGCTCCATGATAGGTTCCTTATTATACTTATGTGCATCTAGGCTAGATATAATGCTTAGTGTTTGCATGTGTGCCCGATTTCAAGCTGCACCGAAGGAATCACACCATAAGGCTATGAAGCATATTCTTTGATATCTAGCTCACACACCAACACTTGGATTATGTACCCCAAGGGCTCGGTTTTTGATCTTGTTGGATATTCTGACTCTGACTATGCTGGTGATCATGTGGATCGCAAGTCAACATCTGGTACATGTCATTTCCTCGGACGATCTTTGGTCTATTGGTCCTTGAAGAAACAGAACTGCGTATCACTATCTACTGTTGAAGCTGAGTACATTGCCGCTGGTTCTTGTTGTGCCCAATTGCTATGGATGAAGCAAACTCTCAAGGACTACGGCGTCAACATGAAGAATGTACCTCTCTTCTGTGACAATGAGAGTGCCATCAAGATTGCTCACAACCCAGTTCAGCACTCGAAGACAAAGCACATTCAGATTCGTCATCATTTTCTTCATGATCATGTGTTGAAGGGCGACATTTCTATTGAGCATGTGAAGGCTGAAGAACAGCTAGCCGATATCTTCACAAAGCCCTTGGATGAGAAGAGATTTAGCAAGTTCGGTGTGAGCTAAATATCCTAGAATCTTCGAATGTTCTTTGAAAAGGACACTCATCCTAACACTTATGCAAAATTGATGACTTAGATGTGCAACACATGAAAAAACGTTTTACTTCAATCAATAAAGAATAACACTCTTAGTGTGAAGAAATTAACGAAGAATTTGATTCTCAGAACCCTACGATAATTGTACGCGGTGTGTGAAATCATCATTCTTATACGGTGGGTCACGCCACCACCAAAAGTCGAAATTCCTCAAATTATTCATATTCTTCAACTTTGCATAGTCTTCACTGGTTCCGTCGTTTTTCTTCATTGGCTATATATATATATGAGTTTATGTCCTCTACAACATTCACTTATTGCTATTTCTTCAAGTTGGTTTTCTACTAAGTGAATGTGATCGGACCCTTCCCCTCTATGCTATACTCAACCCAATCTGTTCGCAAATTCTTCATGTGCATTCTATTTGAAACTCGTTCAAACTCTTCACTGTGTCCATGTCAGCTGAAGAAATTGCGAACGGAACTTTAAAACCTATCTTATCGAAATTTTCGGCTTTGCCGCTCAAACCGTTCCGCATCCCACGATACATTTATCCACTCACCCATGATCTAACACGATCTCCACCTCTCACTACGTGGGTGACACATGTCATGCGAATGAGAAGGTTCAGGGGCACGTTCGTCCAATTTCTTCGGGCGAGCAGTTTTTCACCATGGCTATAAATACCCCTCCTTCCCTTCCTCACTTCTTTTACTCCGCTCGACCTCTCTCTCCAGCTCGAGCTTCTCAAACCCTAGCGCCGCCTCTACTTCATCGCCTCCGGTGAGGAAGAGCTTCACTGCCTCGACCTCGTCGCCGACGTACTCGCGCCGACCGCGGACATCTTCACTCCACCGCCGCCGTAGCCGTCTTCCTCCGCCAAGTTAGGGCGTGGAAGATCTGCATAGACGAACTTCACATCTCCTCACTCCAGTTCATCGTGTTCTTCGTCCAGGTTAAATAAAAGTTACTTTTATTGCCCTCGTTGATTCGAATGATTATCTACAAAATCTTCAAAAGTGTTTTTCTTCATATCTTCACACACTGAACACCTCACAAAGTCATCTGTTCTTGATTCGTTTCTCTAAGCATCATTTTTCTTCAAGATTCCTCAATTGTGTGGATCTTCGATCTATACAACTCTGGAACCTAAGACAAAGAACGCTTAGTGAAAATCTTCAAGACTCATCTCGTCAAATTCCTCAAACTTGTTCTTTTTGAAAAACCTTCTGAGAACGCTATGACCTCTCCAAATTCCTCGCAACTATACTCTATTCACAGGTACACATGTCAGCTATTGAATCACTAGGTTCTCATCAACTTAACTCATTTGCAGCATTCCTCGAAGAAAAGTTGCATACTTCTTCAGAGAATTCAATTGTTCAAATTCCTCAACTGAAGAAAATGGCTGATGGTAAAAGGCCACAGAAGGGAGGAAAGAGGCCTGAGGTCAATACAGCGTTTGAGATCCCTGATGACATATATGCTGGGTACTGCACACCTACTGAAGAAACCAAGAATGAGCGCAAAGTGCGCATTCAGAAGATAGAGAGTAGATGGGCAAGATAATGGAGGGAGTACAAATATGTCACTCCTAAGTACATGAAGAAATTCGCACTCAATCCTCCATGCCCAAGAGCACCACTGGCACCTGGCCAAATTGCTGATCCCACCAGCCTCAAGCGCGGTGAGGACTATCCTGATGAATGGGCCAAGCGCCAAGGCAAGTTGGCTAGGCAAGCCAGAGAAGCAGTGAGGAAATTCAATGAAGACTCTGCTGCTGTTGCCTCTGCTAAGGTCCTTACTGTCAAGCCAAAGAAGGCTATGTCAAAGAAGCCTGCGCGCAAGCCAAGTGCTTCACCAACAATGCCCTTGAGGCCAAGTTCCTCAGCAATGCCCTCACGGCCAATTCCTCATGCTGCTCCTATTCCTCCAAAGTCCTCAGCTCCTCCGCCAAAGCCTTCAGCTGTTCCGACCAAATCCTCAGCACCTGTGCATCTCGCTTCGTGCCAAAGGACTGTCGGCATCTCCATTGCCTCAGGTGTCTCAGCTAATTCCTCAGCTGCACCAAGTTCCTCAGCTGGCCCCTCACTGTTGAAGACAAAGGTCACTGCTGGATGAGGTCCACACCCAAATCCTCAAAAGAAGCAAGTCACTTTCCAAGTGCCGTCTGATGAAGACGAAGCTGATGATGATGAACTTGCAGAAATCATCAGAGACAGGCAAGTCAGGGCCGCTAGAGCCAAAGGATTGGAGGTGCCACTGCTTTTGGATCCCAAGCTGATCCTCGACTACATTGATGATTGGCACAAGGACCCCAACACTCCCTTGCCTGACTTCAAGCTGACTCCTGGCCAAAGTCACATGCTGACCCACTTCATTCAAGAAGAAAAGTGGAAATATCAGAAGGCCAGGCAGATCAATAAAGCGCAGTACAAGAAGGAGAAATTTCTGAAGAACAACGTTATCACTATGACAACTAATGAACTTGTAAAAATCCAATCTGAAATCAAAACCCTCAGCGATGACTTCAAAGCCTACTATGCTGATTGGCAAGGAGCCAAAGTTAGATTTGTAAAGATAACTGGACAGTTCACAATGTTGCTGCCCCAACGCAACAGGAAATTCCTCAAGCTGAAGCATCTGCTCAGCCTACTGAAGAAAATGCCAGCACCGCTGATGATAATCAGGCCGCTGAAGAAAATGTGAGTTCCAGGGCTGATGACTGCATTCCAGCCACTGAAGAAATTGCCAGGGCACCCACTAGTGGTCCGCCTGAAGAAACTGAAGAACTCAAGGCAACTGCATCAGTTGTGCCTGAAGAAAATCAACCAGATTCCTCAGCTGCTCCTGCACCAACTTCAACTCCAATCCTTCCATCTGCATCAGATGTGAAGATGACCAAGGCTGCGGAGCGTGCTGCAGTGAAGAAAAGGAAAGCATCAGCTGCTTCAGATTCTTTAGCTCCGAAGAAAATGAAGCCTATGACAAGTTATTTGCAAATCCGATTGATGTTGTTCCCATCTCAACCAGGACATCAAAGGACCTTGTTCCTTTTGATGAAGAATATGTGATCCCCAGCGAATCTGATGAAGCAACTCATTCTGCTACTTCGTCTGAACCGTTGGATGAAGAAATTAAAGTGGATGCGATCCCTTCAACACCTATCATCTCCTCGCCTATGCCTCAGTTCACAGCTGAAGAGGCTGGCATTGAAGAAATGGAAGATGAAGATGTGGACATTGGCTGCTCCACACCCATAATCAGTGATGAATTCTGGGAAAGTTAGCATCCAAACTCTCCAATGTTCACCCCCCTACAGGAAATTCCTCAGCCGCCCACACAAACTGTTCACATGGGCTCTGAAGAAACTCATCCCATTGCATCTGTCCATGAGGAAATTCCAGCCACTAGCGCTGATGAAACTGCTGCTGCTGAACAACCAACTACGCAGACTGCCACTGAGGAGGAACCAGAAATTCCTCAGCCTGAAGAACCTGCAATTGAGATTCCTGAGGTTGTGATGCAACTCACTGACACTCCTCTGCCCAAGCCAAAGGATCCATTCTCACGCAAGCAAAAGTTCAAGGCTAATGATTTCTTCGGCGAGCACATATTCTTCGAAGATTACAACCCATATGACTCTGCTCGCATTAGGAAGAGGCATTTCTGGACTGCTAGTCAAGCCAATTTCTATTCCTCAGTGTTGTTCAATAAGGAGAAGATTTTCTACCATGAGCATATTCCTCATGTGGATATGGAATCTCTGTCATGCTTCGAACCAGTCCTCAGTGTTCTTCACGACGCTGGACTGCTCAACTTCTGCTCTGACATCTGCAATTGGAATGAAGAACTAATTCTTCAATTCTATGCAACGCTGCACATCACTGGAGATGCTGAAGATGTGAATTCATGGGTGCTGGACTGGATGTCTGAAAACACTCACTACACTGCACCAGCCTCTGAATTGCTTCGTGCTCTACCACTCAGTCCTCCCCTTGAAGAAGCTCGCTGCATCTACAGTGAACCTGAGCTCACACATCATTACATACAAGTGCTGAAGAAGCCTTTGAAACCAGGTCAGGCACCAAGAACCAAATTCCTCGTGAAGGAATTGTTGTACGTGCCCAGAACTGTCTATCGTATTCTTATGAGGACAATCAGTCCTATCAAAGGCCATGACTCATCTGATGAGGAAATTGTTGGCATCATGAAGAATCTTGTATTCAACATCGTTCATGGCATTCCTGTCAAGTATCACGATTTCTTCATGAGGACTATGGCAAATGTTGCACTGTCTCCGTTTGAGCTGAAGTCTTATGCACCTTGGATCATGAGATTCCTCAGGACAAGGTCTTCACTCAACTACAAAGCTGATTTCCAGAATCATCTCAGCTACTTGCCCCCAATTGAAGTCCTCAAGCAGACATATTCCTCAGTTGATGGAAAGGGCAAGGCACCAGCTGTAATTGATGAAGGCATTCGTCCGTTGGATGGTCAGTTTCGCAAAGCCGCATCTTATTCCACCAATGATGACTCTGCCACACATGACACTGCCAATGCACCTAAGTCCACTCCTCAAGCCACTGCTCCGCGCGTGATGACAGACCGTGAACTTCTGCTTAGTCTTCACCAGAAGGTGGATCGAAATCACAAATGGGTTAAGCATCAGTTTGGTTCACTTCTTCACAACATGACTGCCACACACAATGCAGTGAAGAAAAACCACTACTACCTCCATCAAGTCTTCGGTCGCACCTGGGCAATCCTGTCACATCTGTATGGTGAAGAAGATCTGAAGAACATGGGTCTTAATGAAGATTTTGACTGGTCTGGACCTCCACTGAAGAAATTCGAGAAGGTCAAGGTTCCTTCTCTGGTGGCCAGCTCATTTTCTTCATCGCGCGACACTGATGAACATGAAGATTTGGACGACACTGCGGCAGGCCTTACATCAACCAACGACCCCAACAATGCTGGCGCTCCTTCATCAACATGATTATCTTCAGGGGCGTTAGTCCTCATTTTCGATCCTTTTGGTCATTCGATGACAAAGGGGGAGAAATATGAGTTGTCTTCAAGCGGGTCTACTATATGGGCGTTTTTATTTGCTAAGTTACAACTCTCGTTCTTCTGAAACTTTATTGGATCGAGTTATAATCTTAAACCCGATGGTGCTCTGATACTTTTGATGCACTGTGCTCTGATACTCTTGATGCACTATTCTGCATGCTTATTCCTCGTTAATATTATTGCACACATGCTGAATTTCATCAGGCACCATATTTCATCATGCATTTCAAATTCTTCATATTATATGTTAAATGTGTGTATGAATTACAAGATATAGGGGGAGATCTCCATGATTCAACTCTTCAAGTGTGCATTGCTTCAAAAGCAAATTCCTCACTATGCACATCTTTAGGGGGAGTTCTTCTATATCTTGCAATCAAATTCCTCAATATCAGTATTTACACTTCATATGTTTATCCCCATTGAAAACTTAACCTATATTGTCATTAATCACCAAAAAGGGGGAGTTTGTAAGTGCATCTAGTGCCCCTTAGTGATTTTGGTGTATTGAAGACTTATAGGTTAAGGGACTAATGTGTGTGTGAGTGTACACAGGTCTATAAGTCTATGAGGAGTTTGATATTTACAGGAAAAGTCGACCCCTAAAAATGAACATCTTCGACTGAAGATTTTGGTATTTCTGAAGACTTTCATGAAGACTTTGAAAGTGAAGAAATTGGTGTGTCCGTGAAGACTTGATATTCATGCGAGGAATATGAAGCTTGAAGACTTTTGTTTTCATAGTTTTGTTTCTCTCTTTCTTGAGTCATAGGAAACACCGTACTGTTAAAGGGGGTCGAGGAAATACGAAGGAAAAATTTCCATGTGATGTTCAACTCAAAATCATACACCTACCAATCCCTTCGAGTGAAGCCATTGGAAATCTCATACAGTTCAGTCAATCTCTTCAGTAACAGAGACGAAGTTCTTCTGGTCTCTGAGGAATTTGTCTTGACTGAGGAGTGAAGAATTCGCCAGTGCGGATTGCCTACACAGTGAGGAATATGATAGCCCTGAGGATTTTGCTACTCAAAATTCCGACCGTTGCTGTGCTATGCGCCAGCTGTCCCAAAATATCTATCCACCTAAAGGTCATATCATTGAAGGGCATTTATGTCTTATCATGTCGGGCTGCTCCCTAGGCTATAAATAGCCGCCCCCTACAACCACTAGCTGGTTGGCTGCTCCGAGAGAAACTGACACTTGTCATTTGAGAGCAACCCATCCTCCGAGGACTTTGAGCAAAAATCATCAAGTGAGGAAAAACCAAAAAACCAAAACCCAAACACCTACAAACCCCAAGTGATTGAGCATCACTGAAGAGATTGATCCTGAGTGGATCCGACGCTTGTTACCTTTGAAGACTGTGCTTCTTCCAGACGGTTAGGCGTCATGGTCTAGAGCATCCAAGAGGAATTGTGGATCACCGGGTGACCAAGTTTGTGAAGGTTTGGAAGTCGCCTGAAGACTTACCACGAGTGATTGGACGAGGTCTGTGTGACCTTAGTTCAAGGAGAATACGGTGAGGACTGGGTGTCTTGGAGTAAGTGTCCTTGACTGGGTGTCCGAGACTGTGTGTCCGAGACTGTGTGTCCTTGAGTTTAAATACTCAGCCGCTCCAACCAGACGTACAACTGAGACAGCAGTTGGAACTGGTCTACCAAATTATTGTCTTCACCGAGCTTACTGGTTCTATTTCCTCAACTCTTTCATTTCCTCATAAATGTGCTGTATGTTTGTTCATATCTGTGTTTGAAGACTTTGACTGAAGACTTTCTCAATTTCCTCAGTTCAATTTCTTCAGTCTATTTGTCTTCATCCTGTGTTATCCCGTGATTACGCTTCCTGTACTCTGTGCCTGTCTTCATTTCATCATGATGACTAGGCTTCTATTCTATTGTGTTTACTTTTGAGTACTTATTTCGCTGCTAGTAGTTCTTAGCTAAGGAATTTCCTCACCGGCAAATTCCTCAGTGAAGAATTTCATAAAAATCGCCTATTCACCCCCCTCTAGTCGATATAACGCACTTTCAGTATCTTCATAGTCCAACAGTCAGGCCAAAGGATATAGTCCGGCTGTCCAGAGACCCCCTAATCCAGGACTCCCTCAGTCATCTTTCTGGCTTCACAAGCTCCACACAAATGATCCTTGAGGAATTTGACACCCTCGATGCCAATGACGTGCTTCTTCTTCGCGAGCATGTGCAAGTTCCTCATCCCAGCATGACCAAGTCGTCGATGCCATAGCCAGCCTTCTGAATCTTTTGCAAGTAGACATGTAGCAGGTTGTGATCCTATAGAGAAATCAACAATATACAAATATCCTCTCCTAAAGCCTTCGAAGACTTTTGAATTGTCAGTTTCCATGATCACAACACAATGATACTTGTCAAAGACAACAACCATATCAAGATCACAAAGCATTGAGATAGACATGAGGTTGAACCCTAAGGACTCGACAAGCATGACTTTGTCCATGTGTCGATCATTTGAGATTGCAACCTTACTTAGGCCCAATACCTTGCTTTTGCCTTTGTCGGCGTAGGTGATATGCTTTAGATGAGATGGAGATAAAGCAGAGTCCATCAGTAAGCTCCTGTCACCAGTCATGTGATTTGTACATCCACTATCGAGGACCCACTCAGTGGCTTTGGGTTGATCATCCTGGAGATGAATTAGTGCAGCTTACGAACTCATATACTTCATTAGTGAAGAATATGATATCAATTTCATCAGATCAATTTCATCAAGCAATAGAACAGATAAAAGAGTATGAGGACTTGAGAAATGAGAATTCATTTCTTCATGATTAGCTTGTGTCCTTTCAAGCATATTCAGGTCTCCAGCAAATTCTTCAGACGTTTAAGTTCGTCTGGAGACCTGGCCCTGCATAAGAGATTAGTTATTTTTCTTCACCACCCACATTTGAAGGGGTGGCAAAGAGTTCATCATTCTGCGAGCTCCATAAGAGAAAGGTGGCATAGATGCCAATCCACTTCGTTTCACATAAGAGGGATTAGGGTAAGCATAAGAGTAAGCAGAGAAATTCTTCGAGGACTTATGAACATAATGATTTGAAGAATAATGCACATATCCATAATCCTTAGATCTTCCCTGGAAAACAGACGGGTTAGCACGATGATGTTCATATGAGGAATTTGATCCTTTTGAGGAATTTGATCCTTGTGAGGAGTTTGGTCCGTATGAGGACTTGGATCCATATGAAGAATTTGATATGGGGTTCCTATTCTTCACAGGTGGGGTCATGATGACATTCACCTGAAGATTTTCAAGGCACCTTTTGGGAACCCAGATTTTCTTCATAGGAGAACTGTTCCTGCAGTTAGTGCCAACATATCGAGCAAACACTTCACCATTCCGATTTTTGAACAGTTTATAGTTGGAGCCAAATGACTCATCAGAAGAATATGAAGATTCACATGTAAAGCCAGATAAGGTAGATGGATCCACTGAAGGTCCCTTTGCAGCAACCCATGAGGTTTTGGGATATTGCTCAGGTTTCCAGCAGGTCCCATCAGCATTGAGTTTCCTCTCAAAGGCAATACCCTCTTTCCTAGGGTTCCTGTTGAGAATCTGCTATTTAAGCACATCACAAAGAGCCTGATGCCCTTTGATGCTTTTGTACATGCTTGTCATATACAATTCCTTCAGCCCTGCATCATCAGTGATACTAGCAATGTCCTTAGATGAGGAATTAGTGATAGCAGAGACAGTTGAAGAACTTGTAGCAATGGAAGCACTTGAGCATTCAGGTGAAGAATTAGCAGTTTAACGTTCAATGCACTTCAAACATGGAGGAACAAATTCATCCTGAGTAGTGCTGATTTGTTGAGCAAGTAATGAATCACGCTCCTTCTAAAGATCTTCATAACTCACTCTTAACTAATCAAGGTCTTGCTTTCTTTGAAAAATTTCATAAGAAAGCTTCTCATGATCAGATAGGAGAGTGTTATGATGACCTTGAAGATTGTCAAACTTGGACTGAAGTCTCTGAATATTTTTAGTCAAAGTTTTAGTGCGATCCATTTCCTTGCCCAACATATCATCGCTCTCATTCAGAATGTTCTGAACTTTTTCCAAAGCTCTTTTTTTAGTGGCAAGGGAAGCAAGTTTTACATAACTGGGTCAAAATTCATCACCAGATTCATCATCACTGGACTGAGATAAGTAGCATTCAGTTACCTTGGCACCTTTTTCCATAAGACAAGGTGCAGAGGATGATGATTCTGGACTGAAAGTCATAACCTTGTGTGATTCCACGAATTCTTCGAAACAGGGTTCATGGTGAGATCGATGACTTTCATAGACCTCAGAGAGTCGGTCCTAGATGAGTTTCGCATGGCTGAGATGCATAACGTTCCTGAACTGGTTTTGTGACAAGCTAGAGCAGATGATGTTCTTTGATGTGAGTTTGAGTAGCGTGTATTTGCGAATATCATCAGCCTCTGCCATCTTGCATAGGTCAGTAAGACCAATTCCGGTGACGGTCCAGAGTTTGCTGTTCATCGCCATGAGGCGCTTCTTCATCATGGCCTTCCACTTGGGATAATCATGACCGTCAAAGATGGGGCATTTCACAGTCTTCATTCTTGTGGTTGACATAACTAAAACTCCAGGCGGTTAAACCAAAATCACACAAAACAAGGGATTACCTTGCTCTGATACCAATTGAAAGTGTGTTAAGTCGACTAGAGGGAGGTGAATAGGCGATTTTTATGAATTCTTCAATTCCTAAGAGAAGAACTACTTGCAGCGGAATAAGTACTCAGATGTAAACATAACATAACATAAGCATGGTCTTCATGATGAAATGAAAACAAGCACAGAGTACAGAAAGCATAAACACATGACAAACAGGATGAAGACAAACATACTAAAGAAATTGAACTGAGTAAATTGAGAAAGTCTTCAGTCAAAGTCTTCAAACAGATATGAACATGCACACAACACAGAAATGAGGAAATGAAAGGGTTGAGGAAATAGAACTAGTTAGCTCGGTGAAGACAATGATTTGGTAGACTAGTTCCAACAGCTGTGACTGTTGTACGTCTGGTTAGGGCGGCTAGGTATTGAAAACTGAGGACACATAGTCCCGGACACCCAGTCCTGAGCATGCAGTTCATGACACTTAGTTCTCACCATATTGCCCTTGAGCTAAGGTCACATAGACCTCGCCCAATCACTCGTGGTAAGTCTTCAGGTGACTTCCAAACCTTTACAGACTCGGTCACTTGGCGATCCACAATTTCCTCTTGGATGCTCTAGACCATGACGCCTAACCGTTTGGAAGATGCACAGTCTTCAAAGGAAACAAGTGTCAGATCCACGCAGGATCAATCTCTTTAGTGATGCTCAATCACTTTGGGTTTGTAGGTGTTTGGGTTTGGGTTTTCCTCACTTGATGATTTTCGCTCAAAGTCCTCGGAGGATGGGATGCTCTCACATGAAAAGTGTCAGTTTCTCTCGAACTAGCCAACCAGCTAGTGGTTGTAGGGGGCGGCTATTTATAGCCTAGGGAGCAGCCCGACATGATAAGACATAAATACCCTTCAATGATATGACCGTTAGGTGGAAGGATATTTTGGGACAGCTGGCGCGTAGCATAGCAACGGTCAGAAATTTGACTATCAAATTCCTCATGGCTATCATGTTCCTCACTTGTAGGCAATCCGCACTGGCGAATTCCTAACTCCTCAGTCAGAACAAATTCCTCAGAGACCAGAAGAAGTTCGTCTCTATCGCTGAAGAACTTGACTAAACTGCATGAGATTTCCAAAGGCTTCACTCGAAGGGATTGGTAGGTGTAGGATTTTTAGTTGAGCATCACTTGGAAACTTTTCCTTAGTATTTCCTTGACCCCCTTTAACAGTACGGTGTTTCCTAGGACTCAATAAAGAGAAAATGAGACTACGAAAACAAAAGCCTTCACGCTTCATGTTCCTCGAATGAATACCAAGTCTTCATGGTCACACCAATTTCTTCACTTTCAAAGTCTTCAGACAGTCTTCAGAAATCCAAAGTGTTCAGTCGAAGAACTTCATTTTTAGGGGTCGACTTTCTCTGTAAATATCAAACTCCTCATAAACTTATAGACCTGTGTACACTTACAAACGCATCAGTCCCTTGACCTATAAGTGTTCAGTACACCAAAATAACTACGGGGCACTAGATGCACTTACAAGCGGAACCTATATGCTCATATTGGCTCCTACATATTCTACAAAGATCTTTATTGGTCAAACCGCATAACAACATACGTTGTTCCCTTTGTCATCGGTATGTTACTTGCCCGAGATTCGATCGTCGGTATCATCATACCTAGTTCAATCTCGTTACCGGCAAGTCTCTTTACTCATTCCGTAATGCATCATCCCGTAACTAACTCATTAGGCACATTGCTTGCAAGGCTTATAGTGATGTGCATTACTGAGAGGGCCCAGATATACCTCTCCGACAATCGGAGTGACAAATCCTAATCTCGATCTATGCCAACTCAACAAACACCATCAGAGACACATGTAGAGCATCTTTATAATCACCCAGTTACGTTGTGACGTTTGATAGCACACTAAGTGTTCCTCCGATATTCAGGAGTTGCATACTCTCATAGTCATAGGAACATGTATAAGTCATGAAGAAAGCAATAACAATAAACTAAACGATCATAATGCTAATCTAACGGATGGGTCTTCTCCATCACATCATTCTCTAATGATGTGATCCCGTTCATCAAATAATAACACATGTCTATGGTTAGGAAACTTAACCATCTCTGATTAATGAGCTAGTCAAGTAGAGGCATACTAGGGACGCTTTGTTTGTCTATGTATTCACACATGTACTATGTTTCCGGTTAATACAATTCTAGAATGAATAATAAACATTTATCATGATATAAGGAAATATAAATAACAACTTTATTATTGCCTCTAGGGCATATTTCCTTCACACCCAAGATAGATGGCCCACAAAAGCTAACATATTTTAACAGTTCCAAACGCCTAACCTTGCCCGGCTTGGCTATAAACTGTTCTTGCTAAGGATCCAAACGCTCCCTAAGTAACTCGCATGATATTCCTATTCTCTGAACATGTGTGTGCATGTGCTTGTGTGTGTGTGTGTGTGTGTGTGTGTTTAACAGCATGTGTGTGTTAGAGAGAGCGACACATCGACCTACTCCTACAGAGAAATGGTGTGCAGTATGTGATTTAGCCGCGAGAGTCGGTGCATCCTCTCGTTTCCGGGCGTCCGGTCGGGACAGGCGGACCGCTGCCATGCCCGCTCCTGACCAGGATGGCCCACCCAAAGCACCTCCATCGCCCACCTGCGCTTCCTGTCCGAAATGGTCAGCAGAACTCCAAAGAATTGGTGCCGCATTCATGCCCAGGCAGAGTGGACGCGACCTCTCACTGGTGCCTGCGTTGAAGAGAGAAGTGGATTCAAGAGTGATGGATGCTTCCTCCATCCAACTTACTGTTGGGTCTATGTGATTTGATGGCTCATTGGTCATTATTACTGAGGTGGTAGGACTGCTAGATGTCCCACGCTTTCGGCGAAAGGAGGTACTACTAGATTACAATTTTCTCCATTCTTACAACGAAGGAGTGCGAGAGCAATGAAAACATGTAGGCTCAGTGATTACATGGCCCACCTCACATTATCACCATATTTTCTCGACACCGTGTGACACCTAACTCTTTACATAGTACTAGTATAGTACGTACTGTATTTATCAGCGAGATATATTTGTACAATGCTATGAAGCTTCAAGCTTCTGTTTCATGTATCTTGCGTCCAAGGTTGCCCGTTGCAACATTTCATCAAATACAAAGGAGACTAACATGCATGCTATTGCATCTCAATGATTGACAGATCATAGCCAATATGTACTCCCTTCGTTCCAAAATAAGTGTCTCAACTTTATGCAAACTTTAGTACAAAGTTGTACTACTACTAAAGTTGACACTTATTTTGGAACAGCGACAGCTAAATAAAAAAATGATCCATGTAGTCCCCAGCCCTTCAACCGTAAACCCTAACCAGGCTTTAATTTTCTGGCAACGTTGGAGCTTCCGAAGAAATGAAGTTTGCAACCCTTTGACCATCGGATCATTTTGTGCAGTTTCACCAAAATCGAGATGAGCATCCATGTGGCAAAGAAATTGAAGAAGCGTGATTAGAATAAAATTACTGGGACTAGTTGATGAGACATAAACTCATCACAAGTACAGTATGTAGAAGCCAGTAGAGGTATGTGCGGGGCAAAGAAGTAGAGAAATATCCACATGGAGTGATGTGGGCATCTGGAGCAGTGGTGCAAGCCGACTGTAAAGGAAGTTGTACCCAAGGGATGTCGGGACGTAGCTCAACCTAGAGGAGGGCGGCGGGAGGCAGCAACTGCACACATCGTGGCAGTGAGCAAGGGACGAAGGCAACCTCACTGGCTTTGTGAGAGAGAACGGTGGGGACCCCTGATCGGGACATGCTGACATTGGGTTTTCGCCGTCAGCGACGGCGACCGCATCTACACTAAGCATCCACCCCTTCCCCCGACGGCCGTGATCCGCCGGGATCTTAGAGATGTGGTCACAGTCGTTTTGTGCGAGAGAGTGTGAAGAGAGCAACCCCAACAAGAAATTGTGTAGGATCGTCCTGGCTATGTATATAGTGGAGTGGTTTCCTTTTCTCTCCATATGAACCTATTTATACTGCGTATGTGCCATTGAAGAAATAAAACTTTATTTATAAATGACGCGGCACCGTTCATGTGTGGTTCCCAACCCTCCATTATTTATAAGTGAGTAACTACTACTAGACGCGTGAAATTATCACGTGGGCTGCATCATCTTATAGAAATGAGCTCCATCGTGTCACGTGTGTGGTTGGGGAAGACGCAAAAGACACAAAGAGTGCTACTAGTACACTACGTGCATGGGTGCGTGCACCTCTTCTCTTCGAGCATGGTTATTAAAAGTATAGCCCACCTCTTCTCTTCGAGCATGGGCAAACAATATAGGCAGTAATAATGACTAATAAGCCGTGAAATCACGAGGCCCACCTTTCTCTATGTTTGACCGAGGAAGCAACCATCATTTCACTCCTCATTGAATATCCATCCGCTACTACCTCCGTGAATAAATAAAAATCCACTTCTACCTCCGTAGCATGGTTAATAATATAGCCATGTCAATCATGACGTAGAAATATCATTCACTAATACAATACGGATGGATCTAAGGCTGGTGATTTTTTTACTTTGTCTCTTTCTCTTTTTGTCTCATTTACTCATTTTACATAGGAGCATGTGTAGAGGATGGCTATTCCTTCTGATGGGACTCCTTCATGGGGTTTAAGACTAAGGCTGGTCATAGTGGGGAGTAACTTAGACTAGTAACATGCTTTTGTTACTAGTCCATGTTACTACCTTCATAATGGGTAGTAACATATAGATGGCAACATACAAACCTTCATTAATTGAGACATAGACTCATTTTACCTCGGGGTGTGCTATGTTACAGTAACATATTATGTTACCACAAGCATCTCTTCCCTCATTAACTCCATGCACATAAGCAAATTTGTCTTGGGATGTGTCATGTTACTACATAAGTTACTCCCACTATGACTGGCCTAAGCAGCTCCGAATTATGCCCGCTACCCACCACTCTGTATCGTGCCATCTATGATAGGGAGTAGTCCCATTGCAACAATGAGGTCCACTAGGTCTAGCACGTCCTTTAAGAAGAGAATGTCATGCAAAAAATACATCTTGTTGCCTTCTTCCTCGTACCACTGGTACGTACTACTAGTACTAGTACTACTCGTTCTCCTATAAACCTTGCGCTTGGCATCTCCAAAATATTAACCTTGCGATTGGCTCTTCGCCTCTTTGGCAAGTCGAGCAATAATGGTACTGTAGTATATATCGTTGTGGCTTTATGAGACCGAATGAATTGCTGCACGTCCACCATGTGGGCGAGGGAGAGTGCGTACTATTACGTCTGTTTCAATATTGACTACATAAGGAGCAAAATGAGTAAATCTACACTCTAAAATATGTCTATATACATCAGTGTTTGGAGTATGTACTAGTAGTTCATATTGAAATCTACTAAAGGACATATATTCCAAACAATATGATAATCTCTCTAACCAAGGCAGGGGCGAGGAGTAAACGGAGGGAGTAGTAAAAATTTCTCCTCGTCCTGCGAGCCACCGCGCACGTGGGCGAGGGAGTGGGCGTAAGGCATAGTAAGCAAGCTTCACCTCGTCCTGCGAGCCACCGCGCCCATGGGCGGGGGAGACGGCGTACTAAGAAAGCTTCTCCTCGTTCTGTGAGTTGACGGGACACATCAAAAGTAATACGCACAGAGCATCCTGAGTGTATAGAGCATTGCCTCTAAGGTAGGCCCCACATGGTTTACCTCTTTTTTAACATAATGCGTCAAGTCACAATTTGTATGTTCACCCATGGTAGACGATCCTCCATCAAGTGGACAACCAGTACACGTGTCAAATTACCACGTGGGCTGCCTTTTCATGCAGAAATGAGATCCACCGTGTACCCGCGCGGGTGTGGTTGGGAAAGAGACGGGAGTACGTGCGCCGTGCCTGCACCTCCTCTCTTCGTGCACGTCCCCCACCTACATGGGTGTGTGTGAGAGAGATACATACCTAGACAGATGGCGTGTGCGTTTGTGACACATCAAAAATTTGACACATGCAATGTGTGTGAAATAGAGGCCTATCGATGTCATATATAGAGGGGGCGATCCACAAGAAGAGAGGGAGGGGTCATAGATATCGATAGAGTCGAAGAGAGGATCAAGTGGGTGGGTGCGAGAACGATGAAGAGAGCCATCGAAATTGTGTGTGTGCAATTCGAAGATATAGGGCGACTAACCTACCAGAACGTTGGAGGGCACATGGCAAGTTTTTGTGTGGCAGGGAGACATTATTAGAGCGCTCGATGTATCGGTGTGTGTGGGGGGAGGGGGGAGGCAGAGGCCTAACTAGAGAGGTAGAACAACTTGTATATGTGTTCAGAAGGAGAGACCCAACTATCTCTTGAGGGAGATCAGTCGATATCCATACATAACTGAAGGATGGGAAATAGGTTGGACAGAGAGAGAGAGATAGAGGAGAGAGAGGGGGGAGGGAGAGGGGTAGAGTGTTGGATGGGTGATGGAGTTGCTTCTTGAAGATGGTGGGAGAGGCCTACTAGACAAACCGAGGGTAGAACTGCAATATTATCAATAAGAGTGGGGATGTGTTTCTGTGTGTGCCTGTGCATGATAGATGTGTCGGGACGCATGCATGGATGATGAAGGGGAACCATGTGTTTGGTAAGCAAACCTAACTAGATCGGTAGATCAATTGTTGTTTGTCGGAGGAAGGGAGAAACATAACTAATGAGGTAGATCGATCGCCACGTGGGAAAAAATGAGTTATAAGGACCTAGCTAGCTATATGTATAGCATCAGATCGGTCGGTGTACATCCTTTTGTTAGAGGCAAATAAGGCCCAGCAAGACAAATAGACAGAGAGAATGAAGCTAGGAGGTGGTGCGAGATGCCGAGCTACTAGCTAGATAGGGGGAGGAGTGCGCGATTGTGAGACCGATGAAAATAGGGGCGAGAGTTTACACGTGTGTGGGACCGTATGAGAGACACGAGGCATGGACACAGAAAGGAGGAGATGGAAGGTGCATTTTTATTAGGCAGACATCGTTGGAGAGGTTTTACCGATCGGTGTGTGTCGGAAAGGAGTTGTGGAGACTGTGGGAGAACGACCTAAAAAAAGTATGTGCGTGATGGATAGAATGTTGAGGGAGGGGGAGGGCGAGGAGGGCGTGTGCATGCACGAGTGAAAGTTAGTGCTAGCTACAAAGGTTGGAGGATTGTGTGGGTGTAAGAGACTAACAAAGATGATAATTTGTTATGAAAGTGGATTCATATATTTGAATAGGAGATCATAGTGTTATAAACATATGCATGCATGAATATAGGGGTGACACGCGTGTTGTGGTTTTGCACATGTTATACCATAACGTGATAATGCATGGCGTTTGCAACTCACAGCTAAATTCGAACAATCTAAACCATACTATACATCGAACAATCTCACATTTTATTTGAATTTGTGATAATGTGTGGCGTTTGCAGCTTACAACTAAATATCAAACAATCTAAACAATACTATATATCAAACAATCTCACATTTTATTTGAATTTGTGGTAATATGTGGCGTTTGCAACTCACATCTAAATACTTGTAGGAGTAGGGGGAGGGGCACCATACATTATGTGATAAACACATTATACATATGAGACACGGTTTAGATTATGAAGATCTAGCTAGAGCTTGAAATGTACGGTGATTTGAAATCAACATAAATTGGATTCAAAAAAATCGAGTTCGAGTTCATATAGTACACATAGTTCATATCTAACTCGACAGTAATCATGTGGTGTGTTGTGAAGATAATACACAAACAATGGTTTAACTTGACAATAATGATGATTTTAAATCTTATTAAAATAGAGAAACAAATTCAAATGGTTTGACTTCACAACAATCATTATTGCAGATCTTATTCAAATAGAGAAACGAATTCAAATTTAGTTCATATTGAAGCGGTAGTATATACGTTTGGAATGCACTAAAACGTTCATTTGAGTAGCAGGTTGCATGCATTATACACGTAGCGAAATATTTTAATTGAACATAACATGATTCAAAGTTTTGAATGGCATTCGTAGTGCAAATTGATTTGGTACAGTACATGGGACTAGACTCTCTTGTGTGGTGCGAATTGATTTTTTTTTTGTCGACGGAAGTGCGAATTGATTTGGTACAGTACACGTTAGGCTTGTTCGAAAATTTCAACCCGTGCCTTATTACCCCGAAATATTTAAGATACTTCTTTGTCTCGTTGTGCTCTGAAAACTCCCTCCATCTCAACCCACACCTTGCTATCCCAAAAATACAATGCGCGTGAAAACTCCCACCTCCTACGAAATCCCGACATGCGAAATGCCCGTGATACCCCTGAACCGAAAGAACCGCCTACCACAAATCGGTGGGGGTACTTCCGTAACTTACTCCACATTTCAGACAAGCGGGTCCCTAAGCCATGATTCCCCACTCCCATCCCATCAGCCCACCCATTCGTACACCGAGGCCGCCAAAACCTGTGAAGCCCCACACCCTCCTCCGTCCGCCACCCAGTCGGAGCCTCTTCCCCGACGACGTCGTCCAAAGCAACACCTCGACGTCCCTCATCCACCATACCGGATGAGGATTCATCGTCGATCTAGTCGTCCCGCCGGTTCAACCACCCCGTCCTCCACCTCCAAGGAGTTGCCCCGATGTTACCCTCGTCTTTCGTGCCACCTCCATTCCCACACCGCCATCTTCACCTGCACCACCAGATGAGCATCATCATCACCGTTTCCTCAGATGAAGCTGAGGCCTAATCAGCGCCACCAAAGAGGTTGTGCACTAATCGTCGCATATTCTTCTTGATTCGATCTCACGGTGCTACAGGCACTCGGTCCCGAGCCGACACGGCGCAGCTCCATCCACGGCGGCATCGTTGGCCACTTCCTCCATGGCGTCGCTCCCTCGGCGGCAACGTCCACATCAGTAGGAGCTCTGCTGCTTTAGCTCTCGCTCGCGCTGCTGCTCTGCTCTTGCTCTCGGTCCCCTGCTTGGCCTGCTCTTGCAATTGCTCTTGCTCTTGCTCACGCTGCTGCTCTCGCTCTTGCTCTTGCTTGCGATGCTGCTCCGATTTAGCTACACTTAAGTCGACTAAATCGACTTTTGGGTCAGTCGATTTTCAGGGGGTGGGGGGCTCGCCGGAGTTAAGGAAGAATGCGCCACAGCGGGAAGGGGGCTCGCCGGAGAGGTACCCCACCATCTATCTTAGGGTACAGGGTGGGGGCGGTGGTTGCCGGTGGTGGTGGGGCGGTGGCATGGGGATCGCCAGAGAAAGAGCTCGACACAGGGGGCGGGGGGCTAGAGGGATGGTCGGGGCGGCGGCGGACCGATGGTGGGGAGTGGTTTCGGGGCGGGCGGGGCGGCACACCGCCGGCCGCGGGCGGCAGGGGGCGGCTGTTTGGCCGGTGGTGGCTGGCGGCTCAGGGTAGCCTCACCTGATGTTGCTACACGACCAGCTGCCCCGACTCTCGCACGCACTGCTACAACTTTTCTGCTACTAGTATGTTCAGTTTCGATAGTAAAATTCAGTTTCGACAGCAAAATTCAGTTTTGACAGTTAAATTCAGTTTCGACAGTTAAATTCAGTTTCAACAGTTAAGTTCAGAGATGAGCGGCTGATGTATTTTACATCTAGCACTTTGTGGTTATGTATTTACGTCATCTATTGGAGATGTTATTAGAATTCCACTCAGGTTAAAATTGTCTCTCTTGTCCTGCTTCAGCCTCGGCGTCGTACAACTCATCGGAGCTGCTCCAACGACGAAACCCTCCATCACAGCGGAGCAGTACCCCGTGCTCCATCTCCAGACACCTAAGATCTTCTTCCCCTCCTCCGACAGCCAAGTCAGTTGGAGCATCCACACCGACCAACCCAATCACGCTGAGATCGACATGGCTTCGCCAAAGAGGCTGTACACTTGTTGCATCTCTTTTTTACTCTACATGTTATATATATTGTCCACTGAGCACACATAGTAACGTGAAATACGATTATTTTATCCTACTATATAACAAGCAGTGAGGTACCTGGCAACTTAGCTATCCGTGATGGACTCTCTTGAATGCCATCATTATTTATCTCTGCGCGTTTGAGCTATGCATTTGTCGATGGGCCTGGGAGTTGAGCTAGTAGGGTAGTGGCCTAGGTCCAAAGTAATAGAAGTAGCACAAAAACATTTTTTGAGTCTAGGCTTTTCCTTGCTCAAGCCTGCCTACTAGAATCACCAATGCTTGAAAGGAAAAGTGAAGGAAAAATAGAGGAATTGAAAGTTTCCTATGGTACTACTATTCATGAATTTGGTTCAAAGAAATGGAGGAAAGGAAAATTGTAGGATTTGTTCCTTTTGTGTCTCCTTGAAAGAAAAACCATAGGACTTTTAATTTCCACTTGTCCTACTTTTCAAATTCCTATTCATGAAGCACAAGACTAAGATATAGTAGCATAATAGCATTATAACCGTACATTTTCTTGTGGTTTGACTTAATCTGACCATGCTTCTTTGCATCCTGTGATCTTCCAATTCTTGTGAATCAAATACCCAGATTGGCAGAAATCATGTGTTTTTAAATTCTCTGTTTTGCATGTGCATTCCTATCCTATTCCTATCTATTTCCCATCCCTGCATTGTTAGAACCCCCAAATTCAAACAAGCCCTTACACAATTACTTCTGTTACAAATATGTGTCAAAGAAAACCTTGTGTGGTTTGTCCTGCTCTTGTTGCGCTGTGTTTGACCCCAGCTCATCTGCTCCAACGACGAAAGGGTTCACCACAGCAGGGATCCGCTCTCCAGACTGTTTTTCACCACCTCAGATCTTCTTCCCCGCCGCTGACAGCCATGATAACTGAATTACCATCATCAACTGAGCAGATGACCTTGAGGACTACACGGGTCCATAAGAGAGGTCGCACTCTTCCGTGTCTGCTTACGTTATGCATCACTTAATATGATGACATGCTACTTTATCGTTGTGTTCACCTATTAGACTCCGAGTCAGGTCCAAACTAATGCTGAAACTTGAGTTTTTAAATGGTTGTGGGGTACATATTGGGGCAGCAATCAGTACTATATGGCTACTATCTGGTTAATCTCGGGTGTCTACTATGAGTTTCATGTTGGGTGCAAAAAAACTTAAAGGAGCAATTATCTGTATTTTTTTAACTAAAGTTATTATCTGCCTACTATCATTGGTTTCAGGTCTATCCATAGTTTGCTACCATCACTCTGGATTTGTGCATGCACTCCTTACATAATCTCACTATGTTTTTTTCCTATGCATGTCAGTTATTTTACACAATGGAACTAAACATGTAGAGCAAAAGAGACAAGCCTTGCTTGGCAACAAAATTTCATGCAGAGGTCGCTCCATGGTGGGCGTAAAGGCAGCCCCCCTCCACCCATTTTGGATCATAATCAAGAGGAAGATAACTGTTCTGAGGGGGATTCAGAAGGAGAAGACCACTCCTATTTACCCCCTGAGGTCTTCGCTCCAACTTGGCATGCTGATGTTGGTAATATCATGCATATGGTGCCTTGCATTGCTTACTGTATACATCAAATATGTCATCTACTTAGTTTAGACATGCTTTGTGTCAATGCCATCTGTTTAGTTTCTTTATCGTATATGTGAATCATGAAATGCCATCTTGTTTAGCCAGGCATCAGATATGTGAATTTTGCAATGCCACCATGGTTAGCCAGTCATCTTATATGTGAATTATATCATGCCATCATTTTTTTATTACGTGTTAAATTTGTCAACAATTTTAGTACATTCAATTACTCTTCCTGTGCATCAGCCATTCGACACGGTCATGGAAAAATCTGAAGTGGAAACAAGGTCTTCAGAGCAGACAATGCTATCTGACGAAGAGCGTGTCTTGCTGGTTATGGATAGCTCCTCAGAGGAGGATTCAGAGATAGATGACCAGTCCTATTCCCCCCCCCCTCCGAGGTGCATGCTCTAACTTGGCAGAGTTATGTTGTTCATATCGTGCGTATGGTATCTTGCATTGCTATGTCATTTGCTTAGTTTAGACATGCTTTGTGTGAATGCCACCTGTTTAGTTTCTATTTACCATATATGTGAATTATGCGATGCCATCTTGTTGCAATACATTCTATATGTGAATTATGCAATGCTATCTTGTTGCAAGGCATTATATATGTGAATTATGCAATGCCATGTTGTTTAGCCAAGCGTCATATATGTGAATTATATCATGCCATCCTTTTTTGTATTTCTCGTTGCATTTGTCGACAATGTTTGTATATTCAACTGCTCTTCCTGTGCATCGGCCATTTGAATTGGTGATGGAGAAATTTGGAGTGAAAACAAGGTTTTCAGAGCAGACAATGCTACCTGCTGAAGTGGATATCTTGGTGGTTACAGATAGCTCTTGAGAGGAGGATTCGGAGGCAGATGACTAGTCCTATTATCCCCCTGAGGTGTATGCTCAAACTTGGCAGGGTTATATTACTCATATCATGCATATGTTGTATTGCAATGCTTAGTTTTTACATCATATACACAATATTGAATGCCATCTCCTTAGTTGACACATCATATATGTGATTGCCCTCTGCTCACTTTCTTAGTATATAAATCATATATTTGAAGTATATCATGCCAAGATGTTTTACATAGATAGCATGTATCTGAATTATGGCATGCCAACCCATTTTCTAAAGACATAATATAGTTATATCATCCCATCATGTTTACATAGTCATCATATTTTGAATTATGTCATTCTATCCGTGAATTATATCATGCCATCATGTTTCCATCGACGGCATGTTTGTGATTTATGGCATGCCAACCACTTTAATAGACACATCGTATAGTTATATCATGTCATCCTGTTTACATAGTCATCATATTTTGAAGTATGTCATTCTATCCTGTTTAGTTAGCCATCATACATGTGAAATTGTTGCCTGCTATCATGTTTAATTAGCCATCATATATGTGAAATTATGTCCTGCTATTCTTTTTGGTTAGACAACATAAATGTGAATTATTGCATGCCCTATTTTCTTCCCTACTATCCATTGCACCTGTCTATCTTACAATGTCTGTACATTCAATTACTTTTCTTGTTTATCAACCATTTCAATTGGAGGGGGTGATGGCAGTATCTGTGGGAGTAAAAACACGGTCTTCAGAAAAGATGGTGCTACCTGTCAATGCAGATAGTTGTACTTGCCCAAGAACCAACCCCACCACACATCACCCAGATTGTACCCCTACCCAGTTGGAAAGAGAACCAGCTACACCCCTTCTAACCCCAGCCCCAGCAGATAGTAACCCAGTTCCAGTTGACATAGCACCATCTCCCCCACAGAGCACCCGAACATGAGCAGTTAGTAAGGCAACTGCAGTACCCAAAGCACGAGGACCACCACTCCGAACCCCAAGTCAACGCTTAAAGCAGAAGAAGAATTGTTTTTAGGTCAGGTTCCATAGCTATGGTTCATAATACTTCGCTCTTGCATCACTGTATTTACTCATACCAACTAATTTCAAATTTGAAGGATGCAATTGAAACTCCAATGGCGCAACAGGTATGTTTTAAACCTGTTTCTTTAACGTGTTCGCTGTTGTAACTTGCTCTATGTTGATTTTAGTTTCAATTGAATAAACAGTTATGTTCTCATGCCATGCACATTACAAGTGTTGTTATTGTTGTGTAGTTTCCCACACTTATATTCTGTCTATGCTGCTTTGTCTTAAATAGATATGATTCGAACTATATCTATCTTGATTTGGAAACATAAACTAGAATGATATAGACCATATAGTGACCATAATACATAGATATATGTTTGTTTCATGCTGTTATCATGTCCACCTTACTACTGAACTGGTTTACCAAAATGAGTTTCATATACTACATTGTAAACCTGTGATGTGTTTGTTTGTTTGTTTCTCTTTTAGAACGCGGATAAAATATTGGAGAAGAGTACCTTGTTATGCAATGGTAAAGGAAGTAATGCAGATAAGGTTCAAGATAGTGAGACATCCTTGTTGGTCTCCAAGAAAGCTGATAAAAACTATATGAAGACACTAAGACAACCCCAAAGTCATGTCTTGATGTAGTGTTCGAGTTACTGGCTACTACTACTGGCACCAGCTCTTCGAACTCGCTGCCTGAATCAGTTCGGCTTCTTGAGTCTCAACTTCAAGTTGAAAGACATTGATCAGATGTTATGTGACAGGAAGCCGAAGGACTAAGCAAGTCCCTGCAGAATTCAGATGCATACTTTCTGGTGCAACAGCAAGTGCTAGAGGATTTAAGCGCCAAACAAGAGAAAGTTAATAAGCTTGCTAAGCATCTTGCCAGCATTATGGGTACCCGGGATATTGTTTCTTGAGCTCTTCTGAAGTGGTTTCAGTTTTGGACTTGTTTTGCTGCGGCGTTTATTTGCACTGGTCGCCAAATTTGACAACCAGTGTATATGATATGTTGCTTTGTTCCCTATATTTGCACTGGTGGCGAACTTTGATGCCCAGTGGATGTAATATGTGTAATAGCCATGATAGCCTAGCGTAAGTTGCTTGCTTATTTATTTCCTTGTTGTCTTGTTTATTTGTTTGCTTGTAGTCAGTGGAGTTCTTTTTTCCGCGGTTTGCTAGTAGCCGCAATAACCTATTTTTTTAAAATTAGGCCACAATAACCATGGGTTACATATTCACTGTAGTTACCATGGGCCTCCTACGGGCTGTAGAAATAATGGGCCTTCTAATGGCCATAGAAACAATGGGCCTTCTACGGGCCGTAGCATCAATGGGCCTTCTACGTGTCGTATGATCGATAGGCCAAACATGGTCCAATAACAGACCGCATTATGGGCCGTAAATGGGCTAGATTTGGAATCGTCCGTTCATGGGCCGACAATAACATGCCGTCGTTAATCGGTCATATTTGATGACACTGTGAAAACGGCCCAACAGATTAACGGGCCGCAAATGGGCCGATTGTAACCGTGTGTCGAATTTGGCCCACAAGCAGAAAATGCCAATAACGGGCCGTAAGTAACCGAATGCTGGAAAGGTGCCCAAGAATAAATGGGCCCTGAGAAGGCCGAAAGACAACACGAGTTGGAAATGGCCCAATGGAATAATGGGCCATTAATGGGTATAAAGGGGTACACTGTTCATTGCGGGCCAGATTCACCATGGGTCGTTAATGGGCCAAGAGTTACACATGGCCTCGTATGGGCCGAAAGACATCATGGGCCATACATGGGCCAGAAGTTACAATGGGCTGGAGTCATATTGGACGGCCCAGATGAAGCTACTAGGCTTAATTCCGATAGGTCGTAACAGGCCATGAGTTAGCGGGTCGTAAATGGGGTATATATGAACATGCCATTAACAGGCTTTCCGTGGGCCGGGATGCTACCTTTTGACCAAGTCAAACGGGCCGGCCTTTTCACCGGAATGGGCCTCTGTTGGGCCGTGCCACGTGTCGATGTATCATGGGCGCCTCCTATCCAATGAATGGATGACATCTGTACCAACGCTGAGCCAACACGTGTTTCCTCCGGCCAATGAGAATTTTACACGTGGAAATTACTCATTGGTCCAGGCTGTTAGCGGGTTATTGGATCCAAAACCGGACCCGATAGCTTAACGGCAACCCGTTACGATGGATGCCACGTGTCGGTCACCCTTGACGAAAGCACTTCCATGACGCGTGCTTTATCGTCATGGAAGTGGACACTTCCGTGATGATAATTTTGGTAATGTCATGGAACACTTCTACGGCAGCACAGGTATGACTATCTTGATTCTGTCATAAAATCACCATGGATGTACATGCATGACAGAAAATGTGACCTACTGTGACAAACACGTATCATCACGAAAGTATCTTTTTTTTGTAGTGGATTCTGTTGCATAGCAAGGGACACGCTGCAAAAAATGGTAGGATTGTTAAAGAAAATATGATAACATGCAAATATGGGCCCAAATTGAAAGAACTGTACAACAGTCGAAATCGAAGGACAAAAATCTATAATTAAATAGATAGGGTAAACATGATGTGATGGAAATATGAGAGTAATCGAAAGAACAATACATCACTAATTTGCCTAATATAGAAAGAAGAGGGAAAAACCCTTTGACGTATATGGTGCATGTGGCACCTTTTATCCAAATGTAGTAATATTTAGAATATGTTCAGGAAAGTAGGCCATGCCAACCAATTTAGGGTTAAATTAAACATACCACACACATCCTCAAGTCATCTGGTATGGTGAGATGGAATGTCTGGCGGAGGCCGCAAGGTCCTGATGTGTCCGGGCACTGTACACTCTATGAACGGAAGAAAACCCTCAAATCAACTCGAATAAAAATGAATTCACGACACTTTCAGCCGGGTGATTAAAGGAGGCAGATGAACTGGGATAAGAGATAAGATAATATCTCATTAAATTAGTTACCTTGTTTTCCATGAGAAAGAACCCTCAGTACGACAGATTCCCCAACCGAGCGAAGTTGGGTCGACCGCGAGCATTGTCGAAAAAGTCGATGGCGATAGGTGGGGACAAGCGGAAGTGGCGAAATGCGGTGGGCTTTGCCGGCAGCCTGGCGGCGGCAGGCGGCGAGCTAAGTGGTTACCGCCGTGATAGGCGGTGCCATGCATAGATGCAGAGGAGCTTGTGCAGGTGTGAATGGGGACTAGAGGGGGTGGCGGGCGGGGTGAGGGTTTTTGTGACGTGGGGATGGTGACGGTTTTCTTTTTTCTTTTTTGAATTGGGTGGTGAGGGTTTTTTGTCCCACAAAGAATTTTGGAGGCGACGGTTTGCTAGAGCCAACCGTGTGTGATTAACGCAACAGGCTAAATGAAAGTCATTGCACACGGTTCCAATTTTGGGGAACCGTGTGTGATTGACATACTACATCCGTCCTGGTTTATTGGTACCCTTTGTAATTTTTTACCAAATTTTAACCAAATATTTAACTAAGAAATGTTTATGCATGTCACCAAAAATTATATCATTGAACACTATGCTCAAATACCTATCCAATGATATAATTTTTGCTGACCTGCACTAACATATTGTCAGTTAAAACCTTTGGTCAAAATTTAACACAAATTACAAAGGGGACCAATAAACCAAGACGGGGGTAGATTCCACCAACCTAACTGGTTGCATCCATATCCCACGGTTAGACATAAGTAAACATAGATTAAACATACTCAGACATCGATAAAGCGTACACGTACACAAGCATAGTTCAACCATAAGTACATAGTTCAACCGTCATTAAGCATACTCAAGCGTACATAGTTCGATCCCACATCCCATCTCACATGCCGGCACGATCTTGAAGCTTCTCCAGGTACTCGGCGTACGCACTGTGCGCCACCCTGCGAGAATACTTCTGCTTGAAGGAGCCAACGGCCCGTCCTCTTGCATGCGCTAGAACACTTAGATACGTGTCATGAAGCTTGTGGTTGCAAAATGGGCATCGATAGCTATCGTTCTAGGTCCTAATACGCTTGTTATGCTTTCCCGCATAAAGCTCCCTCAGGATTTGCCTCTTGTACCTCCTCTGGCCATCTTCATCCTCGTTGTCCACATCGTCAGACAACACCTATACAAATAGTAAAACAAATTTGGCATCAAATCAATGTTTACGTGCTGTGAAGTAGGATTAGGAATTTATGTCTATTTATTTATACATATTAAGAGATTATGGTTTGATTTTTAAGCACAATCGTCTATGTACATAAAAATCTTGAAGAAAATAATGGCACAAACATATGTAGGTCATTCAAAATCAATTGTCAAGTCCTAGCTAGGAATTATAAGCACGAACACTAAACCTAGTCAGATTACTAGCAGAAATCATTTGTTCGGATGAAACAACTAATCACTATCACTTGTACCATTCGAACAATCAATACACTACATAGATCTAACGAAACTTACTTAGATTTCATGGATTGGGAGAACATAACCGTAGGATTTCTATTCCGAAAAGAGGGAAGCAGGAGTAACCAGAGAAACCCTATGATCTATTTGACACATAAATGGGTATAGATGACTAACCAGTTGTCCATCATCGTCGGAGTCGTCACCGGAGTGGTCGTCGGAGTCAGAGTCGGGGTCGTCACCAGAGTCGGTGTGGAACTCCGCCTTTGACTGTGGAAGCTCGACACCGTCGACGACGTCAGGGTGCAGCGATAACTTGCCGGCGGTGACGACAACCTCTGTTTCCATCTCCACGCCGTGCTCCGGTGCTTTAGCAGCCCCGACGTTGCCACTCCCTCCAATGGGGCACTTCTGCGGCCTCCTCATACACTGACGGCTTTGAGAGCTGAGAGCGGTGTCGAGGATGCAAGCGGAGAGAGAGGATTGTGTGTGTGGCGAGGATGAGGAGTGCGGCCGCTCGGGCGCACCATTAATATGGAGTAGTGGGAGTAGTGGGAGAGAGGCGGGCAGTGGTCAAACCGATGGCTCGCCTCCCGGTGAGCCTGCGCACCGGACTGCTGGCATGCCTACCGTCGTTTCACATAGCTACTCGTACTGCGCAGCGAGCACGCCTCCATCAGTTCACACACATGCACACACGCCTCCCAGTCTGCCTGCGCGGCCGATTGCTCGCGTGCGTCCCATCAACACACGCCTGCTCGCATGGCACACGGGTCGCGTGGTGGCACGTTTATTGTTTTTCTATTTGGATGATTAATGTTGCTGCTTTATTGCTTAACCAAAGCATGGCACATATCCATTGTTGGTCTAATGCTCACGGTTCGAATAAATAATCCGTTTGGGATATTGGTTCCCAATTATTAATAATCTCCCGCTTGTAATTAGATAAAGATGACATCAAAACTGGTCTCAAATTTGACAAAAAAAGTACAATGCCACTTTGTATTGGTGTCAATATGACAACACGATAAGTTTTGGATGTACTAGAATTTAAAAATCAAGATTCTCAATGTTTGAAATTTGTTGTACAGGGAGTAAACATGCACCCAGTGAGACACATGTGTTTTTCCAATCCATTTAGGTGTACTATCACGTGTGCATGTAGCTCAAATTTGATTTTTGCACATTATACCCGTAGAAAATCAATCAATTAATGTACTAAAATGTCTTAATGATCTCTATTTTTTGACATTAAAACGTCCCTCCTTTGCTAACATATGTTCACCGCGGGATAATTAATTTAACATGCACCGTAGTTGTGGTGGATTCGCTGTGTGTGTGTGTGGGTGTGGGTGTGTGCGTCTGGGGTGGTGGGTGGCTCGTAGTACACTACGAGTTGTGAGCCACTGTGTGGGTTGGCCGTTTCGTTAGGCAGGTCAGTGCCACATCAGAGTCATGAATTTGTTATTTAAAACATTACACAACCCTTTCATAGATACATGTTTTGGCCACATGCAGTTGATGGTTGTCCTACACGACACTCGATACTCGCATGCGATGCTTTCTGTGGGCCTGCAAGGTCGTCGTCCATCACTTTGACGAACAGCCAGCATTGAGGTTAACTTGACCAGCAAGGTAGAATCTTTTTTGTTTGTGTTATGGTGGTATATAGTATGCTTCGAAGAGGTGGGAGGGGACTTGAAGGAAATATGCCCTAGAGGCAATAATAAAGTTATCATTTATTTCCTTATATCATGATAAAAGTTTATGATTCATGCTAGAATTGTATTATCCGGAAACATAATACTTGTGTGAATACATAGACAAACTAAACGTCACTAGTGTGCCTCTACTTGACTAGCTCGTTAATCGAAGATGGTTATGTTTCCTAACCATAGACATGTGTTGTCATTTGATTAACGGGATCACATCATTAGGAGAATGATGTGATTGACATGACCCGTTCCATTAGCTTAGCACCCGATCGTTTAGTATGTTGCTATTTCTTTCTTCATGACTTATACATGTTCCTATGACTATGATATTATGCAACTCCCGTTTGCCGGAGGAACACTTTGTGTGCTACCAAACGTCACAACGTAACTGGGTGATTATAAAGGAGCTCTACAGGTGTCTCCAAAGGTACATGTTGGGTTGGCGTATTTCGAGATTAGGATTTGTCACTCCGATTGTCGGAGAGGTATCTCTGGGCCCTCTCGGTAATGCACATCACATAAGCCTTGCAAGAATTGCAACTAATGAGTTAGTTGCGAGATGATGTATTACGAAACGAGTAAAGAGACTTGCCGGTAACGAGATTGAACTAGGTATTGAGATACCGATGATCGAATCTTGGGCAAGTAACATACCGATGACAAAGGGAACAAAGTATGTTGTTATGCGGTCTGACCGATAAAGATCTTCGTAGAATATGTGGGAGCTAATATGAGCATCCAGGTTCCGCTATTGGTTATTGACCGGAGACATGTCTAGGTCATGTCTACATTGTTCTCGAACCCGTAGGGTCCGCACGCTTAACGTTACGATGACAGTTTCATTATGAGTTTATATATTTTGATGTACCGAAGTTTGTTCGGAGTCCCGGATATGATCACGGACATGACGAGGAGTCTTGAAATGGTCGAGACATAAAGATTGATATATTGGACGGCTATATTCGGACACCGGAAGTGTTCCGGGTGATTTCGGAGAAAACCGGAGTGCCGGAGGGTTACCAGAACCCCCGCGGGAGAAGCAATGGGCCTTATGGGCCCTAGTGGAGAGGGAGAGGGGCGGCCAGGATGGGCCGCGCGCCCCCTCCCCCTCTGGTCCGAATTGGACTAGGAGAGGGGGGGCGGCGCCCCCCTTTCCTTCTCCCTCTCCCCCTTCCTTTCCCCCTCCTAGTAGGAGTAGGAAAGAGGGGAGTCCTACTCCTACTAGGAGGAGTACTCCTCCTCCTTGGCGCGCCCTAGGGTTGGCCGGCCTCCCCCCTTGCTCCTTTATATATGGGGGCAGGGGGCACCTCTAGACACACAAGTTGATCCTCGTGATCATTTTCTTAGCCGTGTGCGGTGCCCCCTTCCACCATACTCCTCGATAATATTGTAGCGGTGCTTAGGCGAAGCCCTGCGACGGTAGAACATCAAGATCGTCACCACGCCGTCGTGCTGGCGGAACTCTTCCCCGACACTTTGCTGGATCGAAGTCCGGGGATCGTCATCGAGCTGAACGTGTGCTAAAACTTGGAAGTGCTATAGTTTCGGTGCTTGATCGGTCGGACCGTGGAGACGTACGACTACATCAACCGCGTTGTCATAACGCTTCTGCTTTCGGTCTACGAGGGTACGTAGACAACACTCTCCCCTCTCGTTGCTATGCAGCACCATGATCTTGCGTGTGCATAGGAAAATTTTAAAATTACTACGTTCCCCAACAGTGGCATCCGAGCCTAGGTTTTATGTGTTGATGTTGTGCACGAGTAGAACACAAGTGAGTTGTGGGCGATATAAGTCATACTGCTTACCAGCATGTCATACTTTTGTTCAGCGGTATTGTTGGATGAAGCGGCCCGGACCGACATTACGCGTAAGCTTACGCGAGACTGGTTCTACCTACGTGCTTTGCACACAGGTGGCTGGCGGGTGTCAGTTTCTCCAAGTTTAGTTGAACCAAGTGTGGCTACGCCCTATCCTTGTGAAGGTTAAAACAACACCAACTTGACAAACTATTGTTGTGGTTTTGATGCGTAGGTAAGATTGGTTCTTGCTTAAGCCCATAGCAGCCACGTAAAACTTGCAACAAACAAAGTAGAGGATGTCTAACTTGTTTTTGCAGGGCATGTTGTGATGTGATATGGTCAAGACATGATGCTAAATTTTATTGTATGAGATGATCATGTTTTGTAACCAAGTTATCGGCAACTGGCAGGAGCCATATCGTTGTCACTTTATTGTATGCAATGCAATTGCGCTGTAATGCTTTACTTTATAACTAAGCGGTAGCGATAGTCGTGGAATCATAAGATTGGCAAGACGACATCGATGCTACGATGGAGATCAAGGTGCCGCGCCGGTGACGATGGTGATCATGACGATGCTTTGAAGATGGAGATCACAAGCACAAGATGATGATGGCCATATCATATCACTTATATTAATTGCATGTGATGTTTATCTTTTATACATCTTATCTTGCTTTGATTGACGATAGCATTTTAAGATGATCTCTCACTAATTATCAAGAAGTGTTCTCCCTAAGTATGCACCGTTGCGAAAATTCTTCGTGCTGAGACACCACGTGATGATCGGGTGTGATAGGCTCTACATTCAAATACAACGGGTGCAAAACAGTTGCACACGCGGAATACTCAGGTTATACTTGACGAGCCAAGCATATACAGATATGGCCTCGGAAAACGAAGACCGAACGGTCAAGCGTGAATCATATAGTAGATATGATCAACATAGTGATGTTCACCAATGAAACTACTCCATCTCACGTGATGATCGGACATGGTTTAGTTGATTTGGATCACGTGATCACTTAGAGGATTAGAGGGATGTCTATCTAAGTGGGAGTTCTTTAGTAATATGATTAATTGAACTTAAATTTATCATGAACTTAGTACCTGATAGTATCTTGCTTGTTTATGTTTGATTGTAGATAGATGGCCCATGCTGTTGTTCCTTTGAATTTTAATGCGTTCCTTGAGAAAGCAAAGTTGAAAGATGATGGTAGCAATTACACGGACTGGGTCCGTAACTTGAGGATTATCCTCATTGCTGCACAGAAGAATTACGTCCTAGAAGCACCACTGGGTGCCAGGCCTGCTGCTAGAGCAACACCAGATGTTATGAATGTCTGGTAGAGCAAAGCTGATGACTACTCGATAGTTCAGTGTGCCATGCTTTACGGCTTAGAATCGGGACTTCAACGACGTTTTGAATGTCGTGGATCATATGAGATGTTCCAGGAGTTGAAGTTAATATTTCAAGCAAATGCCTGGATTGAGAGATATGAAGTCTCCAATAAGTTCTATAGCTGCAAGATGGAGGAGAACAGTTCTGTCAGTGAGCATATACTCAAAATGTCTGGGTATAATAATCACTTGATTCAATTGGGAGTTAATCTTCCAGATGATTGCGTCATTGACAGAATTCTCCAATCACTTCCACCTAGCTACAAGAGCTTCGTGATTAACTATAATATGCAAGGGATGAATAAGACAATTCCCGAGCTCTTCGCAATGCTGAAAGCTGCGGAGGTAGAAATCAAGAAGGAGCATCAAGTGTTGATGGTCAACAAGACCACTAGTTTCAAGAAAAAGGGCAAAGGTAAGAAGAAGGGGAACTTCAAAAAGAACAGCAAGCAAGTTGCTGCTCAGGAGAAGAAACCCAAATCTGGACCTAAGCCTGAAACTGAGTGCTTCTACTGCAAGCAGACTGGTCACTGGAAGCGGAACTGCCCCAAGTATTTGGCGGATAAGAAGGATGGCAAGGTGAAGAAAGGTATATATGATATACATGTTATTGATGTGTACCTTACTAATGCTCGCAGTAGCACCTGGGTATTTGATACTGGTTCTGTTGCTAACATTTGCAACTCGAAACAGGGACTACAGATTAAGCGAAGATTGGCTAAGGACGAGGTGACGATGCGCGTGGGAAATGGTTCCAAAGTCGATGTGGTCGCGGTCGGCACGCTACCTCTACATCTACCTTCGGGATTAGTATTAGACCTAAATAATTGTTATTTGGTGCCAGCGTTGAGCATGAACATTATGTCTGGATCTTGTTTGATGCGAGACGGTTATTCATTTAAATCAGAGAATAATGGTTGTTCGATTTATATGAGTAATATCTTTTATGGTCATGCACCCTTGAGGAGTGGTCTATTCTTATTAAATCTCGATAGTAGTGACACACATATTCATAATGTTGAAGCCAAAAGATGCAGAGTTGATAATGATAGTGCAACTTATTTGTGGCACTGCCGTTTAGGTCATATCGGTATAAAGCGCATGAAGAAACTCCATACTGATGGACTTTTGGAACCACTTGATTATGAATCACTTGGTACTTGCAAACTGTGCCTTTTGGGCAAGATGACCAAAACACCGTTCTCCGGTACTATGGAGAGAGCAACAGATTTGTTGGAAATCATACATACAGATGTATGTGGTCCGATGAATGTTTAGGCTCATGGCGGATATCGTTATTTTCTTACCTTCACAGATGACTTAAGCAGATATGGATATATCTACTTAATGAAACATAAGTCTGAAACATTTGAAAAGTTCAAAGAATTCTAGAGTGAAGTTGAAAATCATCGTAACAAGAAAATAAAATTCCTACGATCTGATCGTGGAGGAGAATATTTGAGTTACGAGTTTGGTGTACATTTGAAACAATGCGGAATAGTTTCGCAACTCACGCCACCCGGAACACCACAGCGTAATGGTGTGTCCGAACGTCGTAATCGTACTTTACTAGATATCGTACGATCTATGATGTCTCTTACTGATTTACCGCTATCATTTTGGGGTTATGCTTTAGAGACCGCCGCATTCACGTTAAATAGGGCACCATCAAAATCCGTTGAGACGACACCTTATGAACTGTGGTTTGGCAAGAAACCAAAGTTGTCGTTTCTTAAAGTTTGGGGCTGCGATGCTTATGTGAAAAAGCTTCAACCTGATAAGCTCGAACCCAAATCGGAGAAATGTGTCTTCATAGGATATCCAAAGGAAACTATTGGATACACCTTCTATCACAGATCCGAAGGCAAGACTTTTGTTGCTAAATTCGGAAACTTTCTAGAGAAGGAGTTTCTCTCGAAAGAAGTGAGTGGGAGGAAAGTAGAACTTGATGAGGTAACTGTACCTGCTCCCTTATAGGAAAGTAGTACATCACAGAAACCGGTTTCTGTGACACCTACACCAATTAGTTAGGAAGCTAATGATGATGATCATGAAACTTCAGAACAAGATACTATTGAACCTCATAGATCAACCAGAGTAAGATCCGCACCAGAGTGGTACGGTAATCCTGTTCTAGAAGTCATGCTACTAGATCATGATGAACCTACGAACTATGGAGAAGCGATGGTGAGCCCAGATTCCGCAAAATAGCCTGAAGCCATGAAATCTGAGATGGGATCCATGTATGAGAACAAAGTGTGGCCTTTGGCTGACTTGCCCAAAGATCGGCAAGCAATTGAGAATAAATGGATCTTCAAGAAGAAGACTGACGCTGACGGTAATGTTACTGTCTACAAAGCTCGACTTGTCACAAGAGGTTTTCGACAAGTTCAAGGGATTGACTACGATGAGACCTTCTCACCCGTAGCGATGCTTAAGTCTGTCCAAATCATGTTAGCAATTGCCGCATTTTATGATTATGAAATTTGGCAGATGGATGACAAAACTGCATTCCTAAATGGATTTCTGGAAGAAGAGTTGTATATGATGCAGCCAGAAGGTTTTGTCGATCCAAAGGGAGCTAACAAAGTGTGCAAGCTCCAGCGATCCATTTATGGACTGGTGCAAGCCTCTCGGAGTTGGAATAAACGCTTTGATAATGTGATCAAAGCTTTTGGTTTTGTACAGACTTTTGGAGAAGCCTGTATTTACAAGAAAGTGAGTGGGAGCTCTGTAGCATTTTTGATATTATATGTAGATGGCATATTACTAATCGGAAATGATATAGAATTTCTGGATAGCATAAAGGGATACTTGAATAAGAGTTTTTCAATGAAAGACCTCGGTGAAGCTGCTTACATGTTGGGCATTAAGATCTATAGAGATAGATCAAGACGCTTAATTGGACTTTCACAAAGCACATACCTTGACAAAATTTTGAAGAAGTTCAAAATGGATCAAGCAAAGAAAGGATTCTTGCCTGTGTTACAAGGTGTGAAATTGAGTAAGACTCAATGCCCGACCACTGCAGAAGATAGAGAGAAAATGAAAGATGTTCCCTATGCTTCAGCCATAGGCTCTATCATGTATGCAATGCTGTGTACCAGACCTGATGTATGTCTTGCTATAAGTCTAGCAGGGAGGTATCAAAGTAATCCAGGAGCGGATCACTGGACAGCGGTCAAGAACATCCTGAAATACCTGAAAAGGACTAAGGATATGTTTCTCGTATATGGAGGTGACAAAGAGCTCATCGTAAATGGTTACGTTGATGCAAGCTTTGACACTGATCCAGATGATTCTAAATCGCAAACCGGATACGTGTTTACATTAAACAGTGGAGCTGTTAGTTGGTGCAGTTCTAAACAAAGCGTTGTGGCAGGATCTACATGTGAAGCAGAGTACATAGCTACTTCGGAAGCAGCAAATGAAGGAGTCTGGATGAAGGAGTTCATATCTGATCTACGTGTCATACCTAGTGCATCGGGTCCAATGAAAATCTTCTGTGACAATACTGGTGCAATTGCCTTGGCAAAGGAATCCAGATTTCACAAGAGACCCAAGCACATCAAAAGACGCTTCAATTCCATCCGGGATCTAGTCCAGGTGGGAGACATAGAGATTTGCAAGATACAAACGGATCTGAATGTAGCAGACCCATTGACTAAGCCTCTTCCACGAGCAAAACATGATCAGCACCAAAGCTCCATGGGTGTTAGAATCATTACTGTGTAATCTAGATTATTGACTCTAGTGCAAGAATTTAAAAATCAAGATTCTCAATGTTTGAAATTTGTTGTACAGGGAGTAAACATGCACCCAGTGAGACACATGTGTTTTTGCAATCCATTTAGGTGCACTATCACGTGTGCATGTAGCTCAAATTTGATTTTTGCACATTATACCCGTAGAAAATCAATCAATTAATGTACTAAAACGTCTTAATGATCTCTGTTTTTTGACATTAAAACGTTCCTCCTTTGGTAACATATGTTCACCGTGGGAAAATTAATTTAACATGCACCGTAGTTGTGGTGGATTCGCGGTGTGTGTCTATGTGGGTGTGTGCGTCTGGGGGTGGCGGGTGGCTCGTAGTACACTACGAGTTGTGAGCCACTGTGTGGGTTGGCCGTTTCGTTAGGCAGGTCGGTGCCACATCAGAGTCATGAATTTTTTATTTAAAACATTACACAACCCTTTCATAGATACATGTTTTGGCCACATGCAGTTGATGGTTGTCCTACACGACACTCGATACTCGCGTGTGATGCTTTCTATGGGCCTGCAAGGTCATCGTCCATCACTTTGACGAACAGCCAGCATTGAGGTTAATTTGACCAGCAAGGTAGAATCTTTTTTGTTTGTGTTATGGTGGTATATAGTATGCTTCGAAGAGGTGGGAGGGGACTTTAAGGAAATATGCCCTAGAGGTAATAATAAAGTTATTATTTATTTCCTTATATCATGATAAAAGTTTATGATTCATGCTAGAATTGTATTATCCGGAAACATAATACTTGTGTGAATACATAGACAAACTAAATGTCACTAGTGTGCCTCTACTTGACTAGCTCGTTAATCGAAGATGGTTATGTTTCCTAACCATAGACATGTGTTGTCATTTGATTAACGGGATCACATCATTAGGAGAATGATGTGATTGACATGACCCATTCCATTAGCTTAGCACCCGATCGTTTAGTTGTTGCTATTGCTTTCTTCATGACTTATACATGTTCCTATGACTATGAGATTATGCAACTCCCATTTTCCAGAGGAACACTTTGTGTGCTACCAAATGTCACAACGTAACTGGGTGATTATAAAGGAGCTCTACAGGTGTCTCCAAAGGTACATGTTGGGTTGGCGTATTTCGAGATTAGGATTTGTCACTCCGATTGTCGGAGAGGTATCTCTGGGCCCTCTCGGTAATGCACATCACATAAGCCTTGCAAGCATTTCAACTAATGAGTTAGTTGTGAGATGATGTATTACGAAATGAGTAAAGAGACTTGCTGGTAACGAGATTGAACTAGGTATTGAGATACCGACGATCGAATCTCGGGCAAGTAACATACCGATGACAAAAGGGAACAAAGTATGTTGTTATGCGGTCTGACCGATAAAGATCTTCGTAGAATATGTGGGAGCCAATATGAGCATCCAGATTCCGCTATTGGTTATTGATCGGAGACATGTCTCGGTCATGTCTACATTGTTCTCGAACCCGTAGGGTCCGCACGCTTAACGTTACGATGACAGTTTCATTACGAGTCTATATATTTTGATGTACCGAAGTTTGTTCGGAGTCCCAGATATGATCACGGGCATGACGAGGAGTCTCGAAATGGTCGAGACATAAAGATTGATATATTGGATGGCTATATTCGGACACCGGAAGTGTTCTGGGTGATTTCGGAGAAAACCGGAGTGCCGGAGGGTTACCGGAACCCCCTCGGGAGAAGTAATGGGCCTTATGGGCCCTAGTGGAGAGAGAGAGGGGCGGCCAGGGTGGGCCGCGCGCCCCCTCCCCCTCTGGTCCGAATTGGACTAGGAGAGGGGGGGCGGCGTCCCCCTTTCCTTCTCCCTCTCCCCCTTCCTTTCCCCCTCCTAGTAGGAGTAGGAAAGAGGGGAGTCGTACTCCTACTAGGAGGAGGACTCCTCCTCCTTGGCGCGCCCTAGGGCCGGCCGGCCTCCCCCTTGCTCCTTTATATACAGGGGCAGGGGGCACCTCTAGACACACAAGTTGATCCTCGTGATCATTTTCTTAGCCGTGTGCGGTGCCCCCTTCCACCATACTCCTTGATAATATTGTAGCGGTGCTTAGGCGAAGCCCTGCGATGGTAGAACATCAAGATCGTCACCACGCCGTCGTGCTGACAGAACTCTTCCCCGACACTTTGCTGGATCGGAGTCCGGGGATCGTCATCGAGCTGAACGTGTGCTAAAACTCAGAGGTGCCGTAGTTTCGGTGCTTGATCGGTCGGACCGTGAAGACGTACGACTACATCAACCGCGTTGTCATAACGCTTTTGCTTTCGGTCTACGAGGGTACGTAGACAACACTCTCCCCTCTCGTTGCTATGCATCACCATGATCTTCCGTGTGTGTAGGAAAATTTTGAATTTACTACGTTCCCCAACAGGACTAGCATATATACTATATCTATGCGTCCATGAACAAGTACACCTCACTCAGTGTCGGGACTTCTCGATTTTCGAGGCACGTGCCACATCAAAATTGTGAAATTGGCTATTCAAACATCACACAACACCTCTTTGAGCCACATGCATGCAAGCGGTGGTTATCCTAGCTAGGACACTCACGTGTGATGCTTCCATCCGTGGGCCCATGAGGCCATCGTCGATGCATGCATGCATCACTTTGACCTACATCGGGAGAGGTTAATTAATTTCACCATCGATGAGGATTCTTTCTGGGTTGTACGTATTACGGTAGGAGCATATAGTATGCGTCAAAGAGGGGGGAGGGGACCATCATATATAGTACGCTTCATGAACCTCGCTCTGTGTGGGTGCATGGTTTATGGTTTTTGAGGCATGTGGCACATCAAAAGTTGTGCATTTTGGGTATTCAACATATATATGTTTGGCCCACATGCAAAGCGATGGTGGTTGTCCTCTCACACCCACTTAAGCGGTTATCAGCGATATCGATGCCTTCCATTTGTGGGCCCACTTGGTCCATCAGTACTTTTTGCCTGACAATGAGAGAGGCTAATTTGACTTAGGAGGGGATTATTATTTTTGCTTATAATAGGGTATATATACAGGTCATGCTCTGGGATGACATGCATGATATAGTTTGAGCACACACACATGCATGTGTACGCATGAATCCCTCCCATTGAGACAAAGTGGCTAGTACAACGACATGTCATGAACCGATCTCACTCTCTGTGGGGAGTGTACGATTTTTGACGCACGCGCCACATCAATGTTGAGAAATGGTATTCCAACATGCATGCACGCATCACCTCCATACATATGCATGTAGTGGTTGCCTTCGAACGGTACACTCCCTTGCGTGGTTATCAGCGACAAGCCTATATATTCGTGGCCCCGCGTGGACATCCATGGTCACCTTGACCGATAACAAGATAGGTTACCATGGCGGATTCTTCATTTGTTTCGTGTTATCGTAGTATAGGTCATGGTGAGATTCATACCTAATTAAGTTTGAGCGCATATACTATGCACGCATGCATGCATGAATCCCCGTCGTCGGCTTGAAGTGTGGTGTAACATACATATGCATCGTCAACCTAACCCTCACTCGGTGTGGGGATTTCTAGTTCGAAATCATGGTGCCACGTCATTGTGTACTCAAAAAGACACCTCTCCATACATATGTTTGGGCCACACGCATGCAGTGGTTGTCTTCGGGGACTAACTACTTGCGTGATTATTGGCGAGCTAGCACATCTCTGGGGTCGCATGGACGGCCATCACTTTGACCAATAACAAGAGAGAGGTTGTACGACCAAGGTGGATTATTCTTGGTCCGTTTTAGGATCCATCTTGGTGAGATATTCCTTGATACGTCTCCAACGTATCTATAATTTTTTATTGTTCCATGCTATTATATTATCTGTTTTGGATGTTTAATGGGCTTTAATATACCCTTTTATATTATTTTTGGGACTAACCTATTAACCGAAAGCCCAGTGCAAATTGCTAATTTTTTTGCCTATTTCAGTGTTTCATAGAAAAGGAATATCAAACGGAATGAAACCTTCGCGAGGATCGTTTTTGGAACAAATGCAATCCAGGAGACTTCGAGTGGACGTCAAGAAAGCAGCGAGGAAGCCACGAGGCAGGAGGGCGCGCCCAGGGGGCCAGGCACACCCCCCACCCTTGTGGGCCCCTCGCAGCTCCACCGACCGACTTCTTTCGCCTATATATGCTCTTATACCCTGAAACCTTCAGGGAGATCTGTTGGGGATATTACCACTAGGCGTGAACCGGCCTTCTTGGGCCGGGATAACTTCATTAGTGGTATGAACAGATGAAGGCCCAAGGCCTGTAGCCGGTTTAGAACCTGTAGCCGTAAACCAGCCTGATGTGCAACTTGTATTGTAAGTTAGGAACAGAGAGATACCAACCGGGATACGAGTATGAGCCGGTTGGGACTCTATGGACCGACGGGCATCACCCGTGTATATAAGGGGACGACCCGGCGGCGGTTCAGGGGGAGAACGACAACTCGAGTCTAGGCGAAGCTTGTTTGCTCCCTAGCCATCGAGACCACATCAATTCCATCGCAACTAGACGTAGGCTTTTACCTTCATCGAAGGGGCCGAACTAGTATAAAACCCTCGTGTCTTTGTGTCCGCTTTAACCCCTTCAAGTAAACTCGTAGCGATGGCTCCACGACTAAGTCCTTTCGCTAGGACATCTGCCGTGACAAATCCACGACAGTTGGCGCCCACCGTGGGGCTATCGCACGATGGTTTGACGATCTTGGAGGGCAAGCTCAAAGGACTCGAAGGCTATGCTGTGGGCCAGATGACCAAGAGTCGTCGTGGCAAGATCTACATCGACGAGACAGGATGGGGTCCCGAGGCCGATTCGATTGAGTACGGGTACCGGGTCCCCTTTGGTGGCATACACGTTTTCATCGGCAAGATCGGTGAGCCGGGGCCTGAGCCGGACATCTGCATCGACCTCGTCGAGACGGCTCAGCGTGCGAGATCTACCCAGGCTAAACCGGCCGTGAAGCGAGCCTTCGTTGGAGTCATCCACGGAGGAGGGCGTGAGGACGAGTCAGAACACGATAGCGAGACCGTCGTCTATTCCGGCGACGAGTCCTCGACTGGAGAGACTGAATCACTATACCAGTTACAAGATGACCAGGTTAGGGGCTGTTCCGATGGCGACAGTATTCCGGACCCCCCAGGCCAGGTCAACCGGGTTGGAATATTCATGGCCGGCACACAGGCGGCGAATCACTCTTCGACCGCCGCAGCGATGCTCTCCGGATCAGCAGGGGCATGAGGCCTTGTGCGCCCGCTGATTCAAGTTCTATCTGATCTGTTTGATGCACTAGCCGCGCTTATGGCAGAGGACAATCCGGCGGATCAGGAGGCCCATAATGCAGAAATTGCAAAGGTGAGAGAGTAGATCGTGCAAGCCAAAGCGGATCTGGCCGCAGAAAAAGACAGGATGGCCGCAGAGCGGGCCGCTTTGGACGCCCAGGCTTATAAGCTCATGCTTGACCAGAACGCATCACAGGAGGTCTTAAAGCGGAAGCACAGATCACGCCTGCCGTTAGGGTTTGATCCCCGGAATCTCTTTCACACTCCAGGAGCTGGACCCAGTAATCCGCCGCAGCACCTGGAGACAAACCGGATTGAGGCACCAGGACCAGGGGGACGGTCCAACCTCGCCTGATGGAACCTCCTCAGCAGAACATTGTGATTCTTCCGCCGGTCCAGACGCCCCCAGGTCATTATTCTAATCCTATGGACAACCTTGTTGCAGCTGCCGCGCGATTAGAGGCTATCCCAGTTGAAGGGGACTCTCCGCAAGCGATAGAGACGCGCCGGGTTAAGGAGCTTCTCCGGACCGCGCTGATTCAGCAGGAAGCATATTCATACAGTCGTGATCGGATTCACTCTACGCCCCGTCCAAGCCGGAGCTATAGCAGGCGCTTGGATGAACCGGCCATATCGAGCAATGCGCGAGGCCGTGAAGCGGCCCGTGGCAATAACCTGGCAGGTGGTGTTCGCGATGCTCAGGATGTGGTGGACCGGGCCCGGGCACGGAGGGAGGCCGAGTTAGCAGCACAGGATGATGCGGGTCAACTTACACCGGTTCGCCCTACCACCTTTGCCGGACCAGGAGTCACATCCGCTTTGGGAGTGCCTTGTTTAATCCCCGCTTTACGAAATGTGCGCCTGCCTAAAGATTTCAAGGGTCCACGCAAGGTGCCGAATTACATCGCTGATTTATCCCCTGAAGCGTGGATAGAGAGTTATGAGATGGCCATGGAGATGTTAGACGTGGATGAGACCGCGTGTGCAAAATACTTCACCATGATGCTTGAAGGCATGGCTCGTACCTCGTTGAAGAGCCTACTGCCCAATTCTGTCGGCTCATGGGCCCAGTTGCGGGCCCGATTTATCCAGAATTTCAAGGATACGTGTCAGCAGCCCAAGTCCATAGTAGACCTGGCGGCTTGTGTCCAGGGGGAAGGAGAATCAACGACCCATTGGGTGCGCCGCGTTTCGGAAATTTTGCACTCGTCCGATAGGATTAATGCTGACTCTGCGATCTTAACCCTGGAAGGCAATTGCCGGTTTGAGCCTTTAAAATTGAAATTGGGACGCATGAAGCGGATCTGTAATGACATGGGAACCCTCATGGCCGCTCTAGTGAAGTATGCTGATTCGGACAGTACCAAGGATCCCGAGACTGATGATGATGAAGCAGGGAAGGGAAGGAAGAATAGCAACTCCAAACAGCAGCAGTACAAACCGGCGGGTCATGGAAACGGAGGCAAGCGCAAGGCGGATGGCAGCATGGACTTTGTGGCCAACACTAATGCACAGGACAGGGGGCAGCGGCGCAGAGGTAAAGTGGCAAATCGTAATGGGGCTCCCAATCCTAACACAAGCCGCTTGAGTTATTTGCTGAATCAGCCTTGCCCGAAGCACGGGACGAAGGAGGCACCGGCTAACCATCTTTGGAAGGATTGTTATATCATGCAAGAGTTTAAAAACTCTAATGCCTTCCGGTATGATCACGGGTCAGGTGGCGGTTCAGGATCCGGTTTTCATGGGCCGGATCACGATGGAGCTTCCGGTTCAGGTCGCAATCAGGGCGGTCACAATCACCAGAATAATCAGAACGGCCAGCAGCAGCAGCAGTAGTCGGGTTATCAGAGCCAACCAAAACAGTTGAACAATGGGCAATATCATGTTTTCACAACTAGCTTGGATAAACGCGACCGAAAACTCCACAAGCGAGCGGTGAATTTTGTTGAACCGGCCTTACCACGTTACTTGCGCTGGTCGGAGCAGCCTATCGTGTGGAGCAGAGAGGATCACTCGCCCCGGGTTGATAATCCGGGCCAGCTAGCATTAGTGGTAGACCCTCAGGTGGGGGGTTATAAATTCACCAAGGTACTCATGGATGGAGGAAGTAGTATTAACATACTGTACTATGAGACATTCCGCCGCATGGGTTTAACAGACAAAGATCTCAGACCGTCTAATACGGTGTTCCATGGTGTGGTGCCTGGCAAATCTGCATATCCTGTTGGTAAGATAGCCCTGGACGTGGCTTTTGGGGACGAGCACGACTCCCGGTCGGAAAAACTAACATTTGAGGTGGTGAAGATCCGGAGCCCATATCATGCCTTGTTTGGCCGGCCGGCTTACGCCAAGTTCATGGCGCGGCCTTGTTATATCAACTTGCAGCTCAAGATGCCGGGTTACAAGGGGACAATAACGGTTCATGGGAGCCGTAGGGTCGCTTTGGAATGTGAGGAAGGTGATGCGTCTTATGCAGAGTCGGTTTGTGCCACGGAGGAGTTGAAGTACTATAAGGACAATATTGATCCGGCGGATATGACTCCTTTGAAGAAGCCGACCACAGAGCATGATTCAGATCTGAAGTTCAAATCGGCAGCTGAGACCAAGCTTGTTGACTTCGTGCCCGGCGATTCATCTAAGAAGTTCACTGTCAGTGCCAATTTGGATGCCAAATAGGAAAGCGCGCTCGTTGAGTTCATCCGTGAGAATCGGGACATCTTCGCATGGAAACCATCCGACATGCCAGGTGTACCGAGGGAACTCGCTGAGCACACTCATAATGTGGATCCTAGGTATAAACTGGTGAAACAATTCCTCCGCCGGTTTAACGAAGAAAGGCGAAAGGCCATTGGAGAGGAAGTGGCCAGGCTTTTGGCAACTGGCTTTATCATTGAGGTGTTCCATCCAGAGTGGCTTGCTAATCCGGTGCTGGTTCTTAAGAAAAATGGCACTTGGCGTATGTGTGTGGATTACACAGATCTTAACAGGGCCTGTCCAGCGGATCCTTTTGCCCTCCCCCGCATTGACCAGATCATTGATGCCACGGCGGGTTGTGAGCGTTTGAGTTTTTTGGATGCATACTCTGGATATCATCAGATCAAAATGGCGATTAAGGACCAGGAGAAAACAGCGTTTATTACTCCCTTTGGAGCCTTCTGCTATGTATCTATGCCCTTCGGACTCAAGAGTGCCCAAGCCACCTATCAACGGTGTGTACAGAATTGCCTGCATAAACAGATCGGCCGCAATGTGCACGCCTATGTGGATGATATTGTAGTAAAGTCAAGGCAGAAGGAGACGCTGGTGGATGACTTGAAGGAAACCTTTGACAACTTGCGGGTTTACAAGATGATGCTTAATCCGGCCAAGTGTGTCTTTGGTGTTCCGGCAGGCAAGTTACTGGGTTTCCTGGTGTCTAATAGAGGAATTGAGGCTAATCCGAAGAAGATTACAGCTATCACCTCCCTGGCTAAACCGAAGTGCATCAATGATGTTCAGCGTTTGGCGGGCCGAATCACCGCACTAAGCCGGTTTATCAGCCGCCTCGGAGAGAAGGCCATTCCTTTGTACCAAATGCTGAGGAAGACAGACCATTTCATTTGGAGTCCGGCTGCTGATGAAGCATTTGAGGACTTGAAGCGGCAGTTAGCCAATCCGCCTGTTCTTGCAGCTCCGGTCGACAAGGAGCCACTATTATTATACGTAGCAGCCAATGCTCGGGCAGTTAGCGTGGCTATTGTGGTGGAACGCAAGGAGGCAGGCAAGGAATATCCGGTTCAGCGGCCGGTTTATTATATCAGCGAGGTGCTTATTGAATCCAAGCAAAGGTATCCGCATTGGCAGAAGCTGGTCTATGGTGTTTTCATGGCCAGTCGGAAGTTGAAGCAGTATTTTCAAGGGCACCCCATCACAGTGGTCAGTTCAGCTCCCTTGGGTGATATCATACAGAACCAGGAGGCGACTGGCCGGATTGCCAAGTGGGCTATAGAGCTTGGGCCACACGGACTGAAGTATGTGACTCATACGGCGGTGAAGTCTCAAGCACTTGTTGATTTCATCAATGACTGGACGGAGCTACAAGCACCAGAGGAGAAGCCGGATCACACATATTGGACTATTCATTTTGATGGATCCAGGCAACTGGAAGGCTCGGGGGCTGGAGTCGTGTTAACTTCCCCACGAGGCGATAAGTTTTGTTATGTTCTCTGCTTAATGTTCCCTTGCACTAGTAATGCAGCTGAGTATGAAGCCTTGCTCCATGGTCTCCGGGTGGCTAAAGAGATGAACTTAAGCCGGGTTAAGTGCTTCGGTGACTCGGATCTCGTGGTTCAACAGGTGTCTGGCACTTGGGATTCTAGGGACCCGCTCATGACTGCATATCGTCGGGAAGTGGATAATATTGCGGGTTGCTTCCAGGGTTATCAAGTGGATCATGTGGACCGTCGTAAGAATGAAGCGGCGGACGCTTTAAGCCGTTTGGGCTCTCAGCGCAAACCGGTCCCGCCTAATATCTTTCTAGACGTGCTGCACAACCCGTCAGTCAAGCTCCCAGGTGAAGCGGATTTGGCTATTCCTGATCCGGAGGCTCAATTGGTGGCAGCATTGCATGCTATTCCGGATTGGACAGTTCCTTATCTTATGTACATGAACCGGGGGGAGTTACCAGAGGATGAGATTCTAGCCAGGCAAATAGTCCGGCGATCCAAGTCTATGACGATTTTCAATGGTGAATTGCATCATCGCAGTGTATCAGGGCCGTTTCAACATTGTGTTTCTCCTGAGGAAGGCTGTCAAATCTTAAGAGAAATCCATGAAGGGGATTGTGGACACCATGCTGGTTCAAAGTCTCTGGTGGCAAAGGCGTTTCGTCACGGGTTCTACTGGTTGACAGCGCATGCTGACGCGGAGGACTTGGTTAAACGGTGTGATGGATGTCAGAAATTTTCAAGGCGTGCTCATGTGCCGGCTCAAGAATTGAGGATGATCCCAATAACGTGGCTGTTTGCAACTTGGGGGCTGGATATGGTCGGACCTTTTAAAAGATCCAAGGATAAGAAAACCCACCTTTTGGTGGCAGTTGACAAATTTACCAAGTGGGTTGAGGCGGAGCCTGTCAGCAAGTGTGATGCAGCAACAGCGGTGCAGTTCATCAAAAAGGTGATTTTCCGGTTTGGCTTTCCACACAGTATCATTACTGACAATGGTACCAATTTATCTAAGGGCGCTATGAAGGAGTTCTGTGAACGAGAGCATATCTGGCTTGACATGTCGTCAGTGGCACACCCCCAGTCCAATGGACAGGCAGAACGAGCTAATCAAGAGATCTTGCGAGGCATCAAACCCCGGCTTATGGTCCCATTGCAAAGAACACCAGGATGTTGGGTTGAAGAGCTACCATCTGTGCTATGGAGTATCAATACTATGCCAAACCGATCCACAGGATACACGCCATTTTTCATGGTCTACGGAGCAGAGGCAGTTCTCCCTAGTGATATCCGGCATGATTCGCCTCGGGTGGCAGCTTATGTCGAAGCGGACAATGAGACAGCACGGCAAGACGCTTTGGACCTATTGGACGAGGAGCGTGATATAGTAGCTGCCCATTTGGCGATTTACCAACAAGATATTCGTCGCTATCACAGTCACCGGGTTAGAACCAGAACTTTTCAAGAAGGAGATTTGGTGCTTCGGCTCATCCAAGACCAAACAGATATACACAAGTTATCCCCACCTTGGGAGGGACCTTTCGTGGTCAGCAAGAATCTGCACAACGGGTCGTACTATCTGATTGATATTCGAGAGCATAAAGACTCACGTACATCAGAGGAGGAGACTAACAGGCCGTGGAATATAGCTCATCTTCGGCCTTACTACACTTGAGCCATCGGCTCTATCTATGTACATATCATGACAGTGTATATATTATCTTTGATATAATAAAACCGGAGCCTCAGCTAAAGCGGGGTCTCTATCTTTCTTATCATGCGTGGTTACATGGAGTGGCTCTGTTTTTAAAGCGGACTCCGGTTTACCCTTTGACATTTGCTTTTTATACATCACTGGGGGCCTTGGTCGTGTCCGAACCAACGCGACACCTTTTGATAGGCGACAGCCACCAGATCACTTGGGGACATGGTCAAGTCTGAACCAGTCACGCCTCTTGGTCGGCCTAAGGCCACAAAATCACTTGGGGGCTTGGTCGAACCTGAACCATTGCCACGCCTCTTGATCTGGCATATATGCCACGAATCATTTGGGGACCTGGCTGACTTGAATCATTGTCACTCCTATTGGGGGCTTGGTCCTGTCCGACCATCGTAATACCATCTGATCAGCTCAGTATAGCATATTTTTGCAAACAGTTTTTATCATTGCCTTGGTTTCCATGGTATTTTCGTGGCTTGTTTGTTCTTAGTTTTTTGTTGGATTCCTTTTATGTCAACAAACACCTTTAATCCGGAGAAGTATGCCCGGTTTATTTTTATTTTTTCCTGTTAACATCATGGAGTAACAAGGGGGTTTATATTGACCCAGTACGGTCTATACGGGAGCTGTTTTCTCCCCCCTTGTTGACGGTAATGGTTTATAAAACCTCCGCTTCAAAGCTTGGCTAAACCAGCTTCATGCCAAGACATGGCAGGAAATATGAATGGAGGTTTTTTCGAACAAAAGCTTCAGTACTTATGCACGAAGGCATATTGAAGATAGAAGTATTAACTATCCTATTACAAGGCATCACGGTGCCCGAATAAAGATCATTTGTTATTTTGGAAAGATTCCAAGGACAGCTATACAAACCGGCTCCCGGTTTAGGCCTGCTCCTTGTCATCATCCGCTTCAGCTTCTTCATCCCTACCCAATGGCTGGAAATCAACAGTGGTCCAGTCGATTCCCATTAAAGCTTGGAAAACAGCCTCCTCATGTATCAGGGAAGATGGTTCAATATCAGGAGCGTAAGTGTGCTTACGGATTGGAGGGATCAGATTCTCCGCTTCAAGAGTTGGGGCAGGCACTCGCTTGTTCTGGTCATTGTATTGTGCTTGATAATGCGTCAAGTCTGCCTCTTCAACTAGCTGACAAGCCAGAGGGCGCACTGCACGGTTTATTGCCCTTAAATCCTCTTCGTTGAATTCAGAGCCATCTTCCTTCAGGCTGGGATAGCCTTGAGATGCTTCCACAGGGTCGAAATCTGGCACCCATGCCTTTGCCCGGATCAAGGCGTTAATAGCTCCGGTTCGAGCAGCAGATTTCTTCAGCTCCTCCATCCGGGCCGGAAGCATCGACAACATGTTAAGAGTGTCCTGGATTAAAGAAGGTGCCGGGTTGTTATGAGAGGATGTGGTGATGATACGCTGGGCTTCGGTATATAATTGTTCCACTAAGGTGTAGGCAGCCTTCAGTTTCTTCCGCACATCGTTTCCCAAGTGCCCGATGCGTGTGCCTACAACAATATAGGGACGGTTTCAAACCGGATTTACACTACAGCAGGTTCAAATTATCACAAAAGTTAAAAGGAGCTTACCAAAGATCGCAGCGGTCATGGAGTGTATTTGTCGCTTTACGGACGTCAGTTCATCCGCCACCAGTTTAAGGGCAGCTTCAGCATTTTCCGCTCTTTTGGTTAAAGCGGCCTTCTCAGTGGCCCAATCAGCCCACTCTTTCTTGAAGCCTTCCTTCAGCTGTTCAGCGGTGCTCAAGGCGTTGGTTAATTCTTCTTTTGCCTTGTCTGTTTCAGCTTGTTGAGTTTTCAAGGCCTCCTGCAAATCAGCAATCCGGTCCTCCTTGATTCTCACCTCAGCCTGCATACAGACAGCATTTAGCTTTAAACAAGCGGTCCAAGAAATTGAAGTATCAACCACATAACAAAGTTATACGCCTGATACTTGGGGGCTAATGAACCTTCAGTTTTCAAAAGTTACTAGATTGCAAAGTCCCAAGCTCAATACAGGTATTCAACTTGGCACTTGGGGGCTAATGGCTATTTGCTCAAATTATGTTCTAAGGGTAGTTTTCTGTTGGAGCCCCGGTCTAATTCTGCTAAGTTAAACCGGCCCTTGGGGGCTATATTAATGGATTTCAAAAGTGTTGAGGATCATATTCAAGTCCCGGTTTGACGAAGGCTACAAACCGACCCTTGGGAGCTAGGAGGATTGATGCAAAGGCAGTCAGTAAAGAAGTAAGTTACCTCAAATTTACCCCTCATCATTTTTACCAGACCAGCTTCACAGTCACGGCTAGTATAAAGCCGGTTTAGATAGCCAGAATGAAGATCTTGGGCACTCAGAGCAGCATATGTCTCTAGTTCAACATCCCATTTTTCTTTATTCAGAGCGGAAAAATCCTCTTTTATGGTATGCTTGGTTAAGGTGACAGGATTCCCGGGTTCAAAGCGGCCTACACCGGTAATCACAACATCATCATCTTTGGACTCGCTGGTTTGTGTTAATGTGATCGGTTTGTCAGCAGGACTGTGGGATTTCTCAATCCGGACGGAGCTGACAGGCAGGTCAGCAGAGACTGAAGTATTAATAGGCCTCTCTTCGGGAATAGCATCGTCTTGTAAAGGAGGATCATTGGGAATATCCTCAGGGGCAAATGCTTCAAGATCTGGCGTTTTGTCATGTTCTGGGGCTACATCTTCTTCAGCCGCTTTATCCAGGCGGGCTTTCTTGCTCGGTTTAGGTTTGGCCCTGAAAGAAAATCAAAGAGTCAAGGAAAAGCATAAGCCATTACATAGTGTACTGGAAGCATATGTTCAGCTTAGCTTACCCAAGAACCGTTTTTAACGGTGGCAGCTGAGTGGTCGACAATTCACCAGAAGATGAATGAGAAGTAACCTGATAATCGGAGTCGGATGGGTTAAGAGGTTGACGGAAGAAACCCGCTTTAGGATGTAAATCAACAAAAAGGTCAGAGACCTCGGAGCGGCGTTTTCAAACCGGACTGTTTGGTAAACTGGTGGAGGTAACTACCTGGCCACTGTGCCGGGTTGTGCGGCGAGCTTCATGTTGCTGAGTCTTGATAAGAAATTTAGGATCCAAATAAGCAAGAGGATGAGAAAATTTAACTTTCCGGTTTGCCTGTCGAAATTTTGGCAAAGGCAAGATTTCTGAATCGGAAGAGAGAATAGTTACCTCAACGAATTCCGCATTGCTGGCTTCAGCGTCGTCCTGACAAGCATCATCATCAATAAGGCGTGTAAAAAATAAGCCAAGCGAGTCAAGTTCTACCTCAAGGTCCGGGTTACCCACATCGTCATCAATAGCTGGATCAGATGAAGCGGTGGTTTTTCTCTTGTGAGCTGGCTTCTTGATAACCTTGGTCTTGGGACGGATTGGCCGCCCTGCTTTCTCCGTTTTGTCTTGAGAAAGCTTCTTGCTCCAAAACGGATTATCGCCCTAGATCAGCAGTAATTAAATGTCAAACAGATAAAGCAGTAACCGGTTCAACAATAGAGCAATTAAAATCTTACCGCTGGCGGTTTGTTGGTGGTGCAGTAAGGAGGCAGACCGGTTTGAGCACAGAGGTGCTCCGGTTCATTCAGCATCTTTTTTACAGATTATGTGACTTCATCATCGGGGAGTTGGATTTTAGTGTGTCGGAGTGGGTCATCGACACTATCAATATACTTGCACATCAAACTGGAGCACCGGCTCAGAGGCAGTATGCTCCATGATATCCAACAGCGTGCAAGATCTATTCCCGTTAAGCCGTTGGCCATAAAAGCTCGGAGCTTGGACAGTTGCGGAGCATATTTAATTCTTTCCTTGGCGCTTAGTCTTTGTGGAAAAGGGTGCGTGTTGCTGAGCCGTTCCGGACGGAAGCCAGGCAAGGGATTTTCATTGTCAGGGGAGGTATCCTTGCAATAAAACCAAGTTGCATTCCACTCCTTGGGGTGAGTATGGAGTTTGACGTGGGGATAAGTGATCTCCTTCATATTCTGAATGGCCATACCGCCCAATTCAGTGTTGGGGCCATCGGTGAATTCAGTGCGACGGTTTAAATGGAAGAGGTCTCTAAACAACTCAACTGAAGGCTCCTCTTGAAAGTATACCTCAGAGAGCACTTGAAAGTGGCATAGATTGGTAACAGAGTTGGGGCCAATATCCTGTGGACGGAGCTGAAAATTGGCTAACACATCCCGGTAAAATTTAGAGCCGGGCGGTTTGAAGCCCCGGGCCAAGTGATCTGCGAAGACCACAACCTCTCCTTCCTGGGGGGGGTGGGAGGACATTCATTTCCAGGAACCCTCCAGTGGATCGTATCTTTACTGTCTAAAGCGCCGATCAAGACTAGATCGTCCAACTGTGATTCCGTGACGCGAGAAGGAACCCAATTGCACTCATACACTTGTTTGGCCATGGCGAGATCGACAAGAAATAGGTGATCCGGTTCAAGAACATGCTGGGTAAAAGAAGGTGTTGATCTAAACTATGATAAACCGGGGACAGTACCCATAAACCGGTCTTCCACAATGCGGCATCATGTGGATTCTGGCAGTTCAACCAGGGGACTAATGGTATATACCGGTTTAGTAACTTTTTTCTATGATAAGTTAAACCGCCTGACCTAAGCATCGGAAGAAATTGAAGCTATGGATAACTAGGTATGCAGAAACAAGTTTCACATGATCTTATCACAGCCGCGGATCTACCGCGAGCTCACAAAAACAGAAAATATTCCGAAGAGTAAGGCAGAACAGAAGTGAACCATTGAGCGGGTATGTGCGAGAGATATATGGACTTAGATGAGAAACTACAGGTGGATGCTTAAAGACTACTACTAAACGCAGCAGGGATTCACAGATTCATTCAAGGTCAGAAAATAGGTATGAGCATGCGACGAACACAGCACGAACATGGAACCCTAAGAACAGATCTAGGTCAAGAAGAGGAGAAAGCTTACCGGGAACGGAGAAGATGCGGAAAGATGCCGCAATGCTCTGATACGTTCAGGTTGATGCAGCGGCCCAAGACGAGGTAGAGGTCGACGGCGGTGGTGGAGCTCCAAGGCTGGCGATGCGAGGAAGACGAAGAAGAAGGGACGAAGGGAAAGGGAAAGAAATGACCCTTCGGTCTTATTTATAAGGCAACAGAGCTAGGTCAAGCGCGCGGATCCAGGAGCTATTGTTAAAAGAGGGCGTTATAAATGATAAAATTTCATGATGACATCATGCCGGCTTACAGCAACCAGAAATGATGATGACACGGCGGTTTACCAATTACCCGAAGATGTCCAAGACACCAGATTTTGTGAGGGATTGACATGAACCAGTTCAAATCAATCTGGGGCCTAATGTTGGGGATATTACCACTAGGCGTGAACCGGCCTGCTTGGGCCGGGATAACTTCATTAGTGGTATGAACAGATGAAGGCCCAAGGCCTGTAGCCGGTATAGAACCTGTAGCCGTAAACTGGCCTGATGTGCAACTTGTATTGTAAGTTAGGAACAGAGAGATACCAACCGGGATACGAGTATGGACCGGTTGGGACTCTATGGACCGACGGGCGTCACCCGTGTATATAAGGGGACGACCCGGCGGCGGTTCAGGGGGAGAACGACAACTCGAGTCTAGGCGAAGCTTGTTTGCTCCCTAGCCATCGAGACCACATCAATTCCATCGCAACTAGACGTAGGCTTTTACCTTCATCGAAGGGGCCGAACTAGTATAAAACCCTCGTGTCTTTGTGTCCGCTTTAACCCCTTCAAGTAAACTCGTAGCGATGGCTCCACGACTAAGTCCTTTCGCTAGGACATCTGCCGTGACAAATCCACGACAAGATCCATGAAGCACCTTTTCCATCGCCGCAACCTTCTGTACCCGTGAGCTCCCATCTTGGGGCCTTTTCCGGTGATCTGACGGAGGGGGATTCGATCACAGAGGGATTCTACATCAACACCATAGCCTCTTCGATGATGTGTGAGTAGTTTACCACAGACCTTCGGGTCCATAGTTATTAGTTAGATGGCTTCTTCTCTCTCGTTGGATCTCAATACAAAGTTCTCCTCGATCTTCTTGGAAATCTATTCGATGTAACTCTTTTGCGGTGTGTTTGCCGAGATCCGATGAATTGTGGGTTTATGAACTTGATTATCTATGAATATTATTTGGTTCTTCTCTGAATTCTTATATGCATGATTTGATATCTTTGCAAGTCTCTTCGAATTATCTATTTAGTTTGGCCTACTAGATTGATCTTTCTTGCAATGGGAGAAGTGCTTAGCTTTGGGTTCAATCTTGCGGTGTCCTTTCCCAGTGATAGTAGGGGCAACAAGGCACGTATTGTATTGTTGCCATCGAGGATAAAAAGATGGGGTTTATATCATATTGCTTGAGTTTATCCCTCTACATCATGTCATCTTGCCTAATGTGTTACTCTGTTCTTATGAACTTAATACTCTAGATGCATGCTGGATAGCGGTCAATGTGTGGAGTAATAGTAGTAGATGCAGAATCATTTCGGTCTACTTATCACGGACGTGATGCCTACATTCATGATCATTGCCTTAGATATCATCATAACTATGCGCTTTTCTATCAATTGCTCGGCAGTAATTTGTTCACCCACAGTAATACATGCTATCTTGAGAGAAGCCACTAGTGAAACCTATGGCCCCCGGGTCTACTTTACATCATACAAGTTTCCAATCTACAATCCTAGTTTACTATTTATTTTGCATCTTTATTTTCTAATCTATACCACAAAAATACCAAAAATATTTATCTTATTATCTTTATCAGATCTCACTTTTGCAAGGGGCCGTGAAGGGATTGACAACCCCTTTATTGCGTTGGTTGCAAGGTTCTTATTTATTTGTGCAGGTACTAGGGGATTTGCGTGTAGTCTACTACTGGATTGATACCTTGGTTCTCAAAAACTAAGGGAAATACTTATGCTACTTTGCTGCATCACCCTTTCCTCTTCAAGGGAAAATCAACGCATGCTCAAGAGGTAGCAAGAAGGATTTATGTCGCTCTTTATTCATCGCATATCCCGGTACACTGCCAGAGGCATTCACATAGAGTCATATTTTTGTTCTACTATCGAGTTGTAACATTGAGTTGTGAGTAAATAAAAGTGTGATGATCATCATTATTAGAGCATTGTCCCATGTGAGGAAAGAAAAAAAAGAGGCCAAAGAAGCCCAAAAAATGAGAGAAAAAGAGAGAAGGGACAATGTATTATCCTTTTTCCACACTTGTGCTTCAAAATAGCACCATGATCTTCATGATAGAGAGTTTCTTATTTTGTCACTTTCATATACTAGTGGGATTTTTTCATTATAGAACTTGGCTTGTATATTCCAATGATGGGCTTCCTCAAAATGCCCTAGGTCTTCGTGAGCAAGCAAGTTGGATGCACACCCACTTAGTTTCTTTAGATGAGCTTTCGTACACTTATAGCTCTAGTGCATCCGTTGCATGGCAATCCCTACTCCTCGGGTTGACATCAATTGATGGGCATCTCCATAGCCCATTGATTAGCCGCGTCAATGTGAGACTTTCTCCTTTTTGTCTTCTCACATAACCCCCATCAGCATATACTATTCCACCTATAGTGCTATATCCATGGCTTGCGCTCATGTATTGCGTAAGGGTTGAAAAGGCTGAAGCGCGTTAAAAATTATGAACCAATTGCTCGGCTTGTCATCAGGGTTATGCATGAGGGGAGCATTTTGTGTGACGAAAATGAAGCATGGTCAAACTATATGATTTTGTAGGGATAAGCTTTCTTTTGATATGTTATTTTGATAAGACATAATTGCTTGGTTAGCATGTTTGAACTATTACTGTTTTTATGTCAATATTAAACTTTTATCTTGAATCTTTTTGATCTGAACATTCATGCCATAATAAAGAGAATTAAATTGAAAATTATGTTAGGGAGCATTCCACATCAAAAATTCTGTTTCTATCATTTACATACTCGAGGATGAGCAGGAATTAAGCTTGGGGATGCATGATACGTCTCCAATGTATCTATATTTTTTGATTGTTCCATGCTATTATACTATCTGTTTTGGATGTTTAATGGACTTTAATATACCTTTTTATATTATTTTTGGGACTAACCTATTAACCGAAAGCCCAGTGCAAATCGCTGTTTTTTTGCCTATTTCAGTGTTTCGCAGAAAAGGAATATCAAACGGAATCCAAACGGAATGAAACCTTCACGAGGATTGTTTTTGGAATAAACGCAATCGAGGAGACTTGGAGTGGACATCAAGAAAGCAGCGAGGAAGCCACGAGGCAGGAGGGTGCGCCCAGGGGGGCCAGGCACGCCCTCCACCCTCGTGGGCCCCTCACAGCTCCACCAACCTACTTCTTTCGCCTATATATACTCTTATACCCTGAAACCTTTGGGGAGAGCCACGAAACACCTTTTCCACCGCCGCAACCTTCTGTACCCGTGAGATTCCATCTTGGGGCCTTTTCCGGCAATCTGCCGTAGGGGAATTCGATCAGGAGGGCTTCTACATCAACACCATAGCCTCTCCGGTGATGTGTGAGTAGTTTACCAAGACCTTCGGGTCCAGAGCTATTAGCTAGATGGCTTCTTCTCTCTCTCTTTGGATCTCAATACGAAGTTCTCCTCTATCTTCTTGGAGATCTATTCGATGTAACTCTTTTGTGGTGTGTTTGCCGAGATCCGATGAATTGTGGGTTTATGAACTTGATTATCTATGAATATTATTTGATTCTTCTCTGAATTCTTATATGCATGATTTGATATCTTTGCAAGTCTCTTCGAATTATCGGTTTAGTTTGGCTTACTAGATTGATCTTTCTTGCAATGGGAGAAGTGCTTAGCTTTGGGTTCAATCTTGTGGTGCTCGATCCCAGTGACAGAAAGGGAAACGACACGTATTGTATTGTTCCCATCGAGGATAAAAAGATGGTGTTTATATCATATTGCTTGAGTTTATCCCTCTACATCATGTCATCTTGCCTAATGCATTACTCTGTTCTTATGAACTTAATACTCTAGATGCATGCTGGATAGCGGTCGATGTGTGGAGTAATAGTAGTAGATGCAGAATCGTTTCGGTCTAATTGTCACGGACATGATGCATATATTCATGATCATTGCCTTAGATATCATCATAGCTATGCGCTTTTCTATCAATTGCTCGGCAGTAATTTGTTCACCCATCGTAATACATGCTATCTTGAGAGAAGCCACTAGTGAAACCTATGGCCCCCGGGTCTACTTTACATCATATAAGTTTCCAATCTACAATCTTAGTTTACTATTTATTTTGCAATCTTTATTTTCCAATCTATAACACAAAATACCAAAAATATTTATCTTATTATCTTTATCAGATCTCACTTTTGCAAGTGGACGTGAAGGGATTGACTACCCCATTATCGCATTGGTTGCAAGGTTCTTATTTGTTTATGCAGGTACTAGGGGATTTGCATGTAGTCTCCTACTGGATTGATACCTTGGTTCTCAAAAACTGAGGGAAATACTTACGCTACTTTGCTGCATTGCCCTTTACTCTTCAAGGGAAAACCAACGCATGTTCAAGAGATAGCATGCCTCTTTGGCCCGCCGACTGAAAGTGTGTGGGGGGGCTACTACTTCGCACTTTGCTAGGTGAACCTCGGTTGGGGGGCATGCATTCATAACTTAGAATTCGCTTTGTGCCGACACGAGGGGGGCTGCTAGCTACTTTGCACTTTGCTAGGTGAACCTCGGTTTGGGGGCATACATTCATAGCTTAGGATTCCCTTCATGCCGACACGAGGGAGGGGGCTACTAGCTACTTCACACTTTGGTAGG
>NC_041380.1:326842246-326845269 GCF_002162155.2 Triticum dicoccoides | reverse complement strand
GGGGGAGGGGGCATGCATTCATAGCTTAGGATTCCCTTTGTGCCGACATGAGGGGGGCTGCTAGCTACTTCACACTTTGCTAGGTGAACCTCGATTGGGGGGAGGGGGCATGCATTCATAGCTTAGGATTCCCTTCGTGCCGACATGAGGGTGGGTGGGGGCAAGCAATATCGTGTGCTTTGTGAGAGAGGTGCCATGTCGAAGTTGCATTTGGTATTTGAAAATCAAACCACCCTTTTCATACATAAATTTGGTCCACATGCAAGTGTGTTCGTGTTCTAACCCTCTCTCGCGTCATTTTTCGGGAAATTTATGAACATTAGACAAATCGGATGACGCCACAGACACGGTTCACTCAAACTAACCGTGTGCATTGGGCTCCACGAGGCCTCCCCTCTCAAAATTATCTACCCGCGTGCAGCTTTTTCCGTTTGATAACACACGATTATTGTGTTTCGACCATGTGATGATTCTTGTTCCCAATCCTGCCTGCATCCCTCAAAAATATTTGCCCACCTCGATGGTTTTTCTGTTTCATAACACACGGTTGTTATCTTCTGACGTGTGCGATGCACCATCATAAAAAAATTAATAGCCCTGGCATTTCACTCCCACGTTTGACTCCCGCGTAGTAAAATTTTCAGTACCTGCGTCATTTCCTCAAACATGCCCCCACCCCCCTCCACACACACACACACACCAAAACCTCCTCGGGCGTGCGCACATACACACACACACCCTCCCTCGCTCTAAACCCTAGCAAGGTCCCCGCCGCTGCAAGGCCTCCATTATCAACATCTCCCGGTTTGCCCATGCAGCTTACCCACCCATCTCCTTACCCAGGCCGCCCTGAGTTTCTTAGATGACGCCTGCCAAACGCCCCCTTTCCAATAGATACCCATCCCCATGCCTCACTCCAGAGTGTCACGGCCTAAGCCCGGCTACGCTTCCCATGGAGCTCGAGGAGCGACTGGCCCAAAAGAGGTGTATCGCAGTTGAGGGAGTCCTGGACTAAGGGCTCCTCGAGCGGTCGGCCTCTTGGACATGAGCCGGACTATTGGGCCGTGAAGATACAAGATAGAAAGCTTTCTCCCGTGTCCGGATAGGACTTTCCTTTGTGTAGATGGCAAGTTAGTTGTCCGGATGTATTATTTCCTTTCTATGTAACCGACTTTGTACAACCCTAGTTCCCCCCGGTGTCTATATAAACCGGAGGGTTTCGTCCGTAGGGACGATGATAATCTCATAGGCTATACTTCTAGGGTTTTAGCCATTATGATTGATGACCCACAAGTTTAGGGGATCTATCATAGCCTTTTTGATAAGTAAGAGTGTCAAACCCAACGAGGAGCAGAAGGAAATGATAAGCGGTTTTCATCAAGGTATTCTCTGCAGGCACTGAAATTATTGGCAACAGATAGTTTTGTGATAAGGTAATTTGTAACGAGTAGCAAGTAATAAAAGTAAATAAGGTGCAGCAAGATGGCTCAATCCTTCTTGTAGCAAAGTACAAGCCTGGACAAACTCTTATATGAAGTAAACGCTCCTGAGGACACATGGGAATTATCGCCAAGCTAGTTCTCATCACGTTCATATGATTCGTGTTTGGTACTTTGATAATTTGATATGTGGGTGGACCGGTGCTTGGGTACAGCCCTTACTTGGACAAGCATCCCATTTATGATTAACCCCCATTGCAAGCATCTGCAACTACAACAGAAGTACTAAGGTAAACCTAACCATAGCAGGAAACATATGGATCCAAATCAGCCCCTTACGAAACAACGCATAAACTAGGGTTTAAGCTTCTGTCACTCTAGCAACCCATCATCTACTTATTACTTCCCAATGCCTCCCTCTAGTCCCAAACAATGGTGAAGTGTCGTGTAGTCGACGTTCACATGACACCACTAGAGGGATGACAACATACATCTCATCAAAATATTGAACGAATACCAAATTCACATTACTACTTATAGCAAGACTTCTCCCATGTCCTCAGGAACAAACGTAACTACTCACAAAGCATATTCATGTTCATAATCAGAGGGGTATTAATATGCATAATGGATCTGAACATATGATCTTCCACCAAGTAAACCAACTAGCATCAACTACAAGGAGTAATCAACACTACTAGCAACCCACAGGTACCAATCTGAGGTTTGGATACAAAGATTGGATACAAGAGATGAACTAGGGGTTGAGATGAGATGGTGCTGGTGAAGATGTTGATGGAGATTGACCCCCTCCCGATGAGAGGATCGTTGGTGATGACGATCCTGATGATTTCCCCCTCCTGGAGGGAAGTTTCCCTGGCAGAACAACTCCGCCGGAGACCTAGATTGGTTCCGCCAAGGTTCCGCCTCGTGGTGGGGGAGTTTCGTCGCGTGAGCTAGATTATGATTTTTTCCTCAACGAAAGACTCCATATAGCCAAAGATGGGCATCAAAGGGCCACCAGGGGGCCCACGAGGCAGGGGGCGCGCCCAGGGGGTAGGGCGCACCCCCACCCTCGTGGACGGTGGGTGCCCCCCTTCTGGTACTTCTTTTGCCCAACATTTTTTATATATTATGAAAATAATTCCCTTGGAGTTTCAGGACTTTTGGAGATGTGCAGAATAGGTCTCTAATATTTGCTCCTTTTCTAGCCCAGAATTCCAGCTGTCGGCATTCCCCCTCTTCATGTAAACCTTGTAAAATAAGAGAGAATAGGCATAAGTATTGTGACATAATGTGTAAAAACAGGCCATAATGCAATAAATATCGATATAAGAGCATGATGCAAAATGGGCGTATCAACTCCCCCAAGCTTAGACCTCGCTTGTCCTCAAGCGAAAGCCGGAATCGAAAAATATGTCCACATGTTTAGAGATAGGGGTGTCGATAAAATAAAATACGGACATGAGGGCATCATGATCATTCTTAGAACATCAACATATATATATATATATATATATATATATATATATATATATATATATATATATATATATATATATATATATATATATATATATATAT
>NC_041380.1:326830741-326841921 GCF_002162155.2 Triticum dicoccoides | reverse complement strand
CAAGGATAAAAGCTAGGCCCTTCACAGAGGGAAGCAGAGGTTGTCATGTGCTTTTATGGTTGGATGCACGAAATCTTAATGCAAAAGAACGTCACTTTATATTGCCACTTGTGATATGGACCTTTATTATGCAGTCCGTCGCTTTTATTTCTTCCACATCACAAGATCGTATAAAGCTTATTTTCTCCACACTAATAAGTAATACATATTTAGGGAGCAATTCCTATTGCTTGCAACGATGACAACTTACATGAAGAATCTTACTCAATCCATAGGTAGATGTGGTGGACTCTCATGGCAAGACTGGTTTCAGGGATATTTGGAAGCACAAGTAGTATCTCTACTTGGTGCAAAGAAATTGGCTAGCATGAGAGGGAAAGGCAAGCTCAACATGTTGGATGATCCATGACAATATAATTTATCTCAGATGTAAGAAAACATAACCCATTACGTTGTCTTCCTTGTCCAACGTCAACTCTTTAGCATATCATACTTTAATGAGTGCTCACAATTATAAAAGATGTCCAAGATAGTATATTTATATGTGAAAACCTCTCTTTCTTTATTACTTCCTATTAATTGCAACGATGACCAAAACTATGTTTGTCAACTCTCAACAACTTTTATTCATCATACTCTTTATATGTGAGCTCATTACTCTCCATAAGATCCATATGATCTCTTTATTTCTTTTTATTTATTCTCTTTTATTTTATTTCCTCAAGATCATAGCAAAATAATCAAGCCCTTGACTCAACACTAATCTTTATTATATATAGCTCATGGACTCGGTTACATAGGAAGATCAAATAGCAAAACTCACAACTAGATAATACTAAAACTTTATTCTACTAGATCAAGATATTACCAAAAGGATCGAACTAAGAACAACGGTAAAGACAAAAGTGATGGTGATACGATACCGGGGCACTTCCCCAAGCTTGGCAGTTGCCAAGGGGAGTGCCCATACCCATGTGTTTATGTCTCCTTCTTTGGGGGTGGTGATGTGATATTCTTGGTGATGATGCCCCTCAGGATACGATTCTCTTCCTCAAGCTTATTGATTACTGCTTGAGGTCCATTATTTCCATTCGGAGCTTGCCTGTGACGGCTAAAGCTCCTTTGACCCAAGGATGTTGCGTAGCTGCGGGAGAACAAGTAACACTCTTTTTCATATTTTCATAAGAAAGAAATCTAACATTGGAATGGATGACTAAGTTTGGAATAGCTAAGCTCTGTAGTTCCCCCATCGTGAATCCAGCTCGGAAACAAGAAGTAACTTCTTCATCCTTCTCCAAGGTATCTATCCTTTTCAAGTCAGCCTCCATCTCTTCCTCAGTTAATGGCCCAAAGTGGTCAACATTGTTGTTTGCTCTTGACCCCGGTGTCGGATGAGATACCCAACTCTCCCCGACTAACTCTTGAGAAGACATCTTGCTCTAAATCTATAGCGGAAATAGCTCGAAACAAAGAGAGAGGATATTTGCGTGATACGGTGGTCAAAACCTTCAGGAGATTATATAATGAATTTTTACCGACCAAAAGAAGTATCGTGCAAGAAAACAGAGTCCGGAGAGCACACAAGGTGCCCACGAGTTAGGGGGCGCCCAAGGGGTAGGGCGCGCCCTCCACCCTCGTGGAAGCCTCCTGTCCTTTCCAGTCTGCTTCTTATTTTCCTATTTTCTTAAATATTCCAAAACGGAGAAAAATTGCCATTAGAACGGTTTTGGAGACGGTTTACTTACCGTACCACGTACCTATTCCTTTTCGGAGTCTGAAACGTTCTGGAAAGCGTCCCTTATGTATTCCTACGGGGTTGCGGTTTCAATAACATTAGTTTCAACATTTATAGGATTACCTAAGATATAATGTTTGATTCTTTGACCGTTCACCACCCTCTGATTTGTGCCTTCGAAGTTGTTGATTTTTATGGCACCGGAATGGTAGGCCTCCTCGATGATGTAAGTACCTTCCCATTTATAGAGGAGTTTGCCTACAAAAAATCTTAAACGAGAGTTCTATAAGAATACATAGTCACCTACATTAAACTCACATTTTTGTATCCTTTGCCATGCCATCTTTTAACTTTTTCTTTAAACAGTTTAGCATTCTCAGAAGCCTGGGTTCTCCATTCATCAAGTGAGCTAATGTCAACAAGCCTCTTCTCACCGGCCAGTTTGAAGTCATAGTTGAGCTCTTTAATAGCCCAATATGCCTTATGTTCTAATTCAAGAGGTAAGTGACATGCTTTACCATAAACCATTTTATACGGAGACATACCCATAGGATTTTTATATGCAGTTCTAAAGGCCCATAATGCATCATCAAGTTTCTTCGACTAATTCTTTCTAGATCAATTGACAGTCTTCTATAAAATTAATTTAAGCTCTCTATTGCTAAGTTCTACTTGACCACTAGACTGTGGATGATATGGAGATGCAATTCTATGATTAACATCATAGTTAGCAAGCATTTTATGAAAAGCACCATGAATAAAATGTAAACCACCATCAGTCATTAAATATCTAGGGACTCCAAGCCTCAGAAAAATAACTTCTTTAAGCATCTTAATAGAGGTGTTATGATCAGCACTACTAGTTAGAATAGCTTCTACCCACTTAGTAACGTAATCAGCGGCAACTAAAATATGTGTATACCCATTAGAGGAAGGAAAAGGTCCCATATAATCAAAGCCCCAAACATCAAATGGTTCAGTAACAAGTGAATAATTCATAGGCATTTCTTGATGTCTACTAATATTACCAATTATCTGACATTCATCACAAGATAAAACAAACTTATGGGCATCCTTGAAGAGAGTAGGCTAATAAAAACCAGATTGCAATACCTTGTGTGCAGTTCTGTCTCCAGCATGGTGTCCTCAATAAGCTTCGGAGTGGCACTTGCGTAGGATATTTTCCTTCTCATGCTCAGGTACACAACGTCTAATAACACCATCTACTCCTTCTTTATAAAGATGTGGGTCATCCCAGAAGTAATGTCTTAAATCATAGAAGAACTTTTTCTTTTGCTGGTATGTGAAACTAGGTGGTATAAATTTAGGAACAATGTAATTAGCATAATCATCATACCATGGAGTAGTACGAGAAGCATTTCTGACAGCTAGTTGTTCATCAGGAAAGCTATCATCAATAGGTAGTGGGTCATCAAGAACATTCTCTAACCTAGACAAGTTGTCTGCAACGGGTTTCTCAACTCCCTTTCTATCAATAATATGCAAATCAAATTCTTGTAGCAAGAGAACCCATCTAATAAGTCTAGGTTTAGCATCTTTCTTTTCCATAAGATATTTAATAGCAGCATGATCAGTGTGAACAGTTACTTTAGAATCAACAATATAAGATCTGAACTTATCACATGCAAATACAACTGCTAATAATTCTTTTTCAATAGTAGCATAATTTCTTTGGGCACTGTCTAGAGTTTTACTAGCATATTGGATAACATTTAATTTCTCATCAACTATTTGTCCTAGAACAGCCCCTACAACATAATCACTAGCATCAGACATAATTTCAAATGGTAAATTCCAATCAGGAGACTGAACAATAGGTGCAGAAACCAAAGCTTTCTTAAGTATTTCAAATGCTTCTACACAGTCATCATCAAAGACAAAAGGAACATCTTTTTGTAAAAGATTAGTGAGGGGCCAAGAAATTTTAGAAAAGTCCTTAATGAACCTCCTATAAAAACTGGCATGACTAAGGAAACTTCTTATACCTTTGATGTCCTTGGGACACGGCATCTTTTCAATAGCATCAACTTTAGCTTTATCAACTTCAATACCTCTTCCAAAAATTTTATGCCCCAAGACAATATCTTCATTAACCATAAAGTGGCACTTCTCCCAATTCAAGACAAGATTAGTTTCTTCACATCTCGGAAAAACTCGATCAAGGTTGCTTAAGCAATCATCAAAGAAGTTCCGTAAATGGACAAATCATCCATGAAAACCTCAACAATCTTTTCAAAAAAGTCAGAGAATATAGCAGCCATACATCTTTGAAAGGTAGCAGGTGCATTACATAAACCAAAAGGCCTACATCTATAAGCAAAGGTACCGAAAGGGCAAGTAAAAGTTGTCTTTTCTTGATCCTCTTTTGACACAGGTATTTGAGAGAAACCAGAATAACCATCTAGAAAGCAAAAATGTGTATGCTTGGATAATCTTTCTAGCATTTGATCAATAAAAGGTAAAGGGTAATGATCATTTTTAGTAGATTCATTTAATTTGTGGAAATCAATTACCATTCTATAACCAGTAACAATTCTTTGTGGGGTCAATTCATCTTTATCATTAGGAACAACAGTAATACCTCCCTTCTTAGGGACACAATGAACATGACTTACCCACTGACTCTCAGCAACGGGATAAATTATACCTGCCTCCAGAAGCTTTAGTATTTATTTTCTTACCACTTCTTTCATCTTAGGATTTAACCGTCGTTGGTGATCAACAACTGGTTTAGCATCTTTCTCCAAAAAAATTGTGCTGACATAGAGTGGGACTAATGCCCTTAAGATCATCAAGGGTATATCCAATAGGAGCACGGTGCTTCTTCAGAGTTTTCAATAATTTCTTTTCTTCATGCTCTGAATGGTTAGCACTAATAATAACAGGATATATCTCTTTCTCATCAAGATAAGCATATTTAAGAGTATCAGGTAAAGGTTTAAGCTCAAACACGGGATCACCCTTAGGTGGAGGAGAATCCCCTAGGATTTCAACAGGCAAGTTGTGTTTCAAAATAGGTCCCTGTTTAAAGAATACTTCATCTATTTCCCATCTTTCATTCATAAACATATCATTTTCATGGTCTAGGAAATATTGTTCTAAAGGATCAGTAGGAGGCATGACAATAGAGGAAAGACCAATAATTTCATCTTTACTAGGCAATTCTTTATCATGGGGTTGTCTACGAGATTTAGCAAAATTAAACTCATGAGTCATATCCCCTAAACCAACAGAAACAATATCCTTGTTGCAGTCTATCTTAGCATTAACAGTATTCAAGAAGGGTCTACCAAATATAATGGGACAAAAGTCATCTTGTGGGGAACCAAGAACAAGAAAATCGACAGGATATTCAACTTTCCCACACAAGACTTCAACATCTCTAACAATCCCAACTGGTGAAATAGTATCTCTATTGGCAAGCTTAATTGTAACATCTATCTCTTCTATCTCAGCAGGTGCAATGTCATGCATAATTTCTTTGTATAAGGAATGAGGTATTGCACTTGCACTAGCACCCATATCACATAAGCCATGATAGCAATGATCTCCTATTTTAACAGAAATAATAGGCATGCCCACAACAGGTCTATGTTTATTTTTAGTATCAGGTCTAGCAATTCTAGCGGATCCATTGCAAAAGTAAATAACATGCCCATCAATATTATCGGCCAAGAGATCTTTAACCATAGAAACACTAGGTTCAACTTTAATTTTCTAAGGGGGTTTAGGTGTTTTAATATTACTTTTTTTTAACCATGGTTGAAGCTTTAGCATGATACTTTATTTTAACAGGGAAAGGTGGTTTCTCAACATAAGCAGTAGGAACAACAAGATCATTATAAGTGATAGTCTTTCCTTCAACTTTAATAGGTGCAACTACTTTTACTTCAATGGGAGGATTATATTTAAACCACTTCTACTTAGGGAGATCAACATGAGTAGTGAAGGATTCACAGAAAGAAGCTACTATCTCAGAGTCAAGTCCATATTTAGTGCTAAATTCACGGAAAGCATCGGTATCCATAAAAGATTTAACACAATCAAACTTAGGTGTTATACCTGACTCCTTACCTTCGTCGAGGTCCCAATCTTCAGAGTTGCATTTAATTCTTTCCAATAAATCCCATTTGAATTCAATAGTCTTCATCATAAAAAATCCAGTACAAGAAGTATCGAGCATGCAGCGAATACTGAGAGAAAGCCGAGCATAAATTTTTTGAATAATCATTTCTTTTGAGAGCTCATGATTGGGGCATAAATATAACATTGACTTAAGCCTCCCCCAAGCTTGAGCGATGGTTTCTCCTTCGTGAGGCCAAAAATTATATATATAATTACGATCACGATGAACAAGATGCATAGGATAAAACTTCTGATGAAATTCCAATTTCAATCTTTGGTAGTTCCATGATCCAATATCATCACATAGCCTCAACCATGTCAATGCATCTCCCTTCAAGGATAAAGGTAACACCTTCTTCTTGATAACATCCTAGGGCATACCTGCAAGCTTAAATAATCCACAAACATCATCCACATAGATTAGGTGCAAATCGGGATGTAATGTTCCATCACCTGTGAAAGGATTAGCTAGCAGATTCTCTATCATACACAAAGGAATTTCAAAGTAAACATTTTCAGTAGGTTCGGTAGGTTTAGGAGCAATTCTTTGCTCTACTGGTCGGGGTGAAGATACCCCGAACAAGCCCCTCAAAGGATTATGTTCCATAGTAACAAGTGCCAGTAAATTTCAACACACTATATAAATTTTTCCTTACCAAATTCCACCTACCAAAGGCGCTTCACTCCCCGGCAACGGCGCCACAAAAGAGTCTTGATGACCCACAAGTGTAGGGGACCTATCATAGCCTTTTCTATAAGTAAGAGCGTCGTACCCAACGAGGAGCAACTAGTAGCGTCGTACCCAACGAGGAGCAAAAGGAAATTATTGGCAACAGATAGTTTTGTGATAAGGTAATTTGTATCGAGTAGCAAGTAATAAAAGTAAATAAGGTGCAGCAAGATGGCCCAATCCTTTTTTTAGCAAAGGGCAATTCTGGACAAACTCTTATATGAAGGAAAGCGCTCCCGAGGACACATGGGAATTATCGTCAAGCTAGTTTTCATCACGTTCATATGATTTGTGTTTGGTACTTTGATAATTTGATATGTGGGTCGACCGGTGCTTGGGTACTGCCCTTACTTGGACAAGCATCCCACTTATGATTAACCCCTATTGAAAGCATCCGCAACTACAACAGAAGTATTAAGGTAAACCTAACCATAGCATGAAACATATGGATCCAAATCAGCCCCTTACAAAGCAACACATAATATAGGGTTTAAGCTTCTATCACTCTAGCAACCCATCATCTACTTATTACTTCCCAATTCCTACCTCTAGTCCCAAATAATGGTGAACTGTCGTGTAGTCGACGTTCACATGACACCACTAGAGGGATGACAACATACAACTCATCAAAATATTGAACGGGTACCAAATTCACATGACTACTTATAGCAAGACTTCTCCCATGTCCTCGGGAACAAACGTAACTACTCACAAAGCATATTCATGTTCATAATCAGATGGGTATTAATATGCATATTGGATCTGAACATATGATCTTCCACCAAGTAAACCAACTAGCATCAACTACAAGGTGTAATCAACATTACTAGCAACCCACAGGTACCAATCTAAGGTTTGGATACAAAGATTGGATACAAGAGATGAACTAGGGGTTGAGATGAGATGGTGTTGGTGAAGATGTTGATGAAGATCTACCCCCTCCCGATGAGAGGATCGTTGGTGATGAGGATGGTGATGATTTCCCCCTCCGGGAGGGAAGTTTCCTCGGCAGAACAGCTCCGCCGGAACCCTAGATTGGTTCCACCAAGGTTCCGCCTCGTGGTGGCGGAGTTTCGTCGCGTGAGCAATATTATGATTTTTTTTCCTCGATGAAAGACTCCATATAGCCAAAGATGCACATCAGAGGGCCACCAAGGGGCCCACGAGGCAGGGGGCACGCCCAGGGGGGTAGGGCGGGCCCCCCACCCTCATGGACGGTGGGTGGCCCCCCTCTGGTACTTCTTTTTCCCAATATTTTTTATATATTCTGGAAATAATTCCCATGGAGTTTCAGGACTTTTGGAGATGTGCAGAATAGGTCTCTAATATTTGCTCCTTTTCCAGCCCAGAATTCCAGCTGCCGGCATTCCCCCTCTTCATGGAAACCTTGTAAAATAAGAGAGAATAGGCATAAGTATTGTGACATAATGTGTAATAACAGCCCATAATGCAATAAATATCGATATAAGAGCATGATGCAAAATGGGCGTATCAACTCCCCCAAGCTTAGACCTCGCTTGTCCTCAAGCGAAAGCCGGAATCGAAAAATATGTCCACATGTTTAGAGATAGGGGTGTCGATAAAATAAAATACGGACATGAGGGCATCATGATCATTCTTAGAACATCAACATATATATATATATATATATATATATATATATATATATATATATATATATATATATTGTATGAAATATAAGACAAGGATAAAAGCTAGGCCCTTCACAGAGGGAAGCAGAGGTTGTCATGTGCTTTTATGGTTGGATGCACGAAATCTTAATGCAAAAGAACGTCACTTTATATTGCCACTTGTGATATGGACCTTTATTATGCAGTCTGTTGCTTTTATTTCTTCCACATCACAAGATCGTATAAAGCTTATTTTCTCCACACTAATAAGTAATACATATTTAGGGAGCAATTCCTATTGCTTGCAACGATGACAACTTACATGATGAATCTTACTCAATCCATAGGTAGATGTGGTGGACTCTCATGGCAAGACTGGTTTCAGTGATACTTGGAAGCACAAGTAGTATCTCTACTTGGTGCAAAGAAATTGGCTAGCATGAGAGGGAAAGGCAAGCTCAACATGTTGGATGATCCATGACAATATAATTTATCTCAGATGTAAGAAAACATAACCCATTACGTAGTCTTCCTTGTCCAACGTCAAATCTTTAGCATATCATACCTTAATGAGTGCTCACAATTATAAAAGATGTCCAAGATAGTATATTTATATGTGAAAACCTCTCTTTCTTTATTACTTCCTATTAATTGCAACGATGACCAAAACTATGTTTGTCAACTCTCAACAACTTTTATTCATCATACTCTTTATATGTGAGCTCATTACTCTCCATAAGATCCATATGATCTCTTTATTTCTTTTTATTTCTTCTCTTTTATTTTATTTCCTCAAGATCATAGCAAAATAATCAAGCCCTTGACTCAACACTAATCTTTATTATATATAGCTCACGGACTTGATTACATAGGAAGAAAAAATAGCAAAACTCACAACTAGATCATACTAAAACTTTATTCTACTAGATCAAGATATTACCAAAAGGATCAAACTAAGAAAAACGGTAAAGATAAAAGTGATGGTGATACGATACCGAGGCACTCCCCCAAGCTTGGAAGTTGCCAAGGGGAGTGCCCATACCCATGTGTTTATGTCTCCTTCTTCGGGGGTGGTGGTGTGATATTCTTGGTGATGATGCCCCTCAGGATACGACTCTGTTCCTCGAGCTTATTGACTTGCTGCTTGAGGTCCATTATTTCCATTCGGAGCTTGCTCGTGACGGCTAAAGCTCCTTTCACCCAAGGATGTTGTGTAGCTGCGGGAGAACAAGTAACACTCTTTTTCATATTTTCATAAGAAAGAAATCTAACATTGGAATGGATGACTAAGTTTGGAATAGCTGATCTCTGTAGTTCCCCCATCGTGAATCCAGCTCGGAAACAAGAAGTAACTTCTTCATCCTCCTCCATGGCATCTATCCTTTTCAAGTCAGCCTCCATCTCTTCCTCAGTTGATGGCCCAAAGTGGTCCGCATTGCTGTTTGCTCTTGACCCCAGTGTCGGATGAGATACCCGACAATCGCCAACTAACTCTTGAGAAGACATCTTGCTCTAAATCTGCATCAGAAACAGCTCGAAACAAAGACAGAGGGTATTTGCGTGATATGGTGGTCAAAACCTTCGGGAGATTATATAATGAATTTTTACCGACCAGAAGAAGTATCGTGCAAGAAAACAGAGTCCTGAGAGCACACGAGGTGCCCACGAGGTAGGGGGCCACGCCCAAGGGGTAGGGCGCGCCCTCCACCCTCGTGGAAGCCTCATGTCCTTTCCGGTCTGCTTCTTATTTTCCTGTTTTCTTAAATATTCCAAAATGGAGAAAAATTGCAATTAGAACTGTTTTGGAGTCGGATTACTTACCGTACCACGTACCTATTCCTTTTCGAAGTCTGAAACGTTTTGGAAAGCGTCCCTTATGTATTCCTCCAGGGTTACGGTTTCAATAACATTAGTTTCAAAATTTATAGGATTACCTAAGATATAATGTTTGACTCTTTGACCGTTCACCACCCTCGGATTTGTGTGTAACGCCCGGGTAATCATGCTACAGTAATCCCACGCTAATCATGCCACGTCACCTCGGTTACTGTTGCTAACCTCACAATGATTCGAAACTGTTTCAAAATTTAAATTCTAAACATGTCAAACAATAAAAGCTTTCAAAAGTTGAAACAAAAATGTTCGGTGGGTGCCGAATATTACAAGGGTAATTAGAGTAAAGAAAACATATTTTTAGAAAGTGCCTGAATATTTTAAAAGAATTAAAACAGAAAAGATAAATAAGGAAAAGAAGATAAAAACAAAAATTAACACTAACAACAACAAAATAAAAAGGGAACCTCCCCTCCCACGGCCCACCGACCCACCTGGACGAGGCCGGCCCACCTGGCCCATCCGGCCTCACCCCACTCCCCTTAACCCCCGATCCACACCAAACCCTAGCCCTATCCCCTCGTCCTCCCACTTCCCCCCCGATCTGGATCAGGGATCCACCCATCGCTCGCCCTGCGCGACCCCAGCGCGCCCCGCTCCGCCGCCCGTTGCCGCCCCGCCCCGCCTCCGTCCTTCCCCGCGACGCCACCTCACCGGTGCCGCCCGGCCCCGAACGCCTCGTCCTCGCCGAACGCCTCGTCCATGCCGCCCCCTCCCGGCCTTCTTCCTCACCCTCCGGCATCGCGCCCGTCTTCCCTGAGCCTCGGCACGACCTCGACGCCGCTGGACCCCGCCATCGTCGGAGCTGCCTCGCGGAGCGGCCCTGCCGTCCTCCTCTTCGACTCCTCCTCGCCGGACCTCCTCCTCTACGTCGCCGTCATCCCCGTCCTCCTCCCCAAAGGCTCCACGAGCCTCACCGACCCTCTTCTCTGCAACGCCGGTGAGGCCACGGCCTCCCTCTCCTCTTCTCCCCTCTCTGTTGCACGTCACCGTGCCCGCACCCCGTTCGCCCCCGCTCGACCCAGCGCGCGCCCACGCGCTCCCG
>NC_041380.1:326824824-326830261 GCF_002162155.2 Triticum dicoccoides | reverse complement strand
GCCCGCTGCCCCGCGGCGCCTCGTCGGGCTGGCGCTCGTCGCCCGACCCACCCGGCGCCCGTAACCGTGCGCCCGCTAAGGCACTTAGGCCAATGACATGTGGGGTCCCACACCCCACGCCCTAGAATGTTTTAAAAAAAACATAAGAAAAATAATATATAAAATAAAATTAATAATAATTGAATTATTTAATTAATTGTTTACTTAATTAATTAATTTAATTAATCTTGTTTAGATTAACCTAATCATTTAGTTAGACTAACTAAACTTGATTAGTTAGTCTTAGCCTATGGCATGCAGGACCCACATGTCAGGTTGACCAGTCAACTCTGTTGACTGCTGACGTCAGCATGACCTCATGCTGATGTCATTAATCCATTTTTCGAATTAATTTAAATAATTAATTAAATTCAAGAAATTCATAAAATCTTTAGAAAATCATAACTTTTAATCCGTAACTTGGATTAAATTATTTTCAACATGAAAGTTGCCCAAAACGACGAGACGAACCCGGATATGTAGCCCGTTCGTCCACCACACACCCCTAACATATCAAACCCACAACTTTCCCCCTCCGGTTCATCTGTCAGAAAACACGAAACACCGGGAATACTTTCCCGGATGTTTTCCCCCCTTCACCGGTATCACCTACTACCGCGTTAGGGCACACCGAACACCGTGTATTGCCTTGTTATATTTTGTGATGCTTTGTTTGCTCTGTATTCATTATTTCTTCCCCCTCTTCTCTCCGGTAGACTACGAGACCGACGCTGCTGCTGACCAGTTCGACTACGGAGTTGACGACCCCTCTCTCTTGCCAGAGCAACCAGGCAAGCCCCCCCCCCTTTGATCACCAGATATCGCCTACTCTTCTCTATACTGCTTGCACTAGAGTAGTGTAGCATGTTACTGCTTTCCGTTAATCCTATTCTGATGCATAGCCTGTCATTGCTGCTACAGTCATTGATACCTTACCCGCAATCCTAAATGCTTAGTATAGGATGCTAGTGTTCCATCAGTGGCCCTACACTCTTGTCCGTCTGCCATGCTATACTACTGGGCCGTGATCACTTCGGGAGGTGATCACGGGCATATACGATATACTTTACACGGTTACATTACCTGTGATACTGTTCGGAGATGGGGGCTGAAGGGGCATGTGGCTCCATCCCGGTAGAGGTGGGCCTGGGTTCCCGACGGCCCCCGACTGTTACTTTGTGGCGGAGCGGCAGGGCAGGTTGAGACCACCTAGGAGACAGGTGGGCCTGGCCCTGTTCGGCGTTCGCGGATACTTAACACGCTTAACGAGATCTTGGTATTTGATCTGAGTCGGCTACGAGCCTATACGCACTAACCATCTACGTGGGAGTAGTTATGGGTATCCCGACGTCGTGGTATCAGCCGAAGCACTTCAGACGTCAGCGATGGAGCGGCGCGCGCCGGATTGGACTGGAACGCCTGCTAGGCTAGGTCTGCTTCCGGCCGCCCACGCAACGTGCAGGTGTGCTCAGGGCGATGGGCCCAGACCCCTGTGCGCTTAGGTTTAGACCGGCGTGCTGGCCTCTCTGTTGTGCCTAGGTGGGGCTGCGACGTGTTGATCTTCCGCAGCCGGGCATGACCCAGGAAAGTGTGTCCGGCCAAATGGGATCAAGCGTGTTGGGTTATGTGGTGCACCCCTGCAGGGAAGTTAATCTATTCGAATAGCCGTGATCTTCGGTAACAGGACGACTTGGAGTTGTACCTTGACCTTATGACAACTAGAACCGGATACTTAATAAAACACACCCTTCCAAGTGCCAGATACAACCGGTGGTCGCTCTACCTCAGGGATATGAGGAGGGGATCGCCGGGTAGGATTATGCTATGAGGTGCTATTTGGAGAGGTTACTTGGAGATGCTACTTGGAGGACTTCAATCTACTCTCTTCTACTTGATGCAAGACGGTGGTTGTGAGAAGCGTAGTCTTCGACAGGATTAGCTATCCCCCTCTTATTCTGGCATTCTGCAGTTCAGTCCACTGATATGGCCTCCTTACACATATACCCATGCATATGTAGTGTAGTTCCTTGCTTGCGAGTACTTTGGATGAGTACTCACGGTTGCTTTCTCCCCCCTTTTTCCCCTTTCCTTTCTTTCTGGTTGTCGCAACCAGATGCTGGAGTCCAGGAGCCAGGAGCCAGCGTCGACGACGACTACTACATTGGAGGTGCCTACTACTACGTGCAGGCTGACGACGACGACCAGGAGTAGTTAGGAGGATCCCAGGCAGGAGGCCTGCGCCTCTTTCGATCTGTATCCCAGTTTGTGCTAGCCATCTTATGGCAACTTGTTTAACTTATGTCTGTACTCAGATATTGTTGCTTCCGCTGACTTGTCTATGATCGAGCACTTGTATTCGAGCCCTCGAGGCCCCTGGCTTGTATTATGATGCTTGTATGACTTATTTTATTTGTACAGTTGTGTTGTGATATCTTCCCGTGAGTCCCTGATCTTGATCGTACACATTTGCGTGCATGATTAGTGTACGATTGAATCGGGGGCGTCACAAGTTGGTATCAGAGCCGACTGCCTGTAGGAATCCCCTTTCCAACTCCTTGGCCGAAGTTGAGTCTAGCCATTGCAAAACTTTTACTAACTTGGTTGTGTGCCTTACGGGCCCACGTCGCCATTGGGTGGTATTAGGATCTTTTATTCCTCGACCTATACTCTGGGACTCTTATTTCTCTTCTATTCGGGTTAAATGATTTTTGCTAAATCTAACATTAGGATCTCGTTATCACTTTCACCCGGAGAGCCCCTTATTAATGATGATCGTCTGCGGCACGTGAAGACCCTGAAGATACTCTCCGTTGTTAACCCGAGAACTTATGTTCATCGCATTTGCAATTCCCCTTCCACCGTCAACCCTTATGGATAACTACTTGCAGTTGTTATTCTTACATTCATCCCCAGTTGGTCTTGTTATTACCAGATACCTCGAAACACTCGTCGTTGTCTCGATAATCCTTTGAGCTTATCGCCTTGCTGTTCCTTGTCACCTGAATACCCCTATGGATAATTCTCGCACTTATCGAGTATCCGCTCATCCCCCAGTTGTTCATGTGTTTCACAATGGTCTTCGAAATACTATTTGATCCTCCAAAAATCCTTAATAGCTTATTGCTCTGCAATACTTGTCTGCTTGCATTATGGATGCTTTCCATTGGCAATATTCGTTAGTATCCTTAGGCATCGTCATTTTGATCCTATTGATTCAGCATGTGTGCGAATGCAGACAATCATCTATCAACCCTTCTAAATTATCCTTCCGGCTCAGACATCATTTTTGAACATGAGCTGGTTCTCGACCAAACTATTTGTCGTCAATTGTGCCTCTGGTATATTCAACTTATCCATCCCTACTCAGAGCATTGCTTCTGATCCTTTGTTTTGGAAATCGAAATTCCTTTATTATCTAAGCATCGAATCATTCTGATGTTCTATAATATGATGCCCGTGCATTCTTCTTCCTCTGGTTGAGTACCGATGCTCACGTCAGATCCCTTGTGGACCACCAAATCCTTTGTTGGATTTTATCTGACAACGCCCTTCATATTCAATAACCTTGTGAGCCTTTCCTCTGATACATAATGCCTTTGGTAAATTGTATCCTCTGCTTTCTTAACCATGCTCTGTCTTCGAGCTTGAGTTAATTACTTCTAAAGATTCTGGTATATGATTATAAGATGCCCCGATGGGTTGAACCTATGCCTTCCTTAATGGGTGAGAACTCAAAAGTTTTCACGAGTCGTACTCTTCTGGTATTTTGCCAGATAAAATTTCAAAACTACAACTTTATTGAGTGCGAGAAGTGAATGAAAGGTTGTGCATTGGAGAAGTGGGAGTCGACCTTGAACTTTGCGTTCATGCCCATGGACACGATGTACATCTTCTCATCGAAGCTTCTTTTAAAATCAATTATTCCCTTGGTATAAGTTCATCTTATATCTGAGATCTGGCCTTTTTGCAATCGTGGTTCTGACCATGTTCTCCTTTAAATATCATGTCCTGTGCAAGTTTAAGCACTTGTCTTCTATAGAGCAATACCCCAGTTCAACTTCTAGTTTGATCTGTCGTCGAGTATTACCACCTGGTATCTCGAGATTATCTTGGAACTGCATAATTTCTTATGAGTTCTTCATCAAGTACTACATACTCACCGATTACAATTTTTCATGGGCTCGGAGTTATTGAACACTCAAAGACACCGATAACTGAACCGAGTCCGCTCTACGGTTCAACAACTCTTCAGTAAGCTTCTATAAGTACGAGTTTGTACCCGATCACGCCATTCCTAGCCTGTTTGGCTATATCATTGTCGTGACGATTCTAATGGTGCTACCTGGTCCTTATTCTCGGAGCACCAATTTTCGACGATGAACTAACCTTACGTCGATCCTAATCGTCATATCAATTCGCCTTGAACAACAAGCTTGGTTTCGAGTTTGTGTCGTACCTTTGGTTCCAATAACCTTTCACTTCATCATTACTTGACTTGATGTCGTCACCGATCGATTACATCTTCATGAACTCTCGCGACAAAGGTGTCGTGATCATCAACATTCTGAGCTCATCCAGGATATCAATTGAATTCATGATGAGAAATACCATCCTTGCCCTCGATGAATTGTATTATCGTCGACCACTTTATTGCCCTCCCACCAACACAAGCTTGTTCATGTTTGGTGTTATACCTTGAGTTCCTTGCTATCCAGCAATTGTTCTTCTTTACCTTGGAGTATTACCATCCTTTATGTCAAGAATGTTCTGAGATTTGTTCCACCTCTTGAGAATTCTTGACATAGAAATACTTCTCACCATCACCATTCTTTCTTGGTCCCCGTGTTAATTCCAACAAGTGAACGGTGTTGTTTGGATTCTTTCCTTCTAGCAACCCTATTTTTTTTGAAGTTAATGGTCAAAAGTTCATTCTTAGGCTATTGACTATTGAATCACCATTCTGACATTGGTCGTGCAACCCAACCCATATTTCGGGCGCACCTTTCAACCAATGTTTAATTGTGTATGTTTTCCTCGAGCATATTTCCTTATATCATTTGATCTGACCAATGTTATCTCCTTGTTCACTTAATTGTGGACATCCATCTTTTGGGAATCTCGGTGAATTGCCGTTGAGTTCACCAGACACCTCCTTGTCCTCTCCTTGGGTTAATGATGAACTCTTGTTAACGATAGTCACTTCATAGTTCATTTCCCCAGAATCTTACAGTGTCATCCCGTTAATTGGTGTTGCACCTTTCTTCTCAGGCATCCTGAGCCTGAGGTATCCTGACACCAATCATACCTGAATCTCCGTCAGATATGATGGTTAGGACAACTTTCCAAGAGTTATGATGTTGATCCTTTGATGACCCGGTAACATGATGTCATGCCTAGC
>NC_041380.1:326823250-326824814 GCF_002162155.2 Triticum dicoccoides | reverse complement strand
CCCCCCCCCCGGGCTGGAGGACCTATCATTATAGATTCCTTTTCAGCAAGGTTATCCATTCATCCATGAGGAAATTGTAAGACTTATTCTACAAGTTATTCCTGATGGATCCTTCGTGTTCCCAAAGTCTGATCTTCACCTGAAGACCATGTCAATGCTATCTCGAAGCATGTCAATGGTACTCCAATTTTCAACAGGAACATTTGAAGCACGATGCTAAATTTTATTTATCACTTATCCTAACACCGTTGTATGGGTAATATCATGAGATTCCTTCCCCCTTACTTAAATGGTTTTCTACTTTATATCTTGTCATGGATATCTTGCTCTGCTTGTCCTTGGGAAGGATATACCCTTGAAAAATGTGTTTAAACATATTTTTCTTTCCATTGTTCTGTTTTTCCATTGGTTTGTTTAAACCTTTTCTATGATCTATATGATATAAGCAGTAATAATCCACTGCTTGTGCAAACACCTCGATGTACAACTCTGTCGGTAAGACCTTGTTACTATTGTTGATGACATTCCGGTAACCACCGATGGACAGGAACCTTGCCTATTGGTCCGCCTCGTTTCAACGAGCAGAAAAATGGTTCTCTTCGTCCCTCGCCCTTGGTACCTATGTTGTTGCCGACATGACCCACAGACTCTCCTCTAACATTCCTTGCTTACTTGATTGTGCAAGACGTCACCGCCTTTCCTACTTTTAACCTCCATGGTGGGCCCATAACCCACAGTTCCACAGGATCGAAACCTGACTCTCCTGTACACCACATTTCCAAAGATATTCCTCATGCTTGACTTTGTATGTAATTCACGGGCCACTTGCCTGTTGATCTATTCTGGTATCGGACGCAATACTTATTCCCGTTGCTCTGAACCCCTTTCGCACTCTGCTTCAGGCAATGAACGATTGCCTATCCGCTTGAAACTTCTTATCGCACTGTCTTACTTTGCTCTCGATGTATGTCATTTGTTCAACTCGAGAGATACTCATAAGTTCATTCTTAGGATACCCCCAGATGATTTTCCCTTATAACATCCTATCATTGTAGAGCTACCCCTTACCTATTTGTAAGTACGATGGAGTTCCCTGAAGAAAGGACGACAACTTCATCATGATGCTTTGGAATAAAGAATTGAAGACATCAACGAAAGGGATTAACTTCTTCGAGGAGGCCCGTTAGAAATATCGTAACCAGACCTTTCCCCCTTACGCTGCCTCTTAAATCTCGGGACGAGATTTCTTGTAGTGGAGGAGAATTGTGACGCCCGGGTAATCAAGCTACAGTAACCCTCTGGTAATGATGCCACGTCACCTCGATTATTGTTGATAAACTCGCGTTATTTCAGAACCGATCCAAATTCAAATTTGAAATTAAGTCAAACAATAAAAGTTTTCAAACATTAAAATAAAAATGTTTGGTTTGTGCCAAATATTACAAAGGTAATTATGGTGCAACAAACCCATTTTTATAAAGTGCCTAAGTAATTTAAAATGAATTATAAACAGAAAAGAAAATAAATAAAAGAAAAGGAAAACAGAAAACAAGAAAACAAAACA
>NC_041380.1:326800523-326823240 GCF_002162155.2 Triticum dicoccoides | reverse complement strand
GTCCTGCCCCGGACGGCGTCGCCCTCCGCCCGGGCCATCGCCTTGCCTTGCCTCGCCGTGTTCCCCACGCCCACGCGCCGGCTTGGGCTCCCTGCGCCCTGCTGCCGCTTGTGCGGTGGCCGCCGGCGCCCCGCCAGCCTCGCCCCGCTCTACGCCTCGCCGGCGCCCCCCCTCGGGCGCCCTGTTGGGGCCGGCCACCACGCCCGCACGGCGGTGCCCGTTGCCCGCAACCGCGCCCGCGCCCGTTGCGCCCGAAACCGCTAAGGCCCCTGTGCCTATGACATGAGGGGCCCAGGCCCTAGAACGAAAAATAAAAAAAAGAAAGATTTAATAAAATGAATAAATAAATAAATAAAATAATTAAAATATTAATTAATTAATTAATTAAAGAATTAATTAACTTAATTGATCCTGATTAGATTAACCTAATCACCTAGTTAGTTAATTAATCTATTAGGTTAGTTAACAGTCAATGACAGCTGGGACCCACACGTCAGCAACCCAGTCAACACCTCTGTTGACTGCCGACGTCATGATGACGTCAGCATGCACTGTTCTGGATAATGTTAAATTAAATTAATTAAATACATTCTAAAAATGATTTAAAACTTTAGAAAATCATATAAAATGATCCGTAACTCGGATGAAAATACTTTGTACATGAAAGTTGCTCAGAACGACGAGACGAATCCGGATACGCAGCCCGTTCGTCCGCCACGCGTCCCTAGCATAGAGAACCTGCAACATTTCACCTCCGGTTCATCTGTCCGAAAACACGAAACACTGGGGGTACTTTCCCGGATGTTTCCCCCCTTCACCGGTATCACCTCATACCGCGTTAGAACACGTCTAGCTCTGCTTGTTGACCTGTTATGCACTTGCTTGCTATGTATTTACTGTTTCTCCCCCCTCTTCTCTCCGGTAGCCCCCGTGACGATGCTGATGCCCCTGTGGACGACTACGTCACCGACGACCCCTCCTTCTTGTCTGAGCAACCAGGCAAGCCCCCCCTTTGATCACCAGATATCGCCTACTCTTCTCTATACTGCTTGCATTAGAGTAGTGTAGCATGTTACTGCTTTCCGTTAATCCTATTCTGATGCATAGCCTGTCATTGCTGCTACAGTCATTGATACCTTACCCGCAATCCTAAATGCTTAGTATAGGATGCTAGTGTTCCATCAGTGGCCCTACACTCTTGTCCGTCTGCCATGCTATACTACTGGGCTGTGATCACTTCGGGAGGTGATCACGGGCATATACTATATACTTTACACTGTTACATTACCTGTGATACTGTTCGGAGTTGGGGGCTGAAAGGACAGGTGGCTCCATCCCGGTAGAGGTGGGCCTGGGTTCCCGACGGCCCTCGACTGTTACTTTGTGGCGGAGCGACAGGGCAGGTTGAGACCACCTAGGAGAGAGGTGGGCCTGGCCCTGTTCGGCGTTCGCGGATACTTAACACGCTTAACGAGATCTTGGTATTTGATCTGAGTCGGCTACGAGCCTATACGCACTAACCATCTACGTGGGAGTAGTTATGGGTATCCCGACGTCGTGGTATCAGCCGAAGCACTTCAGACGTCAGCGACGGAGCGGCGCGCGCCGGATTGGACTGGAACGCCTGCTAGGCTAGGTCTGCTTCCGGCCGCCCACGCAACGTGCAGGTGTGCTCAGGGCGATGGGCCCAGACCCCTGTGCGCTTAGGTTTAGACCGGCGTGCTGGCCTCTCTGTTGTGCCTAGGTGGGGCTGCGACGTGTTGATCTTCCGCGGCCGGGCATGACCCAGGAAAGTGTGTCCGGCCAAATGGGATCAAGCGTGTTGGGTTATGTGCTGCACCCCTGCAGGGAAGTTAATCTATTCGAATAGCCGTGATCTTCGGTAACAGGACGACTTGGAGTTGTACCTTGACCTTATGACAACTAGAACCGGATACTTAATAAAACACACCCTTCCAAGTGCCAGATACAACCGGTGGTCGCTCTACCTCAGGGATATGAGGAGGGGATTGCCGGGTAGGATTATGCTATGAGGTGCTATTTGGAGAGGTTACTTGGAGATGCTACTTGGAGGACTTCAATCTACTCTCTTCTACTTGATGCAAGACGGTGGTTGCGAGAAGTGTAGTCTTCGACAGGATTAGCTATCCCCCTCTTATTCTGGCATTCTGCAGTTCAGTCCACTGATATGGCCTCCTTACACATATACCCATGCATATGTAGTATAGTTCCTTGCTTGCGAGTACTTTGGATGAGTACTCACGGTTGCTTTCTCCCCCCTTTTTCCCCTTTCCTTTCTTTCTGGTTGTCGCAACCAGATGCTGGAGTCCAGGAGCCAGGAGCCAGCGTCGACGACGACTACTACATTGGAGGTGCCTACTACTACGTGCAGGCTGACGACGACGACCAGGAGTAGTTAGGAGGATCCCAGGCAGGAGGCCTGCGCCTCTTTCGATCTGTATCCCAGTTTGTGCTAGCCATCTTATGGCAACTTGTTTAACTTATGTCTGTACTCAGATATTGTTGCTTCCGCTGACTCGTCTATGATCGAGCACTTGTATTCGAGCCCTCGAGGCCCCTGGCTTGTATTATGATGCTTGTATGACTTATTTTATTTGTAGAGTTGTGTTGTGATATCTTCCCGTGAGTCCCTGATCTTGATCGTACACATTTGCGTGCATGATTAGTGTACGATTGAATCGGGGGCGTCACAAGTTGGTATCAGAGCCGACTGCCTGTAGGAATCCCCTTTCCAACTCCTTGGCCGAAGTTGAGTCTAGCCATTGCAAAACTTTTACTAACTTGGTTGTGTGCCTTACGGGCCCACGTCGCCATTGGGTGGTATTAGGATCTTTTATTCCTCGACCTATACTCTGGGACTCTTATTTCTCTTCTATTCGGGTTAAATGATTTTTGCTAAATCTAACATTAGGATCTCGTTATCACTTTCACCCGGAGAGCCCCTTATTAATGATGATCGTCTGCGGCACGTGAAGACCCTGAAGATACTCTCCGTTGTTAACCCGAGAACTTATGTTCATCGCATTTGCAATTCCCCTTCCACCGTCAACCCTTAAGGATAACTACTTGCAGTTGTTATTCTTACATTCATCCCCAGTTGGTCTTGTTGTTACCAGATACCTCGAAACACTCGTCGTTGTCTCGATAATCCTTTGAGCTTATCGCCTTGCTGTTCCTTGTCACCTGAATACCCCTATGGATAATTCTCGCACTTATCGAGTATCCGCTCATCCCCCAGTTGTTCATGTGTTTCACAATGGTCTTCGAAATACTATTTGATCCTCCAAAAATCCTTAATAGCTTATTGCTCTGCAATACTTGTCTGCTTGCATTATGGATGCTTTCCATATGTCTGGCAATATTCGTTAGTATCCTTAGGCATCGTCATTTTGATCCTATTGATTCAGCATGTGTGCGAATGCACACAATCATCTATCAACCCTTCTAAATTATCCTTCCGGCTCAGACATCATTTTTGAACATGAGCTGGTTCTCGACCAAACTATTTGTCGTCAATTGTGCCTCTGGTATATCCAACTTATCCATCCCTACTCAGAGCATTGCTTCTGATCCCTTGATTTGGAAATCATAATTCCTTTGCATTTGAAAATTGAGTTAGTCAGTTGTTTCTATAATCTGATCTCCTTGCAATCTTCTTCCTCTAGTTGAGTACCGATGCTCACGTCAGATCCCTTGTGGACCACCAGATCCTTTGTTGGATTTTATCTGACAACGCCCTTCATATTCAATAACCTTGTGAGCCTTTCCTCTGATACATAATGCCTTTAGTAGATTGTATCCTCTGCTTTCTCAACCATGCTCTGCCTTTGGGCTTGAGTTAATTACTTCTGAAGATTTGGTATATGATTCTAAGATGCCCCAATGGGTTGAACCTATGCCTTCCTTAATAGGTGTGAACTCGAAAGTTTTCACGAGTCGTACTCTTCTGGTATTTTGCCAGATAAAATTTCAAAACTACAACTTCATTGAGCGCGAGAAGTGAATGAAAGGTTGTGCATTGGAGAAGTGGGAGTCGACCTTGAACTTTGCGTTCATGCCCATGGACACGATGTACATCTTCTCATCGAAGCTTCTTTTAAAATCAATTATTCCCTTGGTATAAGTTCATCTTATATCTGAGATCTGGCCTTTTTGCAATCGTGGTTCTGACCATGTTCTCCTTTAAATATCATGTCCTGTGCAAGTTTATGCACTTGTCTTCTATAGAGCAATACCCCAGTTCAACTTCTAGTTTGATCTGTCGTCGAGTATTACCACCTGGTATCTCGAGATTATCTTGGAACTGCATAATTTCTTATGAGTTCTTCATCAAGTACTACATACTCACCGATTACAATTTTTCATGGGCTCGGAGTTATTGAACACTCAAAGACACCGATAACTGAACCGAGTCCGCTCTACGGTTCAACAACTCTTCAGTAAGCTTCTATAAGTACGAGTTTGTACCCGATCACGCCATTCCTAGCCTGTTTGGCTATATCATTGTCGTGACGATTCTAACGGTGCTACCTGGTCCTTATTCTCGGAGCACCAATTTTCGACGATGAACTGACCTTACGTCGATTTTTCCTCGTCATACCCTTTCACCTTAAACAACAAGCTTGAGTTCGAGTTTGTGTCGTAACTGTGGTTCCAATAACCTCTTGCTTCATCATTCCTTTGACTTGATGTCGTCGCTGATTGACTACATCTGCATGAAATCTCTCGACAATTGTGTCGTGATCATCATCAACCTTATGAGCTCTTCCAGGAATTCAATTGAATTCATGATGGGTAATACCATCCTTGCCCCTCGATGATTCCTGTTCTCATCGACCACTTTATTGCCTTCCGTTCAACACAACTTGTTCGCGTTTTGTGTAAACCTTGAGATCACTGCTACCCAGCAGTTGATCTTCCTTACCTCGGAAGTATTACCATCACTTTTTGTCAAGAATGTGGTGAGAATTTCACCACCTCTTAATAATTCTTGATATCTTAATACTTCTTGCCATCTTCGTTCATTCCTTGGTCCCCGTATTGTTTTCAACCGGAATACCGACAATGGAGCTATGACGTGTGAATTCAAAACTTCTAGCAACCCTATTGCTTTGAAGTGAATGGGCTATAGTTCATTCTAAGTCCTTCGCTAATTGAATCACCATTCTAACATTGGTCGTGCAACCCAACCCGTACTTCGGGCGCACCCTTCAACCAATGTTTAATTGTGTATGTTTTCCTCGAGCATACTTCCTTATATCATTTGATCTGACAAATGTTATCTCCTTGTTCACTTAATGGTGGAAATCCATCTTTTGGGAATCTCGGTGAATTGCCGTTGAGTTCACCAGACACCTCCTTGTCCTCTCCTTGGTTTAATGGTGAACTATTGCTTCAGAAACCCGCTCCCATAGTTCATTTCCCGAGAAGCTTGCAATGCCATTTCAACGATTTGTGTTGCGCCTTTTCTTCTCGGACATCCTGAGTCTCAGGTATCCTGACACCAATCGGATCTGAATCTCGGTCAGATATGATGGTTGGGACAACTTTCCAAGAGGAGGGGATCGTCGGGTAGGATTATGCTATGAGGTGCTATTTGGAGAGGTTACTTGGAGATGCTACTTGGAGGACTTCAATCTACTCTCTTCTACTTGATGCAAGACGGTGGTTGCGAGAAGCGTAGTCTTCGACAGGATTAGCTATCCCCCTCTTATTCTGGCATTCTGCAGTTCAGTCCACTGATATGGCATCCTTACACATATACCCATGCATATGTAGTGTAGTTCCTTGCTTGCGAGTACTTTGGATGAGTACTCACGGTTTCTTTCTCCCCCCTTTTTCCCCTTTCCTTTCTTTCTGGTTGTCGCAACCAGATGCTGGAGTCCAGGAGCCAGGAGCCAGCGTCGACGACGACTACTACATTGGAGGTGCCTACTACTACGTGCAGGCTGACGACGACGACCAGGAGTAGTTAGGAGGATCCCAGGCAGGAGGCATGCGCCTCTTTCGATCTGTATCCCAGTTTGTGCTAGCCATCTTATGGCAACTTGTTTAACTTATGTCTGTACTCAGATATTGTTGCTTCCGCTGACTCATATATGATCGAGCACTTGTATTCGAGCCCTCGAGGCCCCTGGCTTGTATTATGATGCTTGTATGACTTATTTTATTTGTAGAGTTGTGTTGTGATATCTTCCCGTGAGTCCCTGATCTTGATCGTACACATTTGCGTGCATGATTAGTGTACGATTGAATCGGGAGCGTCACATTGTGCCTTCGAAGTTGTTGATTTTTATGGCACCGGAACGGTAGGCCTCCTCGATGATGAAAGGACCTTCCCATTTAGAGAGGAGTTTGCCTCCAAAAAATCTTAAACGAGAGTTGTATAACAATACATAGTCACCTACATTAAACTCGTGTTTTTGTATCCTTTTGTCATGCCATCTTTTAACTTTTTCTTTAAACAGTTTAGCATTCTCATAAGCCTGGGTTCTCCATTCATCAAGTGAGCTAATGTCAAAAAGCCTCTTCTCACCGGCCAGTTTGAAGTCATAGTTGAGCTCTTTAATAGCCTAATATGCCTTATGGTCTAATTCAAGAGGTAAGTGACATGCTTTACCATAAACCATTTTATACGGAGACATACCCATAGGATTTTTATATGCATTCTATAGGCCCATAATGCATCATCAAGTTTCTTGGAACAATTCTTTCTAGATATATTGACAGTCTTCTGCAAAATTAATTTAAGCTCTCTATTGCTAAGTTCTACTTGACCACTAGACTGTGAATGATATGGAGATGCAATTCTATGATTCACATCATACTTAGCAAGCATTTTATGAAAAGCACCATGAATAAAATGTGAACCACCATCAGTCATTAAATATCTAGGGACTCCAAACCTCAGAAAAATAACTTCTTTAAGCATCTTAATAGAGGTGTTATGATCAGCACTACTAGTTGGAATAGCTTCTACCCACTTAGTAACGTAATCAGCAGCAACTAAAATATGTGTATACCCATTAGAGGAAGGAAAAGGTCCCATATAATCAAAGCCCCAAACATCAAATGGTTCAGTAACAAGTGAATAATTCATAGGCATTTCTTGACGTCTACTAATATTACCAATCCTCTGACATTCATAGGCCCTTCTCTTTCCAGGAGGTGAGCCGCGTGGGGATTCCGGATCGAAACTTGGGGGCCACCACCCAGTTGGTGTCGCGCGGCTCGGTGATGTAGAACCACGCCGATTGCCATCCCTTTATGGTCTCCACGAAGGAGCCTTTGAGCCATATAACATTGGGCATCTTGCCCACCATGGCTCCGCCGCATTCCGCTTGTTGGCCTCCCACCACCTTCTTCTTGATATTGAAGGTCTTTAGCCACAGGCCAAAGTGGGGCCGGATGCAGAGGAAAGCCTCACACACGATGATGAATGCCGAAATATTGAGGATGAAGTTTGGGGCCAGATCATGAAAGTCCAGCCCGTAGTAGAACATAAGACCACAGACGAACGGATGGAGGGGAAACCCTAGTCCGCGGAGGAAGTGGTGGAGGAAAGACTACCCTCTCGTGAGGTTCCGGGGTGGGGACGGTCTGCCCCGCAGTGGGCAGCCGATGCGCCATATTCGCGGATAAGTATCCGGCTCCGCGCAGCTTTTTGATGTGTCCCTCTGTGATGGAGGAAGCCATCCACTTGCCTCCCGCTCCAGACATGTTTGGAGAAGGTTGAGGAGAAGGATGTGGACTCGAGTGCGCGAGAATGGATGAGCAAGGAGGAAGAAGGCGTGGGTAGAAAAAGGTAAAACCTTATCCCTTTATAAGGGCAGACGAAACTATGCGCCCCCACTAGCCTGGTAAAACTCGCTTATCCCGCAAGTGCCGTAATTGATGGCGCGGTTGGGTTACCCATGCCCGTATTGATGAGAATCCCGTAATAAGGGGGACACGATCTCTGCTTTGACAAGACGTGTCAAGAAACCGCCTCGCGTTATGTGCGGGGCTGGTTAGAGAAAAACGGTTCGAATAATCGCCGAGCCATGGCATGATGTCATGTTGCCAAAACGTGTCAATAGATTGGATTTGTGGAAATATTATTCTATCTACGGTGGTATGTGGAACTTATTTTGCAGGGTCGGACACTATCCTTTTATTCAAACTCTTCTGTGGTGTATCCGAAGGAGGAACCCGCCTTGCAATGCCGAAGAGAACACTGCGCGCCGGACTCATCGTCATTGAAGCCTGGTTCAGGGGCTACTAAGGGAGTCCTGGATTAGGGGGTCTCCGGACAGCCGGACTATATCCTTTGGTCGGACTGTTGGACTATGAAGATACAAGATTGAAGACTTCGTCTCGTGTCCGGATGGGACTCTACTTGGCGTGGAAGGCAAGCTAGGCAGTACGGATATGGATATCTCCTCCTTTGTAACCGACCTTGTGTAACCCTAGCCCCCTCCGGTGTCTATATAAACCGGAGGGTTTTAGTCCGTAGGACAACATACAATCATACCATAGGCTAGCTTCTAGGGTTTAGCCTCTCCGATCTCGTGGTAGATCAACTCTTGTAATACTCATATCATCAAGAATAAATCAAGCAGGACGTAGGGTTTTACCTCCATCAAGAGGGCCCGAACCTGGGTAAAACATCGTGTCCCCTGCCTCCTGTTACCATTCGCCTTAGACGCATAGTTTGGGACCCCCTACCCGAGATCCGCCGGTTTTGACACCGATAGGGAGCACTACAAAATTTCTGATAAGAATGTGTGAATGACATATTGTTGATCGGAAATAATGTAGAATTTTCTGGAAAGCATAAAGGAGTATTTGAAAGGAGTTTTTCAAATAAATACCTCGATGAAGCTACTTACATATTGAGCATCAAGATCTATAGAGATAGATCAAGACGCTTGATAAGTTTTTTTCAATGAGTACATACCTGGACAATATTTTGAAGTAGTTCAAAATGGAACAGTCAAAGAAAGAGATCTTACCTGTGTTACAAGGTGTGAAATTGAGTAAGACTCAAAGCCTGACCACGGCAGAAGATAGAAAGAGAATGAAAGTCATTCCCTATGCCTCAGCCATAGTTGCTACAAAGTATGCCATGCTGTGTACCAGATCTATTGTAGATCCTACACTGAGTTTAGCAAGGGAGTACAGTAGTGATCTAGGAGTAGATCACTGGACAACGGTCAAAATTATCCTTAGTGGAATAAGGATATGTTTCTCGATTATGGAGGTGACAAAAGGTTCATTGTAAAGGGTTACGTCGATGCAAATTTCGACACTGATCCAGATGACTCTAAGTCTCAATCTGGATACATTTTGAAAGTGGGAGCAATTAGCTAGAGTAGCTCCGTGCGGAGCATTGTTGACATAGAAATTTGAAAAATACATACGGATCTGAATGTGGCAGACCCATAGACTAAACTTCTCTCACAAGCAAAACATGATCACAGCTTAGTACTATTTGGGTGTTAATCACATAGCGATGTGAACTAGATTATTGACTCTAGTAAACCCTTTGGGTGTTGGTCACATGGCGATGTGAACTGTGGGTGTTAATCACATGGTGATGTTAACTATTGGTGTTAAATCACATGGCGATGTGAACTAGATTATTGACTCTAGTGCAAGTGGGAGACTGAAGGAAATATGCCATGGAGGCAATAATAAAGTTATTATTTATTTCCTTATTTCATGATAAATGTTTATTATTCATGCTAGAATTGTATTAACCGGAAACATAATGCATGTGTGAATACATAGACAAACATAGTGTCACTAGTATGCCTCTACTTGACTAGCTCGTTAATCAAAGATGGTTAAGTTTCCTGACCATAGACATGAGTTGTCATTTGATTAACGGGATCACATCATTAGGAGAATGATGTGATTGACTTGACCCATTCCGTTAGCTTAGCACTTGATCGTTTAGTATGTTGCTATTGCTTTCTTCATGACTTATACATGTTCCTATGACTATAGATTATGCAACTCCCGTTTATCGAAGGAACACTTTGTGTGCTACCAAACGTCACAACGTAACTGGGTGATTATAAAGGTGCTCTACAGGTGTCACAGAAGGTACTTGTTGAGTTGGCGTATTTCAAGATTAGGAGTTTTCACTCCGATTGTCGGAGAGGTATCTCTGGGCCCACTCAGTAATGCACATCACTATAAGCCTTTCAAGCATTGTAACTAATGAGTTAGTTGCGAGATGATGTATTACGGAACGAGTAAAGAGACTTGCCAGTAACGATATTGAACTAGGTATTGAGATACCGACGATCGAATCTTGGGAAAGTAACATACCGATGACAAAGGGAACAATGTATGTTATTATGCAGTTTGACCGATAAAGATCTTCGTAGAATATGTAGGAGCCAATATGGGCATCCAGGTTCCGCTATTGGTTATTGACCAGAGAAGTGTCTTGGTCATGTCTACATAGTTCTCGAACCCGTAGGGTCCGCATGCTTAACGTTCATTGACGATATAGTATTTATGAGTTATGTATGTTGGTAACCGAATGTTGTTCGGAGTTCCGGATAAGATCACGGACATGACGAGGAACTCCGGAATGGTCTGGAGATAAAGTTTGATATATGGGATAATAGTGTTTAGTCTCCGGAATTCACCGGAAGGGGTTCCGGATGTTTCCCGAAATGTTTGGGTACGAGAACACTTTATGTGGGCCAAAGGGGAAAGCCCACAAGGTGTTTGGAAAGCGCAAAAGGAAGTTTTGTGGAGTCCAGGGGCCAGACGCCATTGTCCCTGGCGTCTGGGTCCAGATGCCGGGAACCCTCGCGTCTGGCCCTGGAGTCCGAGAAGGAGTATTGCCTTTCGGGTGAAATTGACTTTGTGGAGGCTTTTACTCCAAGTTTCGACCCCAAGGCTCAACATATAAATAGAGGGGTAGGGCTAGCACCCAAGACACATCAAGAAACACCAAGCCGTGTGGCGGCAACCCCGTCCCCTCTAGTTTATCGTCCGTCATAGTTTTCATAGCACTTAGGCGAAGCCCCGCAAAGATTGTTCTTCACCAACACCGTCACCACGCCGTCGTGCTGCCGGAACTCATCTACTACTTCACCCCTCTTGCTGGACCGAGAAGGCGAGGATGTCGTCGAGCTGAACGTGTGCTGAACGCGGAGGTACCGTACGTTTGGTTCTTGATCGGGATGGATCGTGAAGGTGTACGACTACATCAACCGCGTTGATAAACACTTCCGCTTACGGTCTATGAGGGTACCTAGACAAGACTCTCCCCTCTCGTTGCTATGCATCACCATGATCCTTCGTGTGCGTAGGATTTTTTTTAAATTACTACGTTCCCCAACAAACTCCTCTCTAAATGGGAAGGTCCTTACGTCATCAAGGAGGTCTATCGTTCCAGTGCGATAAAAATCAACAACTTCGAAGGCACAAATCCGAGGGTGGTGAACGGTAAAAGAATCAAACATTGTATCTCAGGTAGTCCCATAAACGTTGAAACTAATGTTATTGAAACCGTAACCCTGGAGGGATACATAAGGGATACTTTCTAGAATGTTTTAGACTCCGAAAAGGAAGAGGTATGTGGTACGGTAAGTAAACCGACTCCAAAACAGTTCTAATAGCAATTTTTCTCTGTTTTGGAATATTTAAGAAAATAGGAAAAATAAGAAGCAGTCCGGGAAGGACACGAGGCTTCCACGAGGGTGGAGGGCGCGCCCTACCCCCTGGGCGCGCCCCTGCCTCGTGGGCACCTTGTGTGCCCTCCGGACTCTGTTTTCTTGCACAATACTTCTTTTGGTCGGTAAAAATTCATTATATAATCTCCTGAAGGTTTTGACCACCGTACCACACAAATATCCTTTGTTTTTGTTTCGACTGTTTCTGCTGCAGACTTAGAGCAAGATGTCATCTCAAGACTCCTACGGAGAGAGCTATGTTTCACACCTCATTGTTGACCCAAAGACCTATGGGGACCTATCTCCTTGTGGTCGAACTACGGATGATGAGGAGGATGCTCATTTAAGAAGGATCAATGATTCAAGTTCGGAGGTGGAGGATGTTCCTCTACCTCAACCTGGGGATATGCACGTGAAGTTCAAGAAGTCTAGTCTCCCTAAGAGGGCTAAGCCGTCTAACAACCGATCTATTCCTTCTCATTTTTGGCAGAAAAGCAAAGGAGATTTATGTGACAAGATCTTGAAGCTGGAATCGGAGGTCGATGATTTAAAGGAGATCGCTCTTCTCAATTACAATATGAAAAAGCTAAAGGCACAATTGTCATCATCAGCAGCATCTCCTACACCTCTGAAGAAAGAGTCATAAACACATGGGTATGGGCACTCCTCTTGGCAACTACCAAGCTTGGGGGAGTGCCTCGGTATCGTATCACCATTATAATTTTATCTTTACCGTTTTTCTTAGTTCAATCCTTTTGGTTATATCTTGATCTAGTAGAATAAAGTTTTAGTATGATCTAGTTTTGAGTTTTGCTTTATGATCCTTCTATGTAATCGAGTCCATGAGCTATATATAATAAAGATTAGTTATGAGTCAAGGGCCTGATTACCTTGCCATGATCTGGAGGGAATAAAAATAAAAGAGAAGAGAAATAATAAAAAGAAATAAAGAGATCATATGGATCTTATGGAGAGTAATGACTCCACATATAGAGAGTACGATGAATAAAAGTTGTTGAGAGTTGACAAACATAGTTTTGGTCATTGTTGCAATTAATAGGAAGTAATAAAGAAAGAGAGGTTTTCACATACAAATATACTATCTTGGACATCTTTTATGATTGTGAGCACTCATTAAAATATGACATGCTCAAAAGTTGAGGTTGGACAAGGAATACAACGTAATGGGTTATGTTTTCTCACATCCGAAATAAATTATATTGTCTTGGATCATCCAACATGTTGAGCTTGCCTCCCCCCCTCATGCTAGCCAAATTCTTTGCACCAAGTAGAGATACTACTTGTGCTTCCAAATATCATTAAACCCAGTTTTGCCATGAGAGTCCACCATATCTACCTATGGATTGAGTAAGATCCTTCAAGTAAGTTGTCATTGTTGCAAGCAATAAAAACTGCTCTCTAAATATGTATGATTTATTAGTGTGGAGAAAATAAGCTTTATACGATCTTGTTATGTGGAAGAAATAAAAGCGACGAACTGCATAATAAAGGTCCATATCACAAGTGGCAATATAAAGTGGCGTTATTTTGCATTAAGATTTTGTGCATCCAACCATAAAAGCACATGACAACCTCTGCTTCCCTCTGCGAAGGGCCTATCTTTTATCCTTGTCTTATACTTTATACAAGAGTCATGGTGATTTTCACCTTTCCTTTTTACATTTTATCCTTTGGCAAGCACTGTGTGTTGGAAAGATCCTGATATATATAGCTAATTGGATGTGAGTTTTCATGAACTATTATTGTTGACATTACACTTGAGGTAAAAGGTTGGGAGGCAAAACTATAAGACCCTATCTTTCTCTGTGTCCGATTAAAACTTCATACCCATAAATATTGCGTGAGTGTTAGCAATTGTGAAAGACTAAATGATAGTTGAGTATGTGTACTTGCTGAAAAGCTCTTATATTGACTCTTTTCGATGTTATGATAAATGGCAATTGCTTCAATGACTGAGATTATAGTTTATTAGTTTCCAATGAAGTTTCTGATTCATACTTGAAATTGTGAATGAATTGTTACTTTAGCATAAGAAATCATATGACAATATATATATATGTTGCTGTTATAAGAATGATCATGATGCCCTCATGTCCGTATTCTATTTTATCAACACCTGTATCTCTAAATATGTGGACATATTTTTTGATATCGGCTTCCGCTTGAGGACAAGCGAGGTCTAAGCTTGGGGGAGTTGATACGCCCATTTTGCATCATGCTTTTATATCAATCTTTATTGCATTATGGACTGTTATTACACATAATGTCACAATACTTATGCCTATTCTCTCTTATTTTACAAGGTTTACATGAAGAGGGAGAATGTCGGTAGCTGGAATTCTGGGCTAGAAAAGGAGCAAATATTAGAGACCTATTCTGCATAACTCTAAAAGTCCTGAAACTTCATGGGAGCACGTTTTGGAATAAGTAAAAAGTATTGGCAAAAGAATTAACCAGAGGGGCCCACACCCTGGCCATGAGGGTGGGGGGCGCGCCCCCTGTTTCGTGGGCCCCCTGGCAGGCATCCGGTGCCCAACTTCTGCTATATGAAGTCTTTCGTCCGAGAAAAAAAATCATAAGCAACCTCACGGGACGAAACTCCGCCGCCACGAGGCGGACCCTGGGCGGAACAAATCTAGGGCTCCGGCGGAGCTGTTCTGCCAGGGAAACATCCCTCCGGGAGGGGGAAATCATCACCATCATCATCACTATCGATCCTCTCATCGGGAGGGGGTCAATCTCCATCAACATCTTCACCAGCACCATCTCATCTCAAACCCTAGTTCATCTCTTGTATCCAATCTTTGTCTCAAAATCTCAGTTTGGTACATGTGGATTACTAGTAGTGTTGATTACTCCTTATAGTTGATGCTAGTTGGTTTATTTGGTGGAAGATCATATGTTCAGATCCTTTATGCATAATAATACCCCTCTGATTATGAACATGAATATGATTTGTGAGTAGTTATGTTTGTTCCTGAGGACATGGGAGAAGTCTTGCTATAAGTAGTCATGTGAATTTGGTATTCGTTCGATATTTTGCTGAGATGTATGTTGTCTCTCCTCTAGTGGTGTCATGTGAACGTCGACTACATGACACTTCACCATTGTTTGGGCCTAAGGGAAGGCATTGGGAAGTAATAAGTAGATGATGGGTTGCTAGAGTGACAGAAGCTTAAACCCTAGTTTATGAGTTGCTTCGTAAGGGGCTGATTTGGATCCATATGTTTCATGCTATGGTTATGTTTGCCTTAATACTTATTTTGTAGTTGCGGATGCATGCATGAGGGGTTAATCATAAGTGGGATGCTTGTCCAAGGAAGGGCAGTACCCAAGCACCGGTCCACCCACATATCAAATTATCAAAGCACCGAACACGAATCATATGAACATGATGAAAACTAGCTTGACGATAATTCCCATGTGTCCTCGGGAGCGCTTTCCTTTATATAAGAGTTTGTCCAGGCTCGTCCTTTGCTACAAAAAGGATTGGGCCATATTGCTGCACCTTATTTACTTCTATTACTTGTTACCCATTACAAATTACCTTATCACAAAACTACCTGTTACCGATAATTTCAGTGGTTGCAGAGAATACCTTACTGAAAACTGCTTATCATTTCCTTCTGCTCCTCGCTGGGTTCGACACTCTTACTTATCGAAAGGACTATGATAGACCCCCTATACTTGTGGGTCATCAGAAAGCCAACTCCTGGAAAAGAAAATGAACGAAGCAGATTTGCTCCTCCCCATTGTGTGTGGGATACTTACCTTTTAAAATCCCCTTGTCTATTGCTACCAGCCGAGGTCAGACTAGTGCAAAATTGGGATCTGGTAGATACCCTTGCATTGCAAGTCAATTCAGTTGCCCTCAGGTGACCGGGCAACTCTTCCAGTCCCCCTCGAGTGGACCGTCCGGGTGCTTCGATGATCCTGGTACGTGCACCACTGCAAGAGCTCTAGAGGCGAAGATGGGAGGGAGAGTTGTGTTAATCAAGGAAGAAGCACACATGGTAAGGTCAAAGTTTCCTCTCCCCTTTGAGTTTATATTTACCGTGATGGGACGGGTTGTGATGGGACGCTCGAGTCCCAAGACAATTACTACACATGTTTGCCACACATCATTCTTTGGTTGGGAGCATGAATCAAGGAAGGACAGTTAAGAAACATCGCTAAAAGCGGGTTTTCCACGCCCAGAACGACTCCCTTTTACGAGTATATCAAGAGTGGGGCCACAGGACTACCAGAGGTCATCAAGAATCCTCTGAGAGGAGGACTTCGTTTGTAAGGAACCAACCTCGACATAAATAAATCTTAGACGTGGATTCCTTGGCCTAGAGTCTTCGGACCCTGAAAGGAATGAAATATGTGAAGGAAGGCTTTGTTAAAAGGTTCCCCTATTCGCCTGAAGTAAGTCGTGATGCCGACGCATAAAGCGGTCATGATAGGAGGTGGAGTCAGTGGTAGAACATAAAAATATCTCAGGTCACAAATATATCCTTGGATTTAAAAGCCAGCGTGGAAGATGGAACTCATCTACAAGCCGAAGACCACAAGAATGAAGCTGTCTCGAGGGAGGTGCCAATATCCTCGAGTTGAAAACTAGTTCAGGGGCTAGTCACGATGTCACAGATTGGGGGGTGCTCACCACGTCGGCCCGCCAGTCATGCGCTGGGCCGAGGACCCACCAACAACTAAAGAATGGGCCACACATGTCGTGGCCCTCGGCGTACTCAAGATGGGATCCTCCGAAGACTTGGCATACACTTCAAGGCATGTTTGAATGATTGGTTGATACATCTCCGTCGTATCTAATTTTCCTAATGCTTTGCCTCTTGTTTTGGACTCTAATTTGCATGATTTGAATGAAACTAACACGGGTTGATGTTGTTTTTAGCAGAACTACCATGGTGTTGTTTTCGTGCAGAAATAAAAGTTCTTGGATTGGAACGAAACTTTTTGGATAATTATTTCAGAATATATAAAAAATACTGGAGCCAAGAACCACCGGAGGGGACCCCTGGTTGAGCACAACCCACTAGGACGCGCCACCCCCTCCAGGCACGCCCAGGTGTGTTGTGCCCACCTGATGGCCCCGCAGACCCTGATCCCGACTCCATAAATACCTATATTTGGAGAGAGAAATCAAGGAGGAAGAATTATCATGTTTCACGAGATGGATCCGCCGCCACCTCCTGTTCTTCATTGGGAGGCCAGATATGGAGTCCGTTTTGGGCTCTGGAGAGGGGGATCTTCAGTCTTCTTCATCACCAACCCTCCTTCATCGCCAATTCCATGATGCTCCCCACTGGGAGTGAGTAATTCCTTTGTAGGCTCGCTGGTCGGTGAGGAGTTGGATGAGATTCATCATGTAATCGAGTTAGTTTTGTTAGGGCTTGATCCCTAGTATCCGTTATGTTCTGAGATTGATGTTGTTATGACTTTGCCATGCTTAATGCTTGTCACTTTGGGCCCGGGTGCCATGATTTTAGATCTGAACCGTTTATGTTATCATCATTATAGCTATGTTCTAGATCTGATCTTGCAAGTCATATCCACCTATTACGTGTTATAATCCATAAACCCCGGTGTGACAGTAATTGGGATACTTTCCAGTGATGACCATAGTTTGAGGAGTTCATGTATTCATTATGTGTTAATGCTTTGTTCCGGTTCTCTATTAAAAGGAGGCCTTAATACCCCTTAGTTTCCTTATGGACCCTGCTGCCACGGGAGGGTAGGACAAAAGATGGCATGCAAGTTCTTTCCATAAGCGCGTATGACTATTATGGAATACATGCCTACATCATATTTATGATTTGGAGCTAGTGTTATATCGCCCTAGGTTATGACTGTTATATGATGAATATCATCCAACAATCCACTGATCCAATGCCTACAAATTTCCTACATATTTTTGTAAGTTACTACTGTTGATGTTACTGTTACAACTGCTACAAAATCATTGCTATCACTGTTACCAGCTGCTACTATTATCATTGTTATCAAAACTATCATACTACTTTGCTACTGATCATTTTGCTGCAGATATTTAATCTCTAGGTGTGGTTTAATTGACAACTCAGTTTCTAATACTTGCAAATATTCTTTGGCTCCCCTTGTGTCGAATCTATAAACTTGGGTTGAATACTCTACCCTCAAAAACTGTTGCGATCCCCTATACTTGTGGGTTATCAAGACCTTTTTCTGGCGCCGTTGCCGGGGAGCATAGCTATATTTGTTGGGTCACTTGGGATTATTATTCATTTATCACTATGAAGAATATGAAGGATACCAAGACTAGAAATTTTCCCTCTAAGGCGAAGGGAGGTAAGGAACTACCACTAGCTCTGCACTTGATTCACCTCTATTTTGAGTAAACTTGCAACACCACCAAATGCTATTAATCCTGATATGTCGCAAGTTATTGATGATGCTACTTCTGCTATGGGTGATGCTTATGATAATGCTAGTACCTTGCTTGATGATAATATGTCACTAGGTGAATTTCTTGATGAACAAATTGCTAGAGCTAAAGATATTGAGAATGCTGAAACTGATGAATTACTACAAACTGAAAATCTTGAAACACCTATTAGACCTAGCTCTCCTAGATATGAATTTCCTAAGATACCTTAAGGTTATGTTATGGATGAGGAGGTAACTAGAGATTTTATTGCCTGCAATGATAGAGATGATCTTAAGTAACTATTATGCAAACTGAAAGAGAAATCATTGAATGCTAGAATGAAATGTGATCATAAGTTTGCTACTTCACCTATCATTGTTACTAATAAGGATTATGAATTCTCTGCCGACCCAGAGTTAATTATTTTGGTTGAATTATCCTTTCCATGGCTATGAAAATGAAATTGTTGTGGCGCACCTTACTAAATTAAATAATGTAGCCACCCTATTTGCTCATGATGAGAAGATTCGCTACTACTATATTCTCAAATTATTTCCATTCTCATTAAATGGTGACGCTAAGATATGGTACAATACTCTTACTCTTGGTTGTGTGCGTAGTCCCCAGGATATGATTTATTAATTCTCTGAAAAATATTTTCCTGATCATAAGAAAAAAGCCGCCTCAAAGGAAATATTTAACTTTGTACAAATTGAAGAAGAGAGTCTCCCACAAGCTTGGGGGAGGCTTCTCCAATTTCTTAATGCTTTGCCTGATCATCGTCTTAAGAAAAATTAAATACTTGATATCTTCTATAATGGACTAACCAATGCTTCTAGGGACTTCCTAGATAGTTGTGTTGGTTATGTTTTTAGGGAATGAACTGCTGAACAAGCTAAGGAATTATTGAATAACATATTGAAAAATTATGATGATTGGACTCTTCCCAAACCACCGCCTAAACCTACTTCTAAGAAGAGAGGTATATTATTTCTCAGTCCTGAAGATATGCAAGAGGCAAAGAAATGTATGAAGGAAAAAGGTATTAAAGTTGAAGATGCTAAAAAACTACCTCCTATTGAAGAAATATATGGACTTGATACACCACCACCACTGGTGGTATAGGTAAATTATTTAATGAAATTTGATGAAGTTGGTATCCCTTACAATAAACATCCTAGTCAATGTCTGTATGGGTTTGATAACTACATTAGAATACAAGATCACTTCAATGAAAATGTTTTGAAACAATTGAAATACAACTCTGATATGATTGCTTGATACGTCTCCAATGCATCTATAATTTTTGATTGTTCCATGCTATTATATTATCTGTTTGGATGTTTTATACGCATTAATATGCTATTTTATATTATTTTTGGGACTAACCTATTAACATAGAGCCCAGTGTCAGTTTCTGTTTTTTCCTTGTTTTTGAGTTTCGCGGAAAAGGAATATCAAACTGAGTCCAAATGGAATAAAACCTTCGTGATGCTTTTTCTTGGACTAGAAGACACCCAGGAGACTTGGAGACGAAGTCGGAAGAGCCACGAGACGGACACAAGGGTGGAGGGCGCGCCCAGGGGCTAGGGCATGCCCCCTGCCTTGTGGGCCCCCCGTGACTCCCCTGACCTAGTTCCTTCGCCTATATATTCACATATATTCCCAAACCACCAAAAGTATCCACAAAAACACTTCCACTGCCGCAACCTTCTGTTCCCGTGAGATCCCATCTAGGGACCTTTTCCAGCACCCAGCCAGAGGGGGATTCGATCACGGAGGGCTTCTACATCAACTGTATTGCCCTTCCGATGAAGCGTGAGTAGTTTACCTTAGACCTACGGGTCCATAGCTAGTAGCTAGATGGCTTCTTCTCTCTCTCTCTCTCTTTGATTTTCAATACCATGTTCTCCTCGATGTTCTTGAAGATCTATCCGATGTAATATTCTTTTGTGGTGTGTTTGTCGAGATCTGATGAATTGTGGATTTATGATCAGCTTATCTATGAATATTATTTGAATCTCCTCTGAATTCTTTTATGCATGATTTATATCTTTGTAATTCTCTTCAAACTATCGGTTTGGTTTGGCCAACTAGATTGGTTTTTCTTGCGATGGGAGAAGTGCTCAGCTTTGGGTTCAATCTTGTTGTGTCCTTTACCAGTGACAGTAGGGGCAGAAGGGCACGTATTGTATTGTTGCCATCGAGGATAAAAATATGGGGTTTTCATCATATTGCTTGGGTTAATTCCTCTACATCATGTCATCTTACTTAATGAGTTACTCTGTTCTTCATGAACTTAATACTCTAGATTCAGGCAGGAGTCGATCGATGTGTGGAGTAATAGTAGTAGATGCAGAATCGTTTCGGTCTACTTGATATAGACGTGATGCCTATATTTCATAATCATTGCCTTAGATATCATCATAACTTTGCGCTTTTCTATCAATTGCTCGACAGTAATTTCTTCACCCACCGCATTATTTGCTATCTTGAGAGAAGCCTCTAGTGAACCTAGGCCCCCCGAGTCTATTTTCCATCATATAAATTTCCGATCTACTATTTTGCAATCTTTTACTTTTCGATCTATAAACCAAAAAACCTAAAAAAAATTACTTTATTGTTTGTTTATTTTCATCTACCTCTATTCACTGGTACATGTCGGTGCTATACAAACGGTTTTTAACCCCTTTCCACGATGGCATTTGGAACCGAGGGTGATAGGGGGTCCTTCCCACACGACCCAGAAACCGTTGGGTATAGGGAGCCAAGATGCATATACAGTACTCCTACTCGTTTGTGCTCGCATTGCCATCACAGTCGGTATTCTGTGGTGCTACGTTTACGATGCGCGACCCATCACAAACGGTTCACTATTATAGAACGTGTATGATAAGCATACAATCACACACATTCGCTTGTCCCAAACCGTAAGCGATAACTAATTAAGAAGATTAGCTAATCGTCATACGAGTGTCGGATAGGATTACGAAACGTCGGACCATCGTAACATCGTCGTACACGACAACTATCGGACACACTATTCTGTGGTGCAATGTTTATGATGCATACTTCATCAGAAACATTTCATGGTTGCGAATCGTGTACGATAAGGCAACTATCACAAACGTTTAGTTTGCCCGTACCATTTGTGATATTGTCTGACATTGCACACGCTTTGCAAACGGCAAATGCGTGCATGCTTGCACACGTTTCCTCTTTGTGAACCGTCTTGGATTATGGTGTATATCGCAAATGTTTGTGCTTTACCAACCGTGTGTGCCATAACGACTTAGAGAGCATAATTTCACCGTAATTTTTTTGCTGCTATTTCAAATTGTACCGGATTTGAATTTGAATGTATGCTATAGCTTTATTCGTATCCATCAGGTTCAAACAACCAATGCATTATTCGATTCATAGGTACATATGTTCAAGAAATACATAAGAACCAAATAAAGAATGATGAACCATAGTTGTATACTTATACTATTAAAGATGGTAAAGAAAGAGGCGAAATACATTGGTTGCTGAACAAGGTGAAGCGGAATGCCCATATTGTGCCCTCCTCCATGTAGAAGGCACGCATGACTCTAGTTCAACCCCTTGTGATGGTCGACCGCCCATCCTTCACGATCTTCATGAAAACATCTAGATAATCATTGTGTTCTGATAGAAATAATTTAACCTTTGCATGCTCACCAATCATGTATTTTGAGAGGTAATCTTGAGTAAACTGCTTTGGCAACCACTGCAAAGGAAAAAGATTCAGACATTGTCATCTAACACAACTCATTATGGGCAGTAAAAAGAAGGCTGCATAGTTCTTACTTACCATCCTGCAGTTTGTTGTTGTCTTGGATAAAGTGTAAACAAATAGTTTAATTGCCATATTTGGACCCATTTTACTAACAATTTTTATCAGCTTCCTCACTTGATGCTGGTTCATCGATATCTCATTGCCCCATACGCAGAAAGGGTCGAAGCGTGGATCTTTACCAATGACATATGTTCCTAAAAGCACCAAGTTAATATTAGAAGCTAAACAACAATTGCACAATGATGTAGTACAACACTCTTTTATAATATCTTATAACATCCAATATACTCACATATTAGATGAATTAACATCTTATATTATGGGCCGGAAGGAGTTTATCGCACTCATACAAATTATCGGTTGATTAACTATTGTTGTATCCATGGGTTACAATTAGTTTGAGCTAGTCTAGGCTCAAATAGACCTAAAGTATATCTAAACATGAGGGCTAGTTTGAGCTAGTTGCATCTATAACCCACCCAAAAAACTATCCAACCCAAGAGGTGCTAATTGGAGCTAGTTCTCCTAATGCATTTATTGTCAATCTAACCCTGCCATCCAAACAACTCTTTGGATGGAGTTAGTTCACGGTTATTCATGAGCTAGAAACTAACTGTAACCTCTAGCTAAGTTGAGTATCCAAACATGGTTGTGTTGTTGTTGTTTTTGTTGTTGTTGTTGTTGTTGTTGTTGTTGTTGTTGTTTTTGTTGTTGTTGTTGCTGTTGTTGTTGTTGCTGTTGTTGTTGCTGTTGCTGTTGATGTTGTTG
>NC_041380.1:326758411-326799977 GCF_002162155.2 Triticum dicoccoides | reverse complement strand
GTCATTGTTGTTGTTGTTGTTGTTGTTGTTGTTGTTGTTGTTGTTGTTGTTGTTGTTGTTGTTGTTGTTGTTGTCATCAGAACATTAATGTAACACTCTTCCTTGATGCTATGTAGCCTAGGATTGCATATTTAGACATTAAGTACAATGCATGTTGCTATGTAGCCTCAGATATATTACATATGGCCCTAGTTAACCCAACGATAAATGGGTTGCAGATATATTCAGTTAAAAGTCCAATTCACCGATTGGTCGCTTATCAGCCCGTGGCCTATATGGTACGAGCTACCGATATCCTGAACAGTGAGCATATATAAGCCATGGGATGAAACTAACCTCAATAGAAAACAACAGTCGTTCCCAAAATTGCCCTGTGTAGGTGCATCAAGAATCATGTTAAGCACAACATGCTAAATATCAACCAAAATTATCCATGTTAGACAAAATAATCTCCAAAAGATAGCTTCAGTGTGCAGCTTTAAGCACGCTAGTGAAGCAAAACAAGTGGAAAGGTGTGTTAACTGCAACATGCCTAACATTTAACAACAAGCAAACATAGTCATTCAAACTGGTATTGTGCCGGTCTAAGTAAACTGGTTATTGTTAAATAAAAATGGAAAGGTGTGTTAACTACAAGATGCAGCAACCAAATGTAGTCATTCATAGTGGTATTGTTGAAACTGGTACTGATGAATTGAACTGCACAGTTCATACTTGCACATATAGAACATCACGTTGTGAATAACTGAAATAGACAAGGCATACTACGAACAACCAAAGATAGCATTTGAAACTGGACATATGCTAACTACAAACAATCGAACAATCAAAAAACTTTAAAAGAGTCATATGCTAGCTATAACAGGCTTAACATCAAGCAAATATATGCATTCCTATTGGTATGTTTAAAACTGGATTGATGAAATGTACTGCACAATAAATAATTGCACATATAGAGCATCACATTATGAACAACTGAAATAAACAAGGCATACTACAAACAACCAGATATAGCAATTAAAAATTGACATATTCTCACTACACTACAAAAGGGACTCGACAAAACAAATCATGGCTTTCCCCCTATGAAGAGGCACGGCAAAGCAAATCATGGGTTTCCTCACTTGTCACAGATGGGCTCGTTCCCGTGGGAAGAGCACGGACCCTGGATGCGCTCCATGTTGTCGCAGATGGACTTGTTCCCCTTGGAAGAACATGGCTATAGGGTGCCCTCCCTGATGTCGCAGACGGGTGCTTTCCCCTTGGAAGAGTAGATGGGCTCTTTCCCCTTAGAAGAGCTGGAGAGGGTTCCCTCCTCGTGGTCGCCGTCGATGAAGTCTGACTTGGAAGCCGTGGATCCCAAGCCAGCGCAGTAGAACGTGTCCTTCAGAAATGACAAAAGGGGCTCGATGGCGATGTAGGATGGCAAATTCTTGATAGTGAGCCAGAGGTGATCAGCGGCAGGGCCATGGATGAGATCGACGGTGGTTGAACCCGAGGGGTTGGGGGTGGTCCACTTAACCCGTGACATAGCCCGCCTCAGGTCGTCGCTGTCGATGACCTCGATGTCGTAGCCGGCGTCCGCGACATACACGCATACTCTAGCCCGCTGATTGAGTGTCTGCGGCCAGTAATGGTCGTCAGCTTCCTCGGCGACGTTGGGCGAAGAGACCGATGTCGGTGTCAAAACCGGCGGATCTTGGGTAGGGGGTCCAGAACTGTGCGCCTGAGGTTGATGGTAATAGGAGACAGGGAACACCATGTTTACCCAGGTTCGGGCCCTCTCGATGGAGGTAAAACCCTACGTCCTGCTAGATTAATATTGATGAGTATGGGGGTTACAAGAGTTGATCTACCATGAGATCGTAATGGCTAAAACCCTAGAAGTCTAGCCTATCAGAATATCATTGTCCCTACGGACGAAACACTCCGGTTACATAGAAAGGAAATAATACATCCGGACACCTAACTTGCCATCTACGCAAAGGAAAGTCCTATCCGGACACGGGAGAAAGCCTTCTATGTTGTATCTTCATGGCCCAATAGTCCCGCCCATGTCCAACAGGCCGACTGCCCGAGGACCCCTTAGTCCAGGACTCCCTCAGTGGCCCCCGAACCAGACTTCAATGACGAGGTGTCCGGCATGCAGATTGTCTTCGGCATTGCAAGGCAGGTTCCCCCTCTGATTACTTCAAAGTCTCTGACTTAAAGAGTGGTATTCGACTTTTTCATTTAATGTGGAGCCCATCGGCTTCCACGCCTTCCTGACTTCAGCTTCCACGTGATGAGTGAATATGAGAGGTCGGGGTATTTTTGCACATTCCACCCTGACCATACAAGAGAGGTGCCTATTTAAAGAGAATAGATCTTAGATCCATTCCACATCCTACGAAAAAATCCTCAGAGCTCGCTAAGCGGAACCACCCCGACATGGCTAACGCTCCTAGCTCTTCCTCTCGTCCCCACGGCTCCGAAAAGGGTGATTGGGAGCGATGCTCCGTATCTCACGGTCAGCTATGGAAGTTGCAAAAATAGGGCTTTCTTCCTCCCACAGATCTAGTCCCCGTCCGAGCAGGATTGACGTCCTTCAATGGCAGGGTTCAGGCGGAGAACTTTCCCAATCCGTCCAGGGGGAACGAGTATGCTTCGTTCCCTTCTTTCTAAGAGGCGTCAGATTTCCAATCCATCCCTTCCTCCGAGGACTTCTGGAGTATTATGGCCTCCAACTGCACAATTTCACTCCCGCCTCCATCCTGCACATCGCAGGTTATGTTGCTCTATGCGAGCTATTCCTAGGCTGTGAGGCCCATTTTGAATTATGGAGAAAACTGTTCTGCCTCGTCCCTCGTAATCAAGGGGGGTCAATATTCGAAGTGGTAGGAGCCGAAGTGTGGCGTATCGCAGGGACTGAATACCTGTCCGGCACGCTGAAGAAGGCTTTCGAAGAGTGGCCTTCCGAATGGTTCTATATTGACGACGTCGCTCTTTCTGACCCAGTATGAATGGGCCTCCCCGAATTTTCAAGCGCTCCATTGAAGAAACGCCACAGCTGGCATCCTCAGAGCCTCAAGGAGGAGGATAGCGCGGAAGTCAGTCAGTTGATGGGCAAGATTAAGACGCTCGCCCAGTCCGGGTTGTTAATAATCGAGGTAATGGCGATCTCCATAGTGTGGGGGGTCCAACCAATCCAATACAGAGGGCTTCCCATGTGGCACTATAATGGGGAGGATGGCGCCTCGCGCTGCGGTCAGAAGGGTCCGAAAACCCCCACCGCTTTGGCCAAAATATTGGCTGAACTGTACAAAGGGGAGAAGGAGGAGTTCACTCATCTCCAATGTCGAGATGGATTTTCCATGTATAATCCTCCTAGTTGGGTAAGCTCCGATCCCACCATTTTACTCCTCTCCCTGAATCATTTTTCATGGACAGTAACCTATCCACTCGCAACAGGAATGGCGGAAGGCTATCGAGGGAATCCATCGCCCCACCCCTCAGCCAAAGGGTCACAACCGGGACCTTGACCCCAGATTCAAAGAAGATCCGGACATATTTGTGGAGCTCAAGGATGGAGTATTCTATCAGACGAGCTACGATGGTACGGAAGTACCCATCATCGCCCATTACCCCGGCCTCCTTCCCGCTTCACATGTAAGTATGACACCTTCTTCGAAAGAGTTTCCTTATTATGCCTCACCCACCGCACTATTTCGTGTTCCAAAGGGGAGGCGCTCAGCGTCACAACGTGCACCAGAAGCGTCTCCGAGGAGAGCGGCGCCCGCGCCGAGCACATCTTCGAAGAGGAAGGCGAATGACAATATGGCAGAACCCTCGTCAAAGAGGTAAGGCTTTCTTTTGAAGAATACATCTTCTGATTGCCACATCAAATCATGATGCCATTCGCCGCATTCTATCAGGAAAAGTGTCCACCAAACTATGTACGGGGATCCTGCCGTCGTGCCTCCACTAGTCAGGTTCCGAACCCTGCCCTAAGGACGGGGGCTGACACGGGAGTGGCGCCGAACTGTCCTTCCGCAGAGGATTCGAACAATATGTCTGTCACGAACTCTAAAGTGGAGAGCGCCATGAATCATCGTCATCGGAGGGCCGCTCTCTGTAACCCCGACTTTTCAAAGGAGGCATTTGATGCCTTCGGCTCAGCCGACGCGTACATCTGAGCTGCTCGGGATGGGCTTGTAGGTGCCACGAACCAGCATCTAAAAGATATGTGGGTAAGTTTATATTGTACCAATCTGATAGTTATATACCAGTAGCCCCCGAGACTTGAAGCAGTTGATCCAACTGATTGAAGGATCATTTGTATAACCAGGTACTTACGGAGAAGAACAGCCTGTTATCTCAGGAACTAGAAAAGTATCGGACCCAGCTAACTGCTGCCAATGCCGAACTGGAGAAATCCAAGAAGGTGTCACCTGGTAATGTTCCCCTCCTTCGAGAAAACATATTGGTATACCAATAATGCTAACACGGTTGCTCACCTCTTAATAGGATCATCAGATCAACTGCAAGAGCAACTGAAAGCCGCTCAAGGGGAAGAACAAGAAGCCAAAAGACTACTAGCCACGGGCGAGCGTGTGCTAACATGAGTCGTGGAGGAGAAAAACAAGCTCTAGGATTCCAATACTCAACTGGGCGAGGAACTGAAAGATGTACGGGCCTAGCTGGCGGACTCCATGAAGGAAAATAAGAGGCTTCGGGGCGGCATATTTAGTATGTGGTCAAACTTACCTCCGTGTAATTTAGAAATGAAAGGGACTAGCAGATTTATGCCTGTAGGTATGCTGACTGGTCGTCCCGAACAGGAGGTGTCCAGATTCTCAGGTGATCTGCTAGAAGAGCTGTCGCAAGTGCACGAGCAAGCTCGGCAGGCGATGCGAAGTTTTGCCAAGGCTTTATGGCCATCTGCCTCCCCTCCAGGAAGAATGGGGGAGCTTATACAACTATTCAGGGGAGCGCAGCGCCGTTTTTGATTATCGAAGATACCGGCCTGCCGGGAAGGTGCACGAGAAGCCTGGGCCATGGTGAAAACATGGTATACTAAGCTTGATTCAAATCATATGGCTCGGTTCGGACCTCTAGGGTCAGATGGAAAAGAAATTCATGTTAGTTTGGTATAAGACCAAGTCGAAGTAGCCGCCCGATATTCCCAATAGGATTGCAAGTTAGACAACCTGTTAGACGGTATAAAGGAGGAAAGTTTTGAGTCTAATTGACTATGTACTTTCCTTGACATATTTGTCCCTAGCCGGATTTGTAAAACGATTGTCATGGCAGACCTTTTCGCTTCGACCTCTAGACCCGACGGTGCGGAGTGTTTCCGAATACCTGAGCGGGAAAAAATAGACCAGGTATGTGTGGAAACTAGGCGTAGGGGTCATAGTTTCTTGAACAGACAAGTTGTATACGGCTAGCTATGTTATATTACATTGTGCTTGTAAGAAACATCTTCGAGAGAGAATAGTTCCGTTAAGGGTTCCTTTCCCTGGGTATTCATGCATTAATGTGCATGTCCGAACTATGATTTGCAGAAATGGTAGTGTTCGTAACATCTGGGGTGCTCACCATGGGGTGAATGAAAAAAACATCTTTAGTCCATCGACTAAATATTCTCTTAAGAACGCTAGCTTTCGGCTTCACCCAGTCTGAGGTACACATCTGGATGACCCGACAGTAACAATCGCAGAGGTTCTCCCTTTATGCCCTAGCCGAACTAATGGGCACGTAGGGCATAAGCACAGGAGCCAGTCAACCCAGCTTGGCCAAAACTTAGGTCATATCGATGCATATAATGGCGAATAAAAGATACATATGAGGAGAACACACATATGTGACGAGCTTGATGCTCGGAAAATAACAATGATAAGCTTCTGTCCAAGAAGCCCCCAGGTATAATGGACGTACATATCTGAGTATGTGTATGTCACAGGTGCATGGTTGAGCAACGCGAAGAGCTTTAAAGCTAAAAAAGAGAGCAAAAAGAGAGGAAAAAAGTATTGGAAACAATAGGTAGAAGGAAACGAACACAGAGTTCGGCACTAGGCATAGAATCTTCGGAGTCTGGCCGCGTTCCAGGGGTTCGACTCTAGGCGATTGTCAGATGCATCACATAGGCGGTACGCTCGCCCAGTGAGAACTTCGTCAATGATGAAGGGACCCTCCCACTTTGGCTTGAGTTTGTCCTTTTTATTCTCTGGGAGGCGTAGAACAAGTTCGCCAACATTGTAAGTCTTGGCCTGTACTTCTCTGCTTTTATATCTGTGGGCCTGCTGTTGATAAATTGCAGAACGAGCTTTTGCGACGTCACGCTCCTCCTCCAAGGCATCTAAGCTGTCCTTCCGATCGAGCTCGGCCTCTCTCTCTCTCTTCGTACATGCGCACTCGAGGTGAGTCATGAATAATGTCGCATGGTAAAACAACCTCTGCGTCGTACACCATAAAGAAAGGTGTGTATCCGGAAGTGCGATTGGGCGTGGTCCGCAGCCCCCAGAGTACGGAGTCGAGCTCCTCAACCTAGTGCTTGTCTGATTCTTTTAAAGACCGCACTAGTCTGAGTTTGATGCCGCTCATAATAAGACCATTGGCTCATTCAACTTGACCGTTTGTTTGCGGATGATATACGGAGGCGTAATCAAGCTTAATGTCGAGATTACCACACCAGTTTTTCACCTCATCGGCTGTAAAGTTAGAGCTGTTGTCGGTGATGATGCTGTGTGGAACACCATAACGGTGCACAACACTGGATATAAAGTTTATCACTGGTCTGGCTTTGACCGTTTTAACTGGTTTGGCCTCTATCCACTTAGTGAACTTATCTACCATAACTACCAGATATTTTTTTCTTATGACTGCCTCCTTTAAGGGGTCCAACCATGTCAAGTCCCCAGACCGCAAAAGGCCAAGTGATGGGGATTGTTTGTAGAGCAGTGGGTGGCATATGGCTTTGGTTGGGGAAAAGTTGGAATCCGACGCATCGTTGGACAAGGTCTTGTGCATCTGCTAGGGCCGCCGGCCAGTAGAAACCTGTACGGAAGGCCTTGCTTACAAGGGCCCGAGCTGCAGCGTGGTGACCACCGAGACCGGCATGAATTTCAGCCAAAAGCTGCCGCCCCTCCTCCTCGGAGATACATCTTTGAAGCACTCCGGTAGCGCTTTTCTTGTAGAATTCTCCTTCATGGACCTTATAGCTTTCAAACACTGAACAATGTGGCATGCCTCGTTCCGATCCTTAGGGAGCTCTCGCCTATTGAAGTAGGCCAAGAATGGTTCGGTCCATGGGGCAATGACTGCCATTACAAGATGGGCCGATGGTGTTGTTTCGGTGGCTGAGCCTCTGATGATGTGTAACATCCCAAAATTCTAAATTTTGGAATGTTATATTAAATAGATAGATTTGATTGATTGTTTGATTGATTGACTGAAAGTGAGTGAACTCGAAACTTTTTGAAAGTTAAATGAGAGGGAATAAAAGGACATTCCCAAACTTTCATTTTTCATTCGTGATCTCCGTGAATTCAAATTCTTTTCACCACGAAACCCTGGAGAGAAGATGACATGACTTCTTCCATTTGTTTAAATTAAAGGGGTATTTGAAAATAATTGAATTTCATTTGGAAATATTTCAATTCATAAACTTCATGCAGCTTAATGATTTTCATGAGAGAAGATAAAATGACTTGTTCAAATTATATGAAATATGAGTTGGAAGTTTTAAAAGAATTTAAATTCAAAGTTCTTTTGAATTTATTTTCAATTTGGAGTTAATTGAGTTTTATTCAAATTATTTTATGGAAATTAGGGTAACATGATTCCCTACATTAGAAAATTGGAGAAAAATTAATTTGAAATCATTTTGGTATTTTTAAAATGATTTTTATTGGATTTTAAAAGACCAGTAGCACTCTTTGATTTATCTGAATTTGTGTGGATTTTATTTGAAGTTATAAAAATGTTCACGTCGTAGAAAATCTTTTTCTGAAAATTTTGATATATTATATGCCTATATAATATTTTAGTTTATTTTGTTTTTGTTATTTTTGTTGTCTGTGAAAAATGTTTTTTTTTAAAAACTCTTCGAAGAGTGCCAGGCCGAAGCCCAGCACTGCTCTCTCTCTCTCTCTCCCCGCGCCAGGCCAGCCGGCCCAGCCCAGCAGCGGCCCAATGCACTGCACCGCCGCCTCCGACTCCGGGAGGAGTCCGCCGCCCGTATGACGCCGTTCGCCGCCGCCGTGCTCCGCCCTGCCTCTCCTCGCCGCCTTTGCCCCTACTCCACGCAACCCCTCGCCCCCCCTCCATATAAGCTCGCGCCGCTGCCCGCCTTCTCTCTGTCGCGCCGCGCCACCTCTCCCGCGTCTTGGCGAGCCGTCGGAGCCCGCTGCATCTCACCGCACCTGCTGCTGCCGCCGACGAGCTGCACCGCCCCGCCGCCTCTTGCCTCGCGCCGCCATCGCACTTCCGCCCGTTGCCGCTCCGCCCCGCGCCGCTCCTCGCCGTCGCCCGCGCTGCTGCCCCGCTTGCCATCGAACTGCCGCCCTCGCCGGACTCCAACCGCCGCAGAAAAACCGCCGCCGGCGTCGAACCCGCAGTGAACCGGTAATAAGTCCGCCCGGTTCGCCGGTTTATTTTAGGGTTCCAGTTTTCGTTAAAAAAACCGGTTTAGTTTTTTTAGTTAGATCTATTTAGAGAATGTTCTCTGTTTAGAACTAGTTAGTGAACGTTCGTTATTTAGTGTTTTATTTTTCTGTTATTTCGGCCAGGGACCTATTCGTGATAAATTTCTTCACAGATTAGTCCCTGTACTTCAATCGATCATTAATTTTTGCTCGTTAGTCCAAATCCAACGAAACCAATGCTCACGTCTTCGTTATGATCTCCTCTATCCAGTAATCCAACTCAAACATGTTTTTGAAAAGTTTAAAATTTGAATTAGATCAGATTTGAATTCAAACTTCGTTTGATCATAACTTGAGTTTCGTAGCTCCGTTTGAGTTGATTCTTTTTGCAAAACGAAGCTCTTGACCTAAACCTTCTGATAAGGCCAAATTCACTTAATTTTGGTACTTTTAGAAATTATTTTATGTTGCAAGAGCTATTTGCTTGGTTTTGATGTTTTCTGAATCGACTTCTTCGATCTTTCTGGTCTTCTGAGTGATTGCTTATGTGTGGTTACTATTGCTTGATTACGATAGATTGACCGGAGTGTGACGAGTAGAGCTATCAAGATTTTTGAGTGCGAATCATCTTCATCAACATTGCAGGCAAGTTCACACTTTGATCATATCCCTTTCATACCCAGTTTTTATGCATTAGTTTCACCCTCAAACATTGCATGAGTAGGATTGATAACATGTGGGTATTGGGAAGTAGTTGATGAGGTAGTACCTATTACCTGTTTATTATCAAACCCTTGGGAGTTACTAATACGTTATGCTTATATTGCCATGCTATGCTCGTAGACGTGGATTGGGTTTGAGAGTATTTCATGACAGAAGTGAGATTGTTAATTAATGGTTTACCTAAGGTGGCAACTTAAACACACATCTGGGTGGATTGAGGTACCTGGTTATTCCAGGGTTGCCTGTCTAGGCACCTGGGTAGACCAGGATTTCCTGTTTTTTTTATGGACCGCCACCCAGGCTCAAAGGGGTCATGAGATTATCCGTACTAGAAACTTCCGTGTGCAGCCACAAGCTATTATGGGCTCTAGCATAGTTGATTAAGTCGTGTGAACTCTTACAGTGGTAGACTAGCAGATGTAGGGGTTGTAGGTGGTACGGTCTACCCATCGTAAGGTGCAAACGCTTCTGAAAGACTATGTCTCGGTCATCCGTCTTCTCAAACACCATGTAGTGCGAGAAACCAAACGGAGGCGATCGAGTCTTGTGGGGAAAAGTGTGCAAACCTCTACAGAGTGTACAAACTAATCATGATTAGCCGTGTCCCCGGTTATGGATGTCTTGAGTATCTAGTACCTCGATTGTCATGTGAATCTCATCATGTTACTTTAAATGAATATTTTTGGGTTTTAATGATGTTACTTAATTGGGATTGAGAATGCTGTCAACCATTCTCAATGTTCAACAACCACCATAATAGTTAAATAAAATTTATTCCTTTGCAGTAGGGAAAAGTTGGCTTTTCGCAAAAACATATAACCATAGAGCTTTTCCACCAGCCATATATGCATGTAGTGATAGCCATTGTTCATCATTCTCTATGGTGTGAATTTGCCAGTACATTCAATGTACTGAACCTTTGTGGCTGCAACATCTCATGTTGCAGGATTTCTTACGACAAGTGATACGTTAGGGTTACGATTTCTACACTCAACTTTGCCGTTGGTGTTGATGGGAATCCACAACCTTGTTACTTCTGCTATTTTGGATTGAGGTAATAGTATTTACGTTACTCTTACATGTGATTTACCTCTGTTATAAATCCCCAAGTACTGTGTGTGTCAGCATACCGATCCAGGGATGACACTTAAGCACAGAGACTTGATCCATTCGGGTCGGGTCGCTACATGATGTCGGTATGTTCAGCGTCTGGGGTTATGGTCGGGTCCGGACTAACGTTGTCGCTCTCCCCTTGCCACACCACGGATGGCTTGAAAAGCCTTTCCAAGAAGATGTTAGGTGGGACGGGGTCACGCTTGGCACCAATGCGAGCAAGGACGTCCGCCGCTTGATTACTCTCTCAAGCCACATGGTGAAACTAGAGCCCTCGAACCGAGCCGACATTTTGAGAACGGTGTTACAGTAAGCCACCATCTTCGGATCCTTGGCATCGAAATCTCCATTTATTTGAGATATCACGAGGTTCGAGTCCACGCGTACTTCCAGGTGTTGTATGCCCATGGAGACAACCATCCGAAGACCATGCAATAAAGCCTCGTATTCGGCTGCATTGTTGGAGTCCGTGTATAATATTTGGAGTACATACTGAACTGTATCTCCAGTGGGGGATGTTAGGACAACTCCTGCCCCTAAGCTCGCCAACATTTTGGAGCCATCGAAATGCATGACCTAGTTGGAATATGTGTCGTACTCTTTAGGGAGTTCGGCTTCTGTCCATTCGGCGATGAAGTCTACCAGTACTTGGGATTTGATGGCCCAGCATGGCTTATATGTTATATCAAATGGAAGGAGCTCAATGGCCCACTTGGCAATCCGGACCGTTGCGTCGCGATTGTTTATTATGTCATTCAGTGGAACTTCGGAATCCACTGTGATCGAGCACTCTTGGAAATAGTGTCGTAGCTTCTAGGATGCCATGAAGACCGTGTATGCTATCTTTTGATAATGAGGGTACAGGGATTTGCATGGAGTTAGGATGGTGGATACGTAGTATACCGGCTTCTGGAGCAGGAATTTGTGTCCATCTTCTTCTCGTTCGATGACGACTACTGCACTCACCACCTAGTGTGTTGCAGATATGTATAAGAGCATTGATTCGCTGGCACTTGGCGCGGCTAGGATTGGGTTGCTTGTTAAAAGAGCCTTTATTTCTTCCAATCCGGCTGTTGCTGCGTCTGTCCACTTGAAGTGGTCGGTGCGTCGGAGGAGCCGATAAAGTGGCAATGCTTTTCTCCTACTCTGGAGATAAAGCGGCTTAAAGCTGCCACGCATCCAACTAGCTTTTGGACCTTTTTAAGGTCTATTGGTGTAGCCAATTGTGATAAAGCTTGGATTTTGGCTGGATTTGCCTTGATTCCTCTACTGGAAACAATGAAGCCCAGTAGTTTTCCCAAGGGGACGCCGAATACACATTTTTCGGATTGAGCTTAATTTCATATGTCCGGAGATTGTCGAATGTGAGGCATAAGTCGTCTATTAATGATTCGACGCACTTAGTCTTGATGACGACATCGTCCACATATGCTTCAACTGTTTTACCGATTTGTTTCTCCAGGCATGTTTGAATCATGCGTTGGTAGGTGGCACCGGCATTTTTGAGCCCAAAGGGCATAGTGTTGAAGCAGAAAGGCTCGTATGGGGTAATAAATGCCGTTGCGGCTTGGTACGATTCCTTCATTTTAATTTGATGGTATCCGGAATATGCGTCAAGGAAACACAGTGAGTCGTGTCCTGCAGTGGCGTCAATAATTTGATCGACGCGAGGGAGCGGGAATGGATCCTTGGGGCAAGCTTTGTTGAGGTCTTTGAAATCGATGCACAAGCGCCAGGATTTATCCTTCTTTGGCACCATCACCAAGTTTGCTAGCCAGTCCGGATGTTTTATTTCTCTGATGAATCCGGCCTCGATTAGCTTGGCTAGCTCCCCCCATGGCTTGTCGTTTGGGTTCGAAAAAGCGTCGCAGTGTTTGCTTAACTGGCTTGTATCCATTCAATATATTAAGGCCGTGCTCAGCCAACCTGCATGGGATTCCTGGCATATCAGAAGGGTGCCAGGCGAATATGTCCCAAATCTCACGCAGGAATGCTCGTAGTGCGGCGTCCACCGTTGAGTCCACCTGTGCACCGATGGAGGCTGTTTTCTTTGGGTCTGTCGGGTGGACTTGAAATTTGACTATTTCATCTACTGGTTTGAAGAAGGTGGATTTAGAGAGCTTGTCGAGGATTATGTCGTCCCTATCCACCGTTGAGCGCAGCGCGTTTAATTCTTCGGCCACAAGGGCCTCAGAGAGTGCCTCGAGGGCCAGGGAGGCTGTTTTGTTTTCGGTGCGGAGGGCTATATCCGGATCGTTTGCGAGAGTGATAATACCGGTGGGCTCGGGCATTTTGAGCTTCATATACCCGTAATGATGTATGGCGTGAAAGCGTGTGAATGCGTCTCGCCCTAACAGAGCGTGGTATCCACTGTTGAAAGGGGCCACTTGGAAGGTTATTTCTTTGGACCGGTAGTTATCTGGCGTGCCGAATACCACATCAAGTGTGATTTTTCCCGCGCATTGTGCCTCTAGGCTGGGAATAATTCCTTGGAAGGTCGTGCTACTTTACTCAATACGGCTCCTGTCTATGTTCATTTACTGAGTGTATCCTCATAAATGAGGTTTAACCCGTTGCCGCCGTCCATGAGCACTTTGGTAAGTCAAAAACTGTCCACAATTGGATTGAGGACCAAGGCCGCTGGTGCTCGGACTGACCGGGCTTTTGGTTCATCACTGGCATTGAAAGTTATGGCCATGTCGTTCCAAGGATTTATTGTTGCGATTTGACATACTTCGGTGAGGTCGCGGAGTGCCCTCTTGCGCCGATTGTTTGAAGCGAAAGTCTCGAAGACTGTCAATACTCTGCGGTCGTCGTGTTCCGGGGGAGTTGTTCCGAGGTATGTTTGGTGAGGATATCCTCGCCACTCTTGGCCACTTGCCGGAGTATCCAACGTGTTCTAAGGCTGTGGGTAGGTATGGTATCCGGTGTTGTGTGTATTTTGCACGACCTATCGAGCCATCCTTCCAGAACGGTTCTGCGCTCCGTAATGGGTTTGGATTTCTTTACTGCTGTGTTGGGTGCCTCTCGAGGGTGCATCCTTTTTGTCTGGACGAAAGGTTGAGTGGGAGCTGGCGGCTCCCAACGAGCTGCCTAAGTTTTCCAGGCGCTTTCCATTGTGTAGTACTTCTGTGCTATGGCTGTCAAATCGGCGAAGTGTAATATGTGACAGCGGTTGATAGTGTTGAGGTTTCCTTCGTCTGTACAATTACTGCGGAATATTGAGATCGCATCTTCGTCACGGCAATCTTTGATCTTGTTCTTGACAAGGAGGAATCTGGCCCAAAAGTGATGGACTGTTTCTTGAGACTGGTGCCGTAGGTAGGTTAGATCGCGTATATCTGGGTGGGTGGGTGGATTTAAATCCGAACCCTGACCCAGTTTGGGATCTGGAGTTTGAGAAATTTTTGAGCTTAATAGTTTGGATTTCGGGAGATCGACCGGTATTTTAGGTCTACCGTCTGATTCCAAGTTCGGAGGACAAAGCATGTCGCTCCGTGGACAGGTGTCCGGCTCTATGAGCTCGGGGATCCGAACATAGATTGTCCTCAGTATAGAGGGAGAATTGTTGTTTTGCTCCTCCACTACCGCTATCTGGTGGGTGATCGATGGAGATTTGATTTCTCTCTGATCGGGTTTGAGCCCAATCCGACCGTAGTCTGTGGCGACCCCCAAGGCGGCGATGCGATCCAGGAGTTCGTTCGAGGACGATAATTCCCTCAGATCCATCTGACTGGAGTATTCAGAGTCAATCCGGAGGCGATTTTCGATGACCCGAGAAGTCATCACCGGCTCACCGGCCGAACGGGCGGTCATGATAAAGCCACCCAACCGGAGGGTTTGGCCTGAGGCTAGGGCTCCATCGACGGTGATGTTGTCCTTGATCACAAGGCGAGCCATCAACGCTGACTTCGGCGTCACAGTGGAACTCTCACTGAAAGCACCAATGTCGGTGTCAAAACCGGCGGATCTCGGGTAGGGGGTCCCGAACTGTGCATCTGAGGTTGATGGTAATAGGAGACATGGAACACAATGTTTACCCAGGTTCGGGCCCTCTCGATGGAGGTAAAACCCTACGTCCTGCTAGATTAATATTGATGAGCATGGGGGTTACAAGAGTTGATCTACCATGAGATCATTGATACGTCCATTTTGCATCATGCTCTTATATCGATATTTATTGCATTATGGACTGTTATTACACATTATGTCACAATACTTATGCCTATTCTCTCTTATTTTACAAGGTTTACATGAAGAGGGGGAATGCCAGCAGCTGGAATTCTAGGCTGGAAAAGGAGCAAATATTAGAGACCTATTCTGCACATCTCCAAAAGTCCTAAAACTCCACGGGAATTATTTTTAGAATATATAAAAAATATTGGGCAAAATAAGTACCAGAGGGGGGCCACCAACCGTCCACGAGGGTGGGGAGCGCGCCCTACCCCCCTGGGCGCGCCCCTGCCTCATGGGTCCCCCTGGTGGCCCTCTGATGCCCATATTTGGCTATATGGAGTCTTTCATCAAGGAAAAAAAATCATAATCTAGCTCACAGGATGAAACTCCGCAGCCACGAGGCGGAACCTTGGCGGAACCAATCTAGGGCTCCGGCGGAGCTGTTCTGCCGGGGAAACTTCCCTCCGGGAGGGGGAAATCATCACCATCGTCATCACCAACGATCTTCTCATCAGGAGGGGGTCAATATCCATCAACATCTTCACCAGCACCATCTCATCTCAAATCCTAGTACATCTCTTGTATCCAATCTTTGTATCCAAACCTCAGATTGGTACCTGTGGGTTGCTAGTAGTGTTGATTACTCATTGTAGTTGATGCTAGTTGGTTTACTTGGTGTAATATCATATGTTCAGATCCATTATGCATATTAATACCCCTCTGATTATGAACATGAATATGCTTTGTGAGTAGTTACGTTTGTTCCTGAGGACATGGGAGAAGTCTTGCTATAAGTAGTCATGTGAATTTGGTATTCGTTTGATATTTTGATGAGATGTATGTTGTCATCCCTCTAGTGGTGTCATGTGAACGTCGACTACACGACACTTCACCATTGTTTGGGACTAGAAGGAGGCATTAGGAAGTAATAAGTAGATGATGGGTTGCTAGAGTGACAGAAGCTTAAACCCTAGTTTATGCGTTGCTTCGTAAGGGGCTGATTTGATCCATATGTTTCATGCTATGGTTAGGTTTACCTTAATACTTCTGTTGCAGTTGCGGATGCTTTCAATAGGGGTTAATCATAAGTGGGATGCTTGTCCAAGTAAGGGCAGTACCCAAGCACCGGTCCACCCGCATATCAAATTATCAAAGTACCGAACGCGAATCATATGAACATGATGAAAACTAGCTTGACGATAATTCCCATGTGTCCTCGGGAGCGCTTTCCTTCAGATAAGAGTTTGTCCAGGCTTGTCCTTTTCTACAAAACGGATTGGGCCATCTTGCTGCACCTTATTTACTTTTATTACTTGCTACTCGTTACAAATTACCTTATCACAAAACTACATGTTGTCGATAATTTCAGTGCTTGCAGAGAATACCTTGCTAAAAACCGCTTATCATTTCCTTCTGCTCCTCGTTGGGTTCGACACTCTTACTTATAGAAAAGGCTACGGTAGATCCCCTACACTTGTGGGTCATCAAGACTCTTTTCTCGCACTGTTTCCAGGGAGTGAAGCGCCTTTGGTTGGTGGAATTTGGTAAGGAAAAAATTATATAGTGTGCTGAAATTTACTATCACTTGTTACTATGGAACATAATCCTTTGAGGGGCTTGTTTGGGGTATCTTCACCCCGACTAGTAGAGCAAAGAGTTGCTTCTCAACCTACTGAACCTACTGAAAATGTTAACTTTGAAATTCCTTTGGGTATGATAGAGAAACTGCTAGCTAATCCTTTCACAGGTGATGGAACATTACATCCCGATTTGCACCTAATCTATGTGGATGAAGTTTGTGGATTATTTAAGCTTGCAGGTATGCCCGACGATGTTATCAAGAAGATGGTCTTCCCTTTGTCTCTGAAGGGAGATGCATTGACATGGTTGAGGCTATGTGATGATATTGGATCATGGAACTACCAACGATTGAAATTGGAATTTCATCAGAAGTTTTATCCTATGCATCTTGTTCATCGTGATCGTAATTATATATATAATTTTTGGCCTCGCGAAGGAGAAAGCATCGCTCAAGCTTGGGGGAGGCTTAAGATGTTATATTCATGCCCCAATCATGAGCTCTCAAAAGATATGATTATTCAAAAAATTTATGCTCGACTTTCTCTCAGTAATCGCTCCATGCTCGATACTTCTTGTACTGGATCTTTTATGATGAAGACTATTGAATTCAAATGGGATTTATTGGAAAGAATTAAACGCAACTCCGAAGATTGGGACCTCGACGAAGGTAAGGAGTCAGGTATAACACCTAAGTTTGATTGTGTTAAATCTTTTATGGATACCAATGCTTTCCATGAATTTCCACAATATGATGTTTGCTTTCCATGAGTTTAATTTTGCTAAATTTGTAGACAACCCGATGATAAAGAATTTCCTAGTAACGATGAAATTATTGGTCTTTCCTCTATTGTCGTGCCTCCAACTGATCCTTTAGAACAATATTTGCTAGACCATGAAAATGCTATGTTTATGAATGAAAGAAGGCAAATAGATGAAGTATTGTTTAAACAGGGACCTATTTTGAAACACAACTTGCCTGTTGAAATCCTAGGGGATCCTCCTCCACCTAAGGGTGATCCCGTGTTTGAGCTTAAACCTTTACGTGATACTCTTAAATATGCTTATCTTGATGAGAAAGAGATATATCCTGTTATTATTAGTGCTAACCTCTCAGAGCATGAAGAATAGAAATTATTGAAAACTCTAAAGAAGCACCGTGCTCCTATTGGATATACTCTTGATGATCTTAAGGGCATTAGTCCCACTCTATGTCAGCACAAAATAAAATTGGAGAAAGACGCTAAACCAGTTGTAGATCACCAACGACGGTTAAATCCTAAGATGAAAGAAGTGGTAAGAAAAAGAAATAATAAAGCTTCTGGAGGAAGGTATAATTTATCCCGTTGCTGATAGTCAGTGGGTAAGTCCTGTTCATTGTGTCCCTTAGAAGGAAGGTATTACTGTTGTTCCTAATGATAAAGATGAATTGATCCCACAAAGAATTGTTACTGGTTATAGAATGGTAATTGATTTCCGCAAATTAAATAAAGCTACTAAAAAGGATCATTAACCTTTACCTTTTATTGATCAAATGCTAGAAAGATTATCCAAGCATACACATTTTTGCTTTCTAGATGGTTATTCTAGTTTCTCTCAAATACCTGTGTCCAAAGAGGATCAAGAAAATACAACTTTTACTTGCCCTTTTGGTACCTTTGCTTATAGATGTATGCCTTTTGGTTTATGTAATGCACCTGCTACCTTTCAAAGATGTATGACTGCTATATTCTCTGACTTTTTTGAAAAGATTGTTGAGGTTTTCCTGGATGATTTGTCCATTTACAGAACTTCTTTTGATGATTGCTTAAGCAACCTTGATCGAGTTTTGCCGAGATGTGAAGAAACTAATCTTGTCTTGAATTGGGGGAAGTGCCACTTTATGGTTAATGAAGGTATTGTCTTGGGGCATAAAATTTCTGAAAGAGGTATTGAAGTTGACAAAACTAAAGTTGATGATATTGAAAAGATGCCGTGTCCCAAGGACATCAAAGGTATAAGAAGTTTCCTTGGTCATGCCGGTTTTTATAGGAGGTTCATTAAGGACTTTTCTAAAATTTCTCGGCCTCTGACTAATCTTTTACAAAAAGATGTTCCTTTTGTCTTTGATGATGACTGTGTAGAAGCATTTGAAATACTTAAGAAAGCTTTGGTTTCTGCACCTATTGTTCAGCCTCCTGATTGGAATTTACCATTTGAAATTATGTGTGATGCTAGTGATTATGCTGTAGGGGCTATTCTAGGACAAAGAGTTGATAAGAAATTAAATGTTATCCAATATGCTAGTAAAACTCTAGACAGTGCCCAAAGAAATTATGCTACTATTGAAAAAGAATTCTTAGCAGTTGTATTTGCATGTGATAAGTTCAGACCTTGTATTGTTGATTCTAAAGTAACTGTTCACACTGATCATGCTGCTATTAAATATCTTATGTAAAAGAAGGATGCTAAACCTAGACTTATTAGATGGGTTCTCTTGCTACAAGAATTTGATTTGCATATTATTGATAGAAAGGGAGTTGAGAACCCCGTTGCAGACAACTTGTCTAGGTTAGAGAATGTTCTTGATGACCCACTACCTATTGATGATAGCTTTCCTGATGAACAACTAGCTATCATAAATGCTTCTCGTACTGCTCCATGGTATGATGATTATGCTAATTACATTGTTGCAAAATTTATACTACCTAGTTTCACATACCAGCAAAAGAAAAAGTTCTTCTATGATTTAAGACATAACTTCTGGGATGACCCACATCTTTATAAAGAAGGAGTAGATGGTGTTATTAGACGTTGTGTACCTGAGCATGAACAGGAATAGAACCTACGCAAGTGCCACTCCAAAGCTTATGGAGGACACCATGCTGGAGACAGAACTGCACACAAGGTATTGCAATCCGGTTTTTATTGGCCTACTCTCTTCAAGGATGCCCGTAAGTTTGTTTTATCTTGTCTGTCCTGGGGTTCATCCTTGGAGCTGGACGGACTCCAGAAATGTATCCGGAATATGGCAAACAAGAAGCTCAAGCTTGTCAACATAGTCCAAGTCATGCTCTTCTGCCGGATCCTCCCGTGTCAACAATGGGATTTTAACTTATGGGAGTTCGACCCGGCCCGGCACCAGACTCTAAGCGAGCTCTTCAACACGATGCACAAGGACGTCTGGAGGGTGCTGTTCAAGGGCGCCGAGGTCCCTCCTTCTCTTACCGAGGACCGCGGGCTAAGCGCGAAGCGCCTAGCGCATTCGGCGAGTTCTATACATCTAGTACGATATTTATTTCCCCTAGCTCAACCATGTGCGGGGTCTGAGCTCCATGCCTTTGACAGGACTGGGTGGAGATGTCGGGGCAAATTAACTATCCGGCCCCTCTGCCTGAAAACACTGCGGACGCTCTCCTGGCGGAGATGCTGACTCCGGCTCCTTACCAGGTGCCGGAGAAGACCAAGAAGAAGGCCAAGGGAACCCGAAAGAGTTCCCGGCACCAGGTGGTATCGGACTCATCGTCCGATGACTCTGCGACGCACTCCTCCCCCGAAGACAAGGAGGAAGATGAAGATGCTCCCCCTCCAGTCGAGGGAGACAACAAAAGGAAGGCCGCCCCAACCGGGGGGGCGAAGGGTCCAAGAAGGGAAGGACTCTCCTTCCGGACTACTCCACCACCGTCGCTGAAGGCGAAGACGAGTGGCTGCTCAGGGCCAAGCCCCTGGCGAAGTCGTAAGTATTCGGATACCAGAGTAACTCATAGCATACCTTTGTCGCACTGCTTCTCCTAACGCCGAATTATGATTATGCAGACCGCCCCGAGCCCGTATCGACGTATCCTCATCGGACGGCTCCCTGGACTCGTCGAATATGGATAGCGATCCACTTCCGACCACCACCTCTCCTTGCCCTATGGAAAACACCGAGGTGTGGTCTCAAGAGGCACCGGGTCGAGGGGAGATAGTCCCGGAGGCGCCTCAAGGCGACCTTCCGGACTTCGGGAGCAGAGGGAGCAAGGCTCCCGAGGGCTCCGAGTTCGGCCCTCAGTCGAACACCGCGTCAGAACCTCCAGTGGTTCCGGACTCGGACAGGCGGCCTCCTTCCAAAAGGGGCAAGACGCCTGTGCCGATGACCTCTGTCCATCCATAGGCACCGGACAATCTGCTGGGAGCGCTTCGCAACGCTTCCATCGACAAAGAGCACCACACTATTATGAGTGTGGTGATCCAGAAGGTTCAGTCCGCCAAGAGCGGACTGACTAAAGCCTGTTGTCGGTGTCAAAACCGGCGGATCTCGGGTAGGGGGTCCCGAACTGTGCGTCTAGGCGGATGGTAACAGGAGAGAAGGGACACAATGTTTTTACCCAGGTTCGGGCCCTCTTGATGGAGGTAAAACCCTACTCCTGCTTGATTAATATTGATGATATGGGTAGTACAAGAGTAGATCTACCACGAGATCAAAGAGGCTAAACCCTAGAAGCTAGCCTATGGTATGATTGTTGTTCGTCCTATGGACTAAGACCCTCCGGTTTATATAGGCACCGAAGAGGGCTAGGGTTACACAGAGTCGATTACAATGGGAGGAGATCTACATATCCGTATTGCCAATTTTGCCTTCCACGCCAAGGAAAGTCCCATCCGGACATAGGACGAAGTCTTCAATCTTGTATCTTCAGAGTCCAAGAGTCCGGCCAAAGGTTATAGTCCGGCTATCCGGACACCCCCTAATCCAGGACTCCCTCAGTAGCCCCTGAACCAGGCTTCAATGACGACGAGTCCGGCGCGCAGATTGTCTTCAGCATTGCAAGGCGGGTTCCTCCTCCGAATACTTCATAGAAGATTTTGAACACAAGGATAGTGTCCGGCTCTACAAAATAAGTTCCATATACTGTCGTAGAGAGAATAATATTTACACAAATCTAATTTGCTAATGTATTCCGTAGCGTGTCATCACGCCACAGCCAAGCCTTTATTTGAACCATTTTTACTGTCCCACCTCGGCGCGTTTTGCGAGGCGGTTTCCTTGGCACGTCTTGTCAAAGCAGGGATCGTGTCCCCTTTATTTACAGGATTCTCATCAATACGGACGTGGGTAACCCAATCGTGCCTGTTGGCGTGTCTCCTCAATCAAAGGCGAGTCCCAAATGGTCACGGGGAGGGCTCTTGGTATTCAACCTCTTATAAAGAGACCAAGGCCTTACTCCTTTCTTTTGATCTCAATCGAATTCGCCCTTCGCCTCGAGTTCCAACACCCAAGGCCCCAGATTTCAGGCGCTTCGGACCTTCGACGATGTCCGGCTCTGACCTTAGAGGCCGATGGACGCCTTCCTCCGTCATGGAGGAAGATGTGCTAAAGCTGAGAGAGGCCAAGTTTTTGACCGGCGAAATCTCGCATAGGCTGCCTACTCACGGGTAGGTTGTTCCTACTCCCAAGCCTAGTGAGAGCATGGTGTTCGTGTCTCACTTCCTCCGAGGGCTAGGCTTCACGACAGATCCCTTCGTGAGGGGGCTCATGTTTTATTATGGGATGGAATTTCACGACTTAGCCTCGAAGTCCATCCTCCACATCTCATTGTTCATTGTCGTGTGCGAAGCCTTCCTCCGTATTACTCCTCACTTCGGATTGTGGCTTAAGACTTTTAAAGTAGAGCCAAAGATGATTGAGGGACAGCACACGGAGTGTGGAGGCGCTGTTATAAGCAAGAATGCTGACGCTCCATGGCCCGAGGGCTCCTTTCAAGAGGAGTTCAGCTTATGGCAACAAGAGTGGTTTTATATCACAGCTCCCAGGAGCACCAAGTGGGTGGCGCCACCTGCTTTCCGCTCGAGTCCCCCGCCACGACTGGCGTCATGGGTCAATAAGGGGCTGGACTGGGGGTCGGCAAAGGACGTGCCCCTGTTGTAGGGCCGCATCCGAGATCTCCTAGAAAGAGACATCAGTCTAGTCATGGTGATGCAAGTTATGTTAATTCGCCGAGTTCTGCCCTGCAAACGTCGCCCCCTCCGTGTGTGGGAGTTCAACCCGGAGGGACCATGAGTTCTCCAACATCTTCTTCGCATGACGCCCGTGGAGATGTACAAATTGTTCTTCGGACCACAAGTAGTGTGTCCGGATTCTATGGAGGACGCAGGTCTGAGCTGCAATCGTCCGGATACTCAAGTAAGTAGTCTTGTGCCCGGACACACCATCCGTTCATTTATCACAACATCACCCTTAAAAGAGTTGTCTTTGAAACAGGAGTGGGTAGCGAAGGCGAAGTTAATCAGGTGTCCGGCCCCCCTTCCCGAGACCTCGCCGCATCCCATGTTAACTAGGATGCTGGAGATTGTGCCTTCGGAAGAAAGCGAAGGGGGGGACAAAGAAGTTGCTGCCTCCTCGAAGGAGGCTGTCTGGAAAGGAGGAATCGAAAATTCCTCTACTCAGGGGAGGAAGAGGACTGCCTCTGAAGACCCGGAGTCCATGGTCTCAAAGCGGGGGAAGAAATCTTCGCCAGAGGGTCCTGTGCCGGGGGATGCCTCGGCCGTACTATGCCCTCAAGGGGATCAGCCCTCCATCGAGCCGTAAGTAGAGAGGGAAGGTTTAAAATGAGAGAAATCCTTGTTTTATTTCTGAGGAAAATAACCGAAATTTTACCTTGAAGTTCGGATCTCAGCCCTTCTCAGCAGAGCTCATCTTCGGGGGATCTTCTTCCGGAGATGATGGAGAGCGGAAGGCCTCCCCCTGCCGTACCGTCTTATGAGGCGGGCGATCCTGAGGTATCGTCACGGAGGGTTTCTCCGAATCCGGCAGGGCCGGAAGGCAGTCATACGGCCCCCTAAGGCCATCCGCGTCCGGTCTTTGAAAAAGGCCATCGAACGAGTCCGACACCGCCTGGTGCTCGGTCGGATGAACTGAAGGATCTGTTAGGGCGAGCGTCTATCCCAGAGGAACACTGTACGTTAATGGGTACGGTAATTGAAAGGATTTCATCTCCTGAAAGCGGGTTGCACGAGGCCGTCAGGAGTTTACTGACAAGTTTTGAGGTACGCGAGGTGATGTACCTTTTGACAGTTCCGCATATAAGATGTGCCCTGTGTAGATAGTAGCCCCTGAGACTCTGTGTGTTGTTGAAGACGACAGCACGCAGAGGATCATAGTCCCAGGTGTAATTTTTCCGCCTTCCTATGTAGGTGGCGAAGTGTCCGGTTGCCAGCCGGACTGATGAATTTGCTGAGCTAATGCGGCAACTTGACGTGGTAGATGCCGACACCGCGCTTGTCAACAAGCGGCTTGACGAGGCACAAGGTATGTAATTTCTCCGGAGACACCTGGTAAGAGGAGCTTGATGCCAGTATCTTATAGCGTGTGCATTTGATGCAGATGGGGCCGCTGCCATGGAGAACCTTCGAGCGGAACTTGCCCGAGCCAAGGAGCGAGCCAGGAGAAGTGATGCGGCTTCCGTAAAGGCAATTGAAGAGCTGAAAGCTGAACAGGCTGCTGACTGCCGAAGAAAGAAGGAAATGGCCGAAATGGCTATGAAGTTAAAGAACGCTGCTGACCGCTGCAAGCTTCTTGAAAAAGAAGATCGGGCGGAGCGGACAGACCTGGAGAAGGCCACTACAGTGGCCAAGGATGCTCGTTCTGCGATGAGAGCGATGAAGGAGGAGCTGCGTCAGGCCGGAGATATCGTGGCTGGAAAGCCCTTTATGCTGCGAATGAAGTTCGGAGATCCTAAATACGCTCTATTGGACCGGATGTGGAGTTCAGCGGACGCATATCTGGATTTAGCTACGAGTGCCGCTGATGCGACCGAACATTTCCGAGATCAGAAAGATAGTGAAGTGGAGAAGCTCTTCTGGTCACAATTCAACAATCCGGAGCGTCCGCTTCCGTTGACTGATCGTTTGGCCTAATGGGCCGAACTGAATAGGTTTTCCGGACTCGCCATGAAGGATGTCGTTAATCATCTGTGGCCGGAAAGGCCAGCCCCGAACAGTTATTTTAGCTTGGTGCAGCAGTTCCTTGGTGCAGTGCCGCGTATCAATGCGATGAAGAGGTCAGCATGCATAGAGGGTGCGCGGATGGCCCTTGCCCGTGTCAAGACATACTGGGCAGAGATGGAGGCCGCCGTTGTTGCATCCCAAGATTCGAACGGAGGCCGAATACCTGCTGAGCACTATTTTTAGGAAGTTCTGCAAGGCGCTCGTTTGATAGAGACGCAGTGCTCGAAGGATATTATGTTCGAATAACGTGTATTATTGTAAAACAATATTTTGATGAATTGTAGAAGCTTTTTATACTTGTGCCTGCAAGTATTATAATGCCTCCTGTGCGGCCGTTGAGGTATATGTGTATATAATCTGAAAGATGGCAGTCATCGGCTTCAGCCCCCACGCATATAATGCGGGGGTGTTCGCAGAAGGCGCATTCTCACACTTGATCCAACATCTTGGTCCATGAAGGAGGTGATAGCGCAGCAAACTAGGCAATCAGACTATAATGCTTTATTACTTTCACTTAGCCATAGGAGTTTGACAGGGTGGCTACTATATAGCCCCTGGTGGCGCCGCGCTCGCCCGAACTCGGGGCGCGTGTGTGCTTGGCCGGGAAACGGCCCTTTGTTAATGCAGAGGAATCCCGAAGACTCCGATAGGTCATCGAGTGGTTGACCAGTCTCACGCTATATCATGGCAGTCAGTTTTCGGCTTTCTCTACTGAGGTGCTCGCCTGGCTAAACCGGGGCACAATCGCAGTAGTTCTCCTGGTGGCACCTTAGCCGATAGAGCGGAACGTAAGGCAACAAAACACAAGAGCCGGGCAAACCGAACATTTGACCAAAGACATGATATGGAGCTGATGCATATAAGGCCAAACTCGCGACGCCGAACACTCCCTAAGGTATTCGGTCTTAATAAAAACGGGCTGAGCAATGTCCATGATAATAAGCCCCTGGTGTCCAGGTACGTGCAAAATTATGACGTGGCCACATGCCAAGACGCCAGCCTCCTCCTCGGTTATACTGTGAATCCGGGGGATGTGCATCAACAAGAGACAGTGAAAAAGGTTTACGCAGGGTCTTAATCTAAAGAGAATCCTTGGGACGGGTCCCTGCTGCACATCTGCGCCTGTGTCTCCATTGCGCCGTGTCCTGGACGGGTGTAGCACGGTGTTCATCTATAAAAGGGAGGAACTTAGTTGAAAGAAGAATAGCCGTGCGAAATATATGTTGTACTAAGTAAACAAATTATAATTCAAGATGGGCAAAATTGAGCCTTATTGTCGCTTATTTTACATATGCGGAGCCCCTTGTATAGGGGTGTACGGCTACAAAAACCTTTTATCAATTATAAGTTTGCTCCGGACTCGCCTAGCCGTGTCCGTGGTCTTAATGACCTGTTAGATGCTTTTGTTGGTGAAGCTATTTTAATGTGTGGCTGTCAAGGCAGCCGTATAGTCTTCTGCGCGCGAGGAACATTCAATGTTTCCCTTTAGTGAGATGATGCCTCGTGGGCCGGGCATCTTAAGCGTGAGAGATGCATAATGCGGTATTGCGTTAAAGCGAGCGAAAGCTTCGCGTCCCAGTAGTGCTTGATAGCCACTTGAAAATGGGGCGATGTGGAAGGTTAGCTTTTCGCGGCAGAAGTTATCGGGGGAACCGAACATTACTTCTAGCAGGAGAGAACCCGTGCAATGGGCATCCGAGCATGGCGTTACTCCTTTAAAGGAAGTGTTGCTATGGCGAATTTTTGTTGGGTCCATCCCCATTTTGCGGACTGTGTCCTGATATAGCAGGTTTAGACCACTGCCGCCGTCCATCACGACTTGTGTAAAGTGGAATCCGTCGATTATCGGATCTAATACCAAGGCGGTCCAACCTGCGTTTCGGATACTTCCGAAGTAATCCTGATGGTCGAAGGTGATCGGTTTTAAAAACCAGTGGTGAGACTCCTATGTGATAGGCCGCATGGCGCGTATCTCTATAGGCGCCACTCTGTTTTTCCCTTTTGTCACGTGAAGTAAGTTTACTGTTTTGACTTCTTGTGGGAAATTCGTTTGTTTCCCGGTGCTCTGCTTGTGGGGTTCGTCATCGTCCTCACTTGGTGTATCGAGCCCCTTGTGTTCGGCGTTGAGTTTGCCGGATTGCTTGAAGACCCAACATTCTCTGTGGGTGTGGTTTGCAGGCTTCCCGGGAGTGTTGTGGATTTGACATATTTTGTCCAAGATTTTGTTTAGGCTAGATAGCTCGTCCCTGTTATCCTTGAGGGGCAGCTTTTTCTGACCCTGCCGAGAGCTTTTGAATCTGGTGTTGACTGCCGTGCTCTTCGGGATGTTTCCCTTATTCCGGCGCTGGTCCTTGTTGCGACGCGGTTTCCCGTTTCCGTCCCTGACTTGGATGTACTTGGGTCGCTGGTGCTGCATCTTGCCAACCAGTTGTCCTCTCCCGCGCAAAAGCGGGTCATGAGGCTTGTTAATACCACCATTGTTCTTGGCTTTTCTTGGCTGAGGTGTCTGGCGAGCCATTCGTCTCGAACGCTGTGTTTGAAAGCTGCTTAGGCTTCGGCGTCCGGACAGTCGACTATCTGGTTCTTTATAGTAAGAAATCGGTTCCAGAGTTTCCGGGCTGACTCTCCGGGCTGTTAAGTTCGTCTGCATCCGGAGGCCGGACATAGGTCCCTTGAAAATTTGCCCGAAAAGCATCATCGAGCTCTTCCCAACTTCCAATGGTGTTTTCGGGAAGGCCTTTAAGCCAATGCCGGGCTGGCCCTTTTAGCTTGAGGGGTAAGTATTTTATGGCGTGGAGGTTGTCTCCTCTGGCCATATGGATATGGAGGATATAGTCCTCAATCCAGACTCCAGGGTCTGTCGTTCCGTCGTACGCCTCTATGTTTACGGGCTTGAATCCCGCTGGAAATTCATGGTCCAGCACCTCATCGGTGAAACATAGGGGGTGTGCGGCGCCCCTGTATTTGGGTGTGCCGTAGTGTTCGGATGTTTGTTGTGTTGCATTGCTTACTAAAGCTTGCTTTCTTGGCCCGTAGATGGATCTGGCTGGGCCATCTTTTTGATGCGAATCCTTGAGTGGGTCGCGTGCTGGCTTGTGTGCGGTGCCTCTTGCCGCTCTATATTGGCCATGGGGTCATTTATCCGACCGAGTCGCTTCCTTATTTGTCGATTGCGGAGGTTCTAGGACCTCCTCATCAAATTCAGGCAGGAGCTTTCGCTTCAGGTAGCTTTTTGTGTGGCGACTATCGCCGTATTTGTCTGCGGTGTTGAGTACTTTGCTCCACCTGATTCTGAGTGCATCTTCCGCAGTTTTGAGCTTCTGCTTCTGCTTTTTCAGGCTACGCGCAGTGGCGACAATCCTTTTGTGGAGGTTCTTCTGCTCCAGGAACTTGTCCGGCGTGAGGTCGTCCGGACTGTTATCTTCGCCGGGGACGGGTTGTGCGGTTTGTTTATCCAAGTTGCCTTGTTCGGATGGTTGCTCGATGCCATGTTCATCGTTCGCCGACTCACCCTGCTCGGTGGCTGGGTCTATATGACCGATGTCTCTGTCGAGGCGGGGCTTGGAGCGGCGCTTACGCCGCCGCTTTGACTGCTTTTCGGAGGAACGACCCTTCGTTGCGTCCTCCCATTCGTCCTCGTCGTTTCCTTTGGGTGTGTCCACCATGTATACATCGTAGGATGGGGTGGCTGTCCAGTGCCCTGTGGGTGCTGGTTCCTGTTTGCCTCCTACATCGTCGTCCATGCCGTCGATGTCTTCGGAGTCGAAGTAAAGCATGTCGGTTAAATTGTCGACAGTGGCAACGAAGTGGGTGGTGGGTGGGCGTCGAATTTCTTTGTTGTCCACATCCCAATCCTGTTGGCCATAATCCGGCCAGGGCTCTCCTGACAAAGAGAGGGACCTTAGTGAATTCAGAATGTCGCCGAAGGGCGAGTGCTGAAAGATATCTGCGGCGGTGAATTCCATAATCGGCGCCCAATCGGATTCGATTGGCAAGGGCGCGGAGGGTTCGGAGTTTGGAGCAGGGTCCGGCACCTTGGAGTCACGGGATTCATAGAGGATAAAGCTGGTGTTTGGCTCGATCGCTGTTGAGACTGCAGCCCCCGAGGCGGTGTCTAGCCACCCGTCCTCGATCGGCACAGTTGGCTCAGAGCTAAGGGTCGGAGCTGTTGCGGGCGCGGCCTCCAGGGCACTGTTCAGCGGTAGAGCTAAGTCATGCCCATCGTGATAGTGCGGCACGCTTGGTTGTGGCTCGGGTCCGTCGAAGATCAAGTCTCCACGGATGTCAGCCGTGTAGTTCAAACTTCCAAATCTGACCTGACGGCCAGGGGCGTAGCTTTCAATCTGCTCCAGATGGCCAAGCGAATTAGCCCGCAATGCAAAGCCGCCGAACACGAAGATCTGTCCGAGGAGAAAGGTCTCACCCTGGACCACATCGTTGTTGATGATCGGAGGAGCCATCGGGCCTAAAGGTGACGACACAGAGGAACTCTCAATGAAAGCACCAATGTCGGTGTCAAAACCGGCGGATCTCAGGTAGGGGGTCCTGAACTGTCTGTCTAAGCGGATGGTAACAAGAGACAAGGGACACAATGTTTTTACCCAGGTTCGGGCCCTCTCGATGGAGGTAAAACCCTACTCTTGCGTGATTAATATTGATGATATGGGTAGTACAAGAGTAGATCTACCACGAGATCAAAGAGGCTAAACCCTAGAAGCTAGCCTATGGTATGATTGTTGTTCGTCCTATGGACTAAAACCCTCCAGTTTATATAGGCACCGGAGAGGGCTAGGGTTACACAGAGTCGGTTACAATGGGAGGAGATCTACATATCCGTATTGCCAAGCTTGCCTTCCACGCCAAGGAAAGTCCCATCCGGACACAGGACGAAGTCTTCAATCTTGTATCTTCATAGTCCAAGAGTCCGGCCCAAGGTTATATTCCGGCTATCTGGACACCCCCTAATCCAGGACTCCCTCACCTATGCCAGCCTTCTAACAGGCTTTGAGGTAAGTGTTTGAAATATAGGAAAAATATTACCGCATAGACAGTAGCCCCTGATGCTCTGTTTGGTGTTCAAAAAGAAAAGCCGAATAGAGGATCAACTAATATCTACAGGAGTCTAATATAAGTATGTCTATATGCGTATGCAGGCTTCGCTGCTGACCTCTACTGCACTGACTGCGGAGGTCGCCGTACTGAAGCAGGACCTCGAAGGGTCCAAGAAAGAGCTCGGCCTTGCCAAGAGGCAGCTCGAGGAGAACAAAGGTAAGTAATACATAGTCTATAGATGTGTATATATACAAAAAGAATGCGATTGCAAAATGACAGGATCATCTTTAATTTTCCAGGGGCCACGACCGAAGTGGCAACCCTAAAGGAAGTGCTATCCGAGGCCGAAAACAAAGCGGCCCAGGAGCGCACTGAGTGGGAAAAACAAGAGGCACGGGTGGGTGAGGTGCAGCAAGAGCTCCACGCTCTCCTGATGAAGCACGAGACGTTGGAGCTTGACTTGAAGACGTGAGAGTCCGAGCTTGCCGTGGCCCTTGAGAGTGAAAAGAGTGCCAAGGCCGAAGCCCAAAAGGCCCTCCAGGAGATTGATGTGATGAAGAAGATAGCGGCGGGTAAGGCATTCTATATGCAAAGCAAGCATGTGAAAGTAAATTGCTTGTTACTTACCCGAATCCGAAGCTCTCCGAGAGCATTCGCAGATTTGCCCTGCAGCGTGTCGGATGCCGCACAGTTTTACCAGGCCGAGGAGGGAAGCTCAACGGAGATGCTGTTCTGGTCTCAGTATACTAGGACCGAACACCCGATGCCTCTGAGCGACCAGCTGAAGCAACAGGTCGAGCTGCACAAGGCGGACGAACAGGCCATGAAGGGCTTTATAGTCCGGATGTGGCCTAGCGACGCCCTTCCCAACAGTTACTTCAGCCTCGTGAGGTGGCTTGTGGATGCCTGCCCACGGCTAGAAGTAATTAAGCGGTCTGTTTGCACCGAAGGTGCACGCCGGGCTTTCGCCCGTGAAGGTGCAATGGGCCAAGATGGACGCCGTGAAGCTGGTGAAGGAAGGGCCGCCGGCGGGCAAGGAGCATCGCCACCCCGAGATGTACTATGAGGGTGTCCTGAAGGGTGCCCGTCTCGTAGCGGACAAGTGTACAAAAGATGTAATATTTGAGTAAACTTGCTCGTGTAATCCTGTATTATGAAAACTTGTTCATATGCACTATGCAACGCTTGTTTAAATTTAAAATATTATCTTCTGTTCGGCTGTTTATGAAATCTGAGAGATGGCTAGTCGTCGGCATCTGCCCCCATGCCACGAGTGTTCGGGTGTTTAGGATAAACCTGAGCACTCTTGTTCCCATTTTTAGGTCCTTCGAGGGAGGTGCTCAGCACAACAAACAAGGCAATCGGACTATAGTGCGTTATCACTCTCACTTAGCCATAGAATTCTATAATTTTAAATTTCGGCGAAGCCCCTAGTATTCGGAAGGCCGAATTCGGGGTGCTATACACGCCTTAAGCCGGACAGGGCCGACTCCTCGCTCTAAGCGGCATAAGTCTTTAGGGACTTGAAACCTCTCGAACAGCGACCAGTCTCTCGCCTTATCATGACAGTCAGTTTTAGCTTTCTCTACTAAGGTGCTTAGCCCAGCAGAACCGGGGCACAATTGCAATAGTTCTCCCAGTGCTACCTTAGCCGATATAGAGGAATGTAAGGTACCAAAACATGGGAGACGGGCAAACCCAACTATTGACCCAAGACATGATTCGGAGCTGATGCATATAATGCTATAAGTTCAGGGTGCCACATTGTCGAAAGTGTTCGGACTTCTGACGCCGTATTATGGGGTATGCTTAAGCCCCTAGCGTATTGGCCGTACCAGAGTGTACGGATGCTAGATGTCATGAGTGAACATATATATATATATAAAGGAAGAATGCAATAATAGTTTTAATGATATGCATTGTTTATTCAAAAAGGTGCGTTAAAGCGGAATGATACAAGTAGTGCGATAAGCAAAAAGTAGGACTGTTTGACATGTCCCTTCCAAGGGCAAGCTGAGGAATAGTATTAAAGCAAATATTTCACTCGTTATCATAATCCACCTGGGAGTTCCGTGGTGTGACGTAGCTTTCTGCCTCCTTGGTTGCTGCATCATGTGTTCGGCGATCATGCTGTCGGACAGGGTTTCCAGAGATTAAAGTCCTGAAAGAGAAAAATAACAAAGCGAGAAGCCCCTGGTGCGGTTTAAGCCGTGTCTTGGAGCGTGCCGCAGTCGTGCCCCCCTCCCAACATATGCCCATGGTATTTTTAATGCGTAATTATATACGCGTGGCACGGATTTCGCCATTTGGCTGGGACCGGGGTGGGGGCCGCATTGCTATGCAAGCTCGGAATGTGCCAGGCAGTCCAGTTGCCGATTACTCCGGGCGCGCTTGAAGTTGTCTGGGTCCTTAATCACCGAACTAGTGGATTGCCTTAAGAGGCTGCTTTGTGCTTCTACTGCGAGGGCCACAGTGTGCTCCTCCGTGCGGAGAGAGCGCTCTGTGTTTCCATTGACTGTGATGACCCCCCGAGGTCCTGGCATCTTGAGCTTGAGATATGCATAATGTGGTACCGCATTGAATCTTGCGAATGCGGTTCGCCCGAGCAGTGCATGGTAGCCACTGCGGAACGGGACTATGTCAAAGATTAACTCTTCGCTTCGGAAGTTATCCGGGGATACGAAGACCACTTCCAGTGTGACTGAGCCTGTGTAGTGGGCCTCAACACCTGTATGACGCCTTTAAAGGTCATTTTTGTGGGTTTGATGCTTGAGGGGTCTATACCCATTTTGCGCACTATGTCCTGATAAAGCAGGTTCAGGCTGCTGCCGCCGTCCATAAGGACTCGAGTGAGGTGAAATCCGTCAATGATTGGGTCTAGGACCAATGCGGCGAATCCGCCATGACGGATACTAGTGGGGTGGTCCCTATTATCGAAGGTGATCGGACAGGAAGACCATGGGTTGAACTTTGGGGCGACTGGCTCCAACGCATATACGTCCCTGAGCGCGCGCTTCCGCTCCCTCTTGGGGATGTGGGTTGCATATATCATGTTCACCATCCGCACTTGTGCGGGGAACCTCTTCTGTCCTCCGATGTTCGGCTACCGGGGCTCCTCCTCGTCATCGCTATGTGACCCCTTATCTTTGTTTTCGGCATTTATCTTGCCGGCCTGCTTGAACACCCAACAATCCCTTTTGGTGTGGTTGGCTGGCTTGTCAGGGGTGCCGTGTATTTGGCACGAGCGATCGAGTATACGGTCCAAACTAGATGGGCCCGGAGTGCTTCTTTTGAACGGCTTTTTCCGCTGACCGGGTTTAGAGCCTTTGAATCCGGCATTGACTGCCGTATCCTCGGTATTGTCGTTGTCAATGTGGCGCTTATGTTTGTTGCGACGTGACCTGCCATTGCCATCCTTGGTATCCGAAGTACCGTGGTTCTTTGATATGTTATTGTTGCGAGCCAGCCAGCTGTCTTCTCCCGCACAAAAGCGGGTCATGAGTGTCATGAGGGCTGCCATAGATTTCGGCTTTTCCTGACCAAGGTGCTGGGCGAGCCACTCGTCGCGGATGTTGTGCTTAAAAGCTGCTAGGGCCTCTGCATCCGGACAGTCAACGATTTGATTTTTCTTTGTTAGGAACCGTGTCCAGAATTACCTGGCTGATTCCTCTGGCTGCTCAATTATGTGGCTCAAGTCATCGGCATCTGGTGGTCGCACATACGTGCCCTGAAAGTTGTCGAGGAATGCTGCTTTCAGATCTTCCCAACAGCCAATGGACTCTGCTGGCAAGCTGTTGAGCCAATGCCGAGCTGGTCTTTTGAGTTTGAGTGGGAGGTATTTGATGGCGTGTAGGTCATCGCCGCGGGCCATGTGGATGTGCAGGAGGAAATCCTCGATCCATACCGCGGGATCTGTTGTGTCGTCGTATGATTCTATATTTACGGGTTTGAAATCATCTGGGATTTGATGATCCATTACTTCGTCTGTGAAGCATAAGGGGTGTGCGGCGCCTCTGTACTGGGCTATATCGCGACGCAGCTTCAATGAGTCTTACCCGTTGTGTTCGGCCCGGCCGGATTTACTTTTACTGTATCTGGCATGACGATTATCGTCTCACATAGTGGCGTGCCCTCGTGATCTGTAGATCGATCTTGCATGTTTTGCTTTGTCCTCCAATACGTCTCGCAGGTCTGGCATATTTCCCCATGCCTTTTTATTTGAATGGCGTCAGGGTGCGGGCTGAGCTTTTGGCTGGAATGCCTCTCTGTCGCGGCCACGAGGTGGCCGGTCAGCCGCGTCATACGCCGGAGATGTAGGTTTTGGTGCTTCCTCCTCCAATCGGGGGTAGCAACCTGCACTTTGGGTAACTCTTGGAGGGGCGTTCGAGTTTATATTCCTCGGCCGTCAGGACTTCAGTCGAGCATGTTGGTTAAGTCGTCGACAGTGGCTACTAAGTGGGTGGTGGGTGAGCGGCGAATTTCTTCGTCATCCGCATCCCAGTCCTGCCGGACATAGTTCGGCCAGGATCCTCCTGACAAGGAGAGAGACCTTAATGAGTTCAGTATGTCGCCGAAGGGCGAGTGCTGAAAAATATCCGCGGAGGTAAACTCCATGATCGGCGCCCAATCGGATTCGATAGGAATGGGCACAGGCGGTTCGGAGTCCGTGGCCGGAGAAGGATCCGGCAGTTTGGCAACACGGCTCTCATGAAGGGTAAGGTCGATATTCGGCTCGATCGCCGCTGAGGATACGGCCTCCGTGACGGGGTCTATTCACCCGTCCATGGATGGCGCAACTGGCTCCGAATTGAGGCTCGAAGCGATTGCCGGTGCGATCTCCTGAATACGGTCCGATGATAGAGCTAAATCGTACTCATCGTGACCGCGTGGCGCACAAGGCAGGGGCTCGAATCCTTCGAAGATCAAGTCTCTGCGGATATCAGCTGTGTAATTCAAGCTTCCAAACCTGACCTGGTGGCCAGGGGCGTAACTTTCGATCTGCTCCAGATGGCCAAGCGAGTTGGCCCACAGTGCGAAGCCGCCGAACACAAAGATCTGTCTGGGGAGAAAATTCTCACCCTGGACTGCATCGCTATCAATGAAAGTAGGAGCCATCAAGCCTAACGGCGACGACACAGAGAAACTCTCAATGAAAGCACCAATGTCGGTGTCAAAACCGGCGGATCTCGGGTAGGGGGTCCTGAACTGTGCGTCTAAGGCGGATGGTAACAGGAGGTAGGGGACACGATGTTTTACCCAGGTTCGAGCCCTCTTGATGGAGGTAAAACCCTACGTCCTGCTTGATTTATTCTTGATGATATGAGTATTACAAGAGTTGATCTACCACGAGATCGGAGAAGCTAAACCCTAGAAGCTAGCCTATGGTATGATTGTATGTTGTCCTACGGACTAAAACCCTCCGGTTTATATAGACACCAGAGGGGGCTAGGGTTACACAAGGTCGGTTACAAAGGAGGAGATATCCATATCCGTACTGCCTAGCTTGCCTTCCACGCCAAGTAGAGTCCCATCCGGACACGAGACGAAGTCTTCAATCTTGTATCTTCATAGTCCAATAGTCCGGCCAAAGGATATAGTCCGGCTGTCCGGAGACCCCCTAATCCAGGACTCCCTCACTCCCACTCACTTTCTTGTAAATACAGGCTTCACCGCAAGTCTGTATAAAAGCATATGCTTTGATCACATTATCAAAACGTTTATTCCAACTCCGAGATGCTTGCACCAGTCCATTGATGGATCACTGGAGCTTGCTCACTTTGTTAGCACCTTTAGGATCGACAAAACCTTCAAGTTGCATCATATACAACTCTTCTTCCAGAAATCCATTCAGGAATCCAGTCTTTACATTCATTTGCCAAATTTCATAATCATAAAATACGGCAATTGCTAACATGATTCGGACGAACTTAAGCATCGATACAAGTGAGAAAATCTCATCGTAGTCAACACCTTGAACTTGTCGAAAACATTTTGCGACAATTCGAGCTTTGTAGATAGCAACACTACTATCAACGTCCGTCTTCCTCTTGAAGATCCATTTATTTTCTCTGGCTTGCCGATCATCGGGCAAGCCAACCAAAGTCCACACTTTGTTCTAATACATGGATCCCATCTCAGATTTCATGGCCTCAAGCCATTTCACGGAAATCTGGGCTCATCATCGCTTCCTCATAGTTCGTAGGTTCGTCGTGTTCAATTAACATGACCTCTAGAATAGGATTACCGTACCATTCTAGTGCAGATCTCACTCTGGTTGAACTACGAGGTTCGGGAGTAACTTGATCTGAAGTTACATGATCATCATCATTAGCTTCCTCACTAATTGGTGTAGGAGTCACAGAAACAGATTTCTGTGATGAACTACTTTCCAATAAGGGAGCAGGTACAGTTACCTCATCAAGTTCTACTTTCCTCCCACTCACTTCTTTCGATAGAAACTCCTTCTCTAGAAAAGATCAATTCTCAGCAACAAATATCTTGCCTTCGAATCTGTGATAGAAGGTGTACCCAATAGTTACTTTTGGGTATCCTATGAAGACGCACTTCTCCGACTTGGGTTTGAGCTTATCAAGATGAAACTTTTTCATATAAGCATCGCAACCCCAAATTTTAAGAAATGACAGCTTAGGTTTCTTGCTAAACCACAGTTCATACGGTGTCATCTCAACGGATTTAGATGGTGCCCTTTTTTAATGTGAATGCAGCTGTCTCTAATGCATAACCCCAAAACGATAGTGGTAAATCGGTAAGAGACATCATAGATTGCACTATATCAAATAAAGGACGGTTATGATGTCCGGACACACCATTACTCTGTGGTGTTCCAGGTGGCATGAGTTTGTGAAACTATTCCACATTGTTTTAATTGAAGACCAAACTCGTAACTCAAATATTTGCCTCTGTGATCAGATCATAGATACTTTATTTTCTTGTTACGATGATTTTCCACTTCACTATGAAATTCTTTCACTTTTCAAATGTTTCAGACTTATGTCTCTTCAAGTAGATATACCCATATCTGCTCAAATCATATATGAAGGTCAGAAAATAACGATACCCGCTACGAGCCTCAACACTCATTGGACTGCATACATCGGTATATATTATTTCCAACAAGTTTGTTGCTCGCTCCATTGTTCCGAGAACGGAGTCTTAGTCATCTTGCCCATGAGGCATGGTTCGCAAGCATTAACTGATTCATAATCAAGTGATTCCAAAAGCCCATCAGCATGGAGTTTCTTCATGCGCTTTACACCAGTATGACCCAAACGGCAGTGCCACAAATAAGTTGCACTATCATTATTAACTTTGCATCTTTTGGCTTCAATATTATGAATATGTGTATCACTACGATCGAGATCCAACAAACCAATTTCATTGGGTGTATAATCATAGAAGGTTTTATTCATGTAAACAGAACAACAATTATTCTCTAACTTAAATGAATAATAGTTTTGCGATAAACATGATCAAATCATATCCATGCTCAACACAAACACCAAATAATATTTATTTAGGTTCAACACTAATCCTGAAAGTATAGGGAGTGTGCGATGATGATCATATCATTCTTGGAACTACTTCCAACACACATCATCACTTCACCCTTAACTAGTTTCTGTTCATTTTGCAACTCCCGTTTCGAGTTACTACTCTTAGCAACTGAACCAGTATCAAATACCGAGGGGTTTGCTATAAACACTAGTAAAGTACACATCAATAACATGTATATCAAATATACCTTTGTTCACTATGCCATCCTTCTTATCCGCCAAGTATCTAGGGCAGTTCCACTTCCAGTGATCATTTCCTTTGTAGTAGTAGCACTCAGTTCTAGGCTTGGGTCTAGCTTTGGGCTTCTTCATGGGAGCAGCAACTTGCTTGCCATTCTTCTTTGAAGTTCCCTTTCTTTCCCTTTACCCTTTTCTTGAAACTAGTGGTCTTGTTAACCATCAAAACTTGATGCTATTTCTTGATTTCTACCTTCGCCGATTTGAGCATCGCGAAGAGCTTGGGAATTAATTTCGGCATCCCTTGCATATTATAGTTCATCACGAAGTTCCAGTAACTTGGTGATAGTGACTAGAGAACTCTGTCAATCACCTTTTTATCTGGAAGATTAACTCCCACTTGATTCAAGAGATTGTAGTACTCAGACAATCTGAGCACATGCTCATTGGTTGAGCTATTCTCCTCCATCTTGTAAGCAAAGTACTGTCAGAGGTCTCATACCTCTCGACACGGGCATGAGTATGAAATACCAATTTCAACTCTTAGATCATCTTATATGTTCTGTGGTGTTCAAAATGTTTTTGAAGTCCCGGTTCTAAGCCGTAAAGCATGGTGCACTAAACTATTAAGTAGTCATCATACCGAGCTTTGTCAAATGTTCATAACGTGTGCATATGCTCCTGCAATAGGTCTGTCACCTAGCGGTGCATCGAGGACATAATTCTTCTGTGCAGCAATGAGGATCATCCTAAGATCACGGATCCAATCTGTATCATTGCTACTAACATCTTTCAACTTTATTTTCTCTAGGAACATATCAAAAATAAATGGTGAGCTACATCACAAGCTATTGATGTACAACATAGGTATGCAAATACTATCAGGACTAAGTTCATGATATATTAAAGTTCAATTAATCATATTACTTAAGAACTCCCACTTAGATAGGCATCCCTCTAGTCATCTAAGTGATCACGTGATCCAAATCAACTAAACCATGTCCGATCATCACGTGAGATGGACTAGTTTTCAATGGTGAACATCACTATGTTGATCATATCTACTATATGATTCACGCTCGGCCTTTCGGTCTCCAGTGTTCCGAGGCCATATCTGCATATGCTAGGCTCGTCAAGTTTAACCCGAGTATTATGTGTGTGCAAAACTGGCTTGCACCCGTTGTAGATTAACGTAGAGCTTATCACACCCAATCATCACGTGGTTTCTCGCCACGACGAACTTTGGCAACGGTGCATACTCAGGGAGAACACTTTTACCTTGAAATTTAGTGAGAGATCATCTTATAATTCTACCGTCAAACAAAGCAGAATAAGATGCATAAACGATAAACATCACATGCAATCAATATAAGTTATATGATATGGCCATCATCATCTTGTGCTTGTGATATCCATCTCCGAAGCACCGTCATGATCACCATCGTCACCGGTGCGACACCTTGATCGCCATCGTAGCATCGTTGTCGTCTCGCCAACTATTGCTTCTACGACTATCGCTACCGCTTAGTGATAAAGTAAAGCAATTACAGGGCGATTGCATTGCATACAAGAAAGCGACAACCATATGGCTCCTGCCAGTTGCTGATAACTCGGTTACAAAACATGATCATCTCATACAACAAAATATAGCATCACGTCTTGACCATATCACATCACAATATGCCATGCAAAAACAAGTTATACGTCCTCTACTTTGTTGTTGCAAGTTTTACGTGGCTGCTACGGGCTGAGCAAGAACCGTTCTTACCTACGCATCAAAACCACAACGATAGTTCGTCAAGTTAGTGTTGTTTTAACCTTCGCAAGGACTGGCCGTAGCCACACTTGGTTCAACTAAAGTTGGAGAAACTAACACCCGCCAGCCACCTGTGTCCAAAGAACGTCGGTAGAACCAGTCTCGGGTAAGCGTACGCGTAATGTCGGTCCGGGCCGCTTCATCCAACAATACCGCCGAACCAAAGTATGACATACTGGTAAGCAGTATGACTTGTATCACCCACAAGTCACTTGTGTTCTACTCGTGCGTATAACATCTACACATAAAACCTGGCTCGGATGCCACTGTTGGGGAACGTAGTAATTAAAAAAAATCCTATGCAGATGCAGGATCATGGTGATGCATAGCAACGAGAGGGGAGAGTGTTGTCTACGTACCCTCGTAGACCATAAGCAGAAGCGTTTATCAACGTGGTTGATGTAGTCATACACCTTGACGATCCGTCCCGATCAAGTACCAAACATACGGCACCTCCGTGTTCAGCACACATTCAGCTCAATGACGTCCTCGCCTTCTCGATCCAGCAAGAGGGGCGAAGTAGTAGATGAGTTCCGGTAGCACGACAGCATGGTGACGGTGTTGGTGAAGAACAATCTTCGCAGGGCTTCGCCTAAGCGCTACGAAAACTATGACGGAGGATAAACTAGAGGGGACGGGGTTGCCGGCACACGGCTTGGTGTTTCTTGATGTGTCTTGGGTGCTAGCCCTACCCCTCTATTTATATGTTGAGCCTTGGGGTCGAAACTTGAGTAAAAGCCTCCACAAAGTCGGTTTCACCCGAAAGGCAAGAGTCCTTCTCAGACTCCAGGGCCAGACGCCAGGGTTCCCGGCGTCTGGACCCAGACGCCAGGGTTCCCGGCGTCTGGACCCAGACGCCAGGGAGCCTGGCATCTGGCCCCTGGACTCCGCAAAACTTCCTCTTGCACTTTCCAAAAACCTTGTGGGCTTTCCCCTTTGGCCCAAATAAAGTGTTCTCGTACCCAAACATTTCGGGAAACATCCGGAACCCCTTCCCGTGAATTCCAGAACCCTTCCGGAGACCAAACACTATTATCCCATATATCAAACTTTATCCCCGGACCATTCTGGAGTTCCTCGTCATGTCCGTGATCTTATCCAGAACTCCGAACAACATTCGGTTACCAACATACATAACTCATAAATATTATATCGTCAACGAACGTTAAGCGTGCGGACCCTACGGGTTCGAGAACTATGTAGACATGACTGAGACACTTCTCTGGCCAATAACCAATAGCGGAACCTGGATGCCCATATTGGCTCCTACATATTCTATGAAGATCTTTATCGGTTGAGGGAGTCCGGGATTAGGGGGTCTCCGGACAACCAGACTCTATCCTTTGGCCCGACTATTGGACTATGAAGATACAAGATTGAAGACTTCGTCTCGTGTCTGGATGGGACTCTACTTGGCGTTGAAGGCAAGCTAGGCAGTACATATATGCATATCTCCTCCTTTGTAACCGACCTTGTGTAACCCTAGCCCCCTCCGGTGTCTATATAAACCGGAGGGTTTTAGTCCGTAGGACAACATACAATCATACCATAGGCTAGCTTCTAGGGTTTAGCCTCTCCGATCTCGTGGTAGATCAACTCTTGTAATACCCATATCATCAAGAATAAATCAAGCAGGACGTAGGGTTTCACCTCCATCAAGAGGGCCTGAACCTGGGTAAAACATTGTGTTCCCTGCCTCATGTTACCATCCGCCTTAGACGCACAGTTTGGGACCCCCTACCCGAGATCTGTCGGTTTTGACACCGACATTGGTGCTTTCATTGAGAGTTCCTCTATGTCATCGCCGTTAGGCTTGATGGCTCCTACGATCATCGATAGTGATGCAGTCCAGGGTGAGGCTTTCTCCCTGGACAGATCTTTGTGTTCGACGGCTTCGCACTGCGGGCCAACTCGCTTGGCCATCTGGAGCAGATCGAAAGTTACGCCCCTGGCCACCAGGTCAGGTTTGGAAGCTTAAACTACATGGAAGATATCCGCAGAGACTTGATCTTCGACGGATTTGAGCCTCTGCCTTGTGCGTCACACGGTCATGATGAGTACGATTTAGCTCTACCATCGGACAGTGTTCAGGAGATCGCACCGGCAGCCGCTCCAACACTCAATTCGGAGCCAGTTGCGCCGTCCATGGACGGGTGGATAGACCCCGCCACGGAGGCCTTATCCTCAACGGCGATCGAGCCGAACATCGACCTTACCCTGCACGAGAGCCGTGTTGTCAAACTGCCGGATCCTTCTCCGGCCACGGACTCCGAACCGCATGCGCCCGTTCCTAGCGAATCCGATTGGGCACCAATCATGGAGTTTACCTCCGCGGATATTTTTCAGCACTCGCCCTTTGGCGACATACTGAACTCATTAAGGTCTCTCTCCTTGTCAAGAGGATCCTGGCCAAACTATGTCCGGCAGGATTGGGATGCGGATGATGAAGAAATTCGCTGCCCACCCACCACCCAGTTAGTAGCCACTGTCAACGACTTAACCGACATGCTCGACTTTGACTCCAAAGACATCGACGGTATGGACGACGATGCGGGAGACGAGGAGGAACCACTGCCCACAGGGCACTAGACAGCCACCTCATCATACGATATATACATGGTGGACACACCCAAAGAAGGCAATGGCGACGAGACAGCGGAGGATGACCCCTCCAAGAAGCAACCCAAGTGCCGACGTCAACGGCGCCGCTCTAAGTCCTGCCAAAGCAAAAGTGGTGATACTGGCACAGGAGATAATAGCACTCC
>NC_041380.1:326722878-326758029 GCF_002162155.2 Triticum dicoccoides | reverse complement strand
CCTCCCTCCGAAGACGAGGTAAACCTCCACGATGACGAATTTGTCGTGCCAGAGGATCCCGCCGAACAAGAGTGCTTCAAGCGCCGGCTTATAGCCACGCCAAATAGCCTTAAGAAAAAGCAGCAACAGCTTCAAGCTGATCAAGATCTGCTAGCTGACAGATGGACTGAAGTCCTTGCGGCCGAGGAATATAAACTCGAACGCCCCTCCAAGAGTTACCCAAAATGCAGGTTGCTACCCCGACTGGAGGAAGAAGCGTATGACGCGGCTGATCGGCCACCTCATGGCGCGACAGAGAGGCATCCCAGCCAAAAGCTCAGCCTGCACCCCGACGCCATTCAAATAAAAATGCATGGGGAAATACGCCAGACCTGCGAGATGTATTGGAGGACAAAGAAAAACATGCAAGATCGATCTACGGATCACGAGGGCGCGCCACTATGCGAGACGATAATCGTCACGCCGGATATAGTAAAAGTAAATCCGGCCGGGCCGAGCACAGCGGGCAAGACTCATTGGAGCTGCGTCGTGATATAGCCCAGTACAGATGCGCCGCACCCCCTTATGCTTCACAGATGAAGTAATGGATCATCAAATCCCAGAGGGTTTCAAACCCGTAAATATAGAATCATACAACGGCACAACAGATCCTGCGGTATGGATCGAGGATTTCCTCCTGCATATCCACATGGCACGCGGTGATGATCTACACGCCATTAAATACCTCCCACTCAAACTCAAAGGACCAGCTCGGCATTGGCTCAATAGCTTGCTAGTAGAGTCCATTGGCTGTTGGGAAGATCTGGAAGCCGCATTCCTCGACAACTTTCAGGGCACTTATGTGCGACCACCAGATGCCGATGACTTGAGCCACATAATTCAGCAGCCAGAGGAATCGGCCAGGAAATTCTTGACACGGTTCCTAACAAAGAAAAATCAAATCGTCGACTATCCGGATGCAGAGGCCTTTGCAACTTTCAAGCACAACATCCGCGACGAGTGGCTAGCCCGGCACCTTGGTCAGGAAAAGCCAAAATCTATGGCAGCCCTCACGACACTCTGACCCGCTTTTGTACGGGAGAAGACAGATGGCTGGCTCGCAGTAATAACATATCAAAGAACCATGGTACTTTGGATACCAAGGACAGCAATAGCAGGTCACGTCGCAACAAACATAAGCGCCGCATTAACAGCGACAATACCGAGGATACGACAGTCAATGCCGGATTCAAAGGCTCTAAACCCGTTCGGTGGAAAAAGCCATTCAAAAGAAGCACTCCGGGCCCGTCCAGTTTGGACCGTATACTCGATCGCTCATGTCAAATACACGGCACCCCCGACAAGCCAGCCAACCACACCAACAGGGATTGTTGGGTGTTCAAGCAGGCCGGCAAGTTAAATGCCGAAAACAAAGATAAGGGGCCACATAGCGATGACGAGGAAGAGCCCCGGCAGCCGAACACCGGAGGACAGAAGAGGTTCCCCCCACAAGTGCGGACGGTGAACATGATATATGCAACCCGCATCCCCAAGAGGGAGCGGAAGCATGCGCTAAGGGACGTATATGCGTTGGAGCCAGTCGCCCCAAAGTTTAACCCATGGTCCTCCTGTCCGATCACGTTCGATCGCAGGGACCACCCCACTAGTATCCGTCATGGCGGATTCGCCGCACTGGTCCTAGACCCAATCAATGACGGATTTCACCTCACTCGAGTCCTTATGGATGGCAGCAGTAGCCTGAACCTGCTTTACCAGGACACAGTGTGCAAAATGGGTATAGACCCCTCAAGGATCAAACCCACAAAAACGACCTTTAAAGGTGTCATACCAGGTGTAGAGGCCCATTGCACAAGCTCAGTCACACTGGAAGTGGTCTTCGGATCCCCGGATAACTTCCGAAACGAAGAGTTAATCTTTGATATAGTCCCGTTCTGCAGTGGTTATCATGCACTGCTTGGGCGAACCGCATTTGCGAGATTCAATGCGGTACCGCATTATGCATACCTCAAGCTCAAGATGCCAGGACCTCGGGGGTTCATTACAGTTAATGGAAACACAGAGCGCTCTCTCCAAACGGAGGAGCACACTGCGGCCCTCGCAGCAGAAGCGCAAAGCAGCCTCTTAAGGCAATCCACTAGTTCGGCGTTTAAGGACCCGAACAACTTCAAGCGCGCGCGGAGTAATCAGCAACAGGACCGCCTGGCACGTTCCGAGCTCGCATAGCAATGTGGCCCCCACCCCGGCCCAAGCCAAACAGCGAAACTCATGCCACGCGTACATAATTATGCATTAAAAATATCATGGGCACAGGTAGGGAGGGGGCACGATTACGGCATGCTCCAAACGTGGCTTAAACCGCACTAGGGGCTTCCTGCTTTGTTATTTTTCTCTTTCAAGACTTTAATCTCTGGAAACCCTGTCCGGCAGCATGATTGCCGAACATATGATGTAGCAACCAAGAAGGCAGAAAGCTATGTCACACCACGGAACTCCCAGGTGGATTACGATAACGAGTGAAATACTTGCTTTAATACTACTCTTCAGCTTGCCCTTGGAGGGGACATAGTCCTACTTTTTGCTTATCGCACTACCTATATCATTCTGCTTTTAACGCACCTTTTTGAATAAACAATGCATAGCATTAAGACTATTATTGCATTCTTCTTTTTTAAATATATATGTTCATTCATGACATCCAGCATGCGTACACTCTGGTACGGCCAATACGCTAGGGGCTTAAGCATACCCCATAATACGACGTGAGAAGTCCGAACACTTTTGACAGTGCGGCACCCCGAACTTATAGCATTCTATGCATCAGCTCCGAATCGTGTCTTGGGTCAATAGTTGGGTTTGCCCGGCTCCCATGTTTTGGTACCTTACGTTCCGCTATATCGGCTAAGGTAGCACTGGGAGAACTATTGCGATTGTGCCCCGGTTCTGCTGGGCTAAGCACCTCAGTAGAGAAAGCTAAAACTGACTGTCATGATAAGGCGAGAGACTGGTCGCTGCTCGAGAGGTTTCAAGTCCCTAAAGACTTATGCCGCTTAGAGCGAGGAGTCGGCCCTGTCCGGCTTAAGGCATGTATAGCGCCCCGAATTCGGCCTTCCGAATACTAGGGGCTTCGCCGAAATTTAAAATTATAGAATTCTATGGCTAAGTGAGAGTGATAACGCACTATAGTCCGATTGCCTTGTTCGTTGTGCTGAGCACCTCCCTCGAAGGACCCAAAAATGGGAACAAGAGTGCTCAGGTTTATCCTGAACACCCGAACACTCGTGGCATGGGGGCAGATGCGGACGACTAGCCATCTCTCAGATTTGATAAATAGCCGAACAGAAGATAATATTTTAAATTCAAACAAGTGCTGCATAGTGCATATGAACAAGTTTTCATAATACAGGATTACACGAGCAAGTTTACTCAAATATTACATCTTTTGTACACTTGTCCGCTACGAGACGGGCACCCTTCAGGACACCCTCATAGTACATCTCGGGGTGGCGATGCTCCTTGCCCGCCGGCGGCCCTTCCTTCACCAGCTTCACGGCGTCCATCTTGGCCCATTGCACCTTAACACGGGCGAAAGCCCGGCGTGCACCTTCGATGCAAACGGACCGCTTAATGACTTCCAGCCGTGGGCAGGCATCCACAAGCCGCCTCATGAGGCTGAAGTAACTGTTGGGAAGGGCGTCGCCAGGCCACATCCGGACTATAAAGCCCTTCATGGCCTGTTCGTCCGCCTTGTGCAGCTCGACCTGTTGCTTCAGCTGGTCGCTCAGAGGCATCGGGTGTTCGGTCCTAGTATACTGAGACCAGAACAACATCTCCGTTGAGCTTCCCTCCTCGGCCTGGTAAAACTGTGCGGCATCCGACACGCTGCAGGGCAAATCTACGAATGCTCCCGGAGAGCTCCAGATTCGGGTAACTAACAAGCAATTTACTTTCACATGCTTGCTTTGCATATAGAATGCCTTACCCGCCGCTATCTTCTTCATCACATCAATCTCCTGGAGGGCCTTTTGGGCTTCGGCCTTGGCACTCTTTGCACTCTCAAGGGACACGGCAAGCTCGGACTCTCACGTCTTCAAGTCAAGCTCCAACGTCTCGTGCTTCATCACGAGAGCGTGGAGCTCTTGCTGCACCTCACCCACCCGTGCCTCTTGTTTTTCCCACTCGGTGCGCTCCTGGGCCGCTTTGTTTTCGGCCTCGGATAGCACTTGCTTCAGGGTTGCCACTTTGGTCGTGGCCCCTGGAAAATTAAAGATGATCCTGTCATTTTGCAATCGCATTCTTTTGCAATCGCATTAAAGATGATCTTGTCGTGGCCCCACTAGGTACTACTTACCTCTGTTCTCCTCAAGCTGCCTCTTAGCAAGGCTGAGCTCTTCCTTGGACCCTTGGAGGTCCTGCTTCAGTGCGGCGACCTCCGCAGTCAGTGCGGCAGAGGCCAGCAGCGAAGCCTGCATATGCATATAGACATACTTATATTAGACTCCTGCGATATTGTTTGATCCTCTGTTCGGCTTTTCTTTGTGAACACCGAACAGAGCATCAGGGGCTACTGTCTATGCGGTAATATTTTCCTATATTTCAAAAACTTACCTCAAAGCCTGTTAGAAGGCTGGCACAGGCTTCAGTCAGTCCGCTCTTGGCGGACTAAACCTTCTGGACCACCGCACTCATAATAGTGCGGTGCTCTTCATCGATGGAAGCGCTACGAAGCGCTCCCAGTAGATTGTCCGGTGCCTCTGGATGGGCGGAGGTCACCGCCACAGGCGTCTTGCCCCTCTTGGAAGGAGGCCGCCTGCCCGAGTCCGGAACCACTGGAGGTTCCGGCGCGGTGTTCGGCTGAGGGCCGAACTCAGAGCCCTCTCCCTCTGCTCCCAGAGTCCGGAAGGTCGCCTTGAGGCGCCTCCGGGGCTACCTCCCCTCGACCCGGTGCTTCTTGGGACAACACCTCAGCGTTGTCCATAGGGAAAGGGAAGGTGGCGGTCATAAGTGGATCGCTATCCATAGCCGACGAGTCCAGTGAGTCGTCCGATGAAGATACGTCGATACGGGCTCGGGGCGGTCTGCATAATCATAATCCAGCATTAGGAGAAGCAGTGCGACAAAAGTATGCTATGAGTTACTCTGGTATCTGAATACTTACGACTTCGCCAGGGGCTTGGCCCTGAGCAGCCACTCGTCTTCACCTTCAGCGGTGGTGGTGGAGTAGTCTGGAAGGAGAGTCCTTCCCTTCTTGGACCCTCCGGCCCCCTGGTGGGGGCAGCCTTCCTTTTCTTGTCTCCCCCGACTGAAGGGGGAGCATCTTCATATTCCTCCTCGCCTTTGGGGGAGGAGTGCTTAGCGGAGTTATCGGACGATGAGTCCGATAACACCTGGCGCCGAGAACTCTTTCGGGTTCCCTTGGCCTTCTTGGTCTTCTCCGACACCTGGTAAGGAGCCGGAGTCAGCATCTCCGTCAGGAGAGCGTCCGCAGTGTCTTCGGGCAGAGGGGCCGAACAGTTAATCTGCCCTGACGTCTCCACCCAGTCTTGTCAAAGGCATGGAGCTCAGACCCTGCACATGGTTAAGCAAGGGGAAGTAAATATCCTACTGGATGTATAGAACTCACCGAATGCGCTCGTCGCTTCATGCTTAGCCCGCGGTCCTCGGTGAGAGAGGGAGGGACCTCGGCGCCCTTGAACAGCACCCTCCAGACGTCCTTGTGTGTCGTGTTGAAGAGCTCGCTTAGAGTTTGGTGCCGGGCCAGGTCGAACTCCCACAAGTTAAAATCCCGTTGTTGACACGGGAGGATCCGACGGATGAGCATGACCTGGACTATGTTGACAAGCTTGAGTTTCTTGCTTGCCATGTTCAGGATACATTTCTGGAGTCCGTCCAGCTCCACCGATGAACCCCACGACAAGCCCTTCTCTTTCCAGGAAGTGAGCCGTGTGTGGAATCTGGATCGGAACTCGGGGGCAGCCACCCAGTTGGTGTCGCGCGGCTCGGTGATGTAGAACCACGCCGATTGACACCCCTTTATGGTCTCCACGAAGGAGCCTTCAAGCCATATAACATTGGGCATCTTGCCCACCATGGCTCCGCCGCATTCTGCTTGTTGGCCGCCCACCACCTTCGGCTTGATATTGAAGGTCTTCAGCCACAGACCGAAGTGGGGGCGGATGTGGAGGAAAGCCTCACAGACGACGATGAACGCCGAAATGTTGAGGATGAAGTTCGGGGCCAGATCATGAATGTCCGGCCCATAGTAGAACATGAGACCGCGGACAAATGGATGAAGGGGAAACCCCAGTCTGCGGAGGAGGTGGTTGAGGAAAACTACCCACTCATTAGGTTCCGGGGTAGGGACAATCTGCCGCGCAGCGGGCAACCGATGCGCGATATTCGCGGCTAAGTATCCAGCTCCGCGCAGCTTTTTGATGTGTTCCTCTGTAACGGAGGAAGCCATCCACTTCCCTCCCACTCTGGACATGTTTGGAGGAGGTTGAGGAGAAAGATGCGGACTTGGCCGTTGGGGCTCGAGTGCGCGAGAATGGGTGAGCAAGGAGGAAGAAGGCGTGGGTAGAAAAAGGTCAGACCTTATCCCTTTATAAGGGTGGCCGAAACTATGCATCCCCACTAGCCTGGTAAAACTTGCTTATCCCCCAAGCGCTGTAATCGATGGCGCGGTTGGGTTACCCACGCCCGTATTGTTGAGAATCCCGTAATAAGGGGAACACGATCTCTGCTTTGACAAGACGTGTCAAGAAACTGCCTCGCGTTATGTGCGGGGTTAGTTAAAGAAAAACGGTTTGAATAATCGCCGAGCCATGGCATGATGTCATGTTGCCTAAACGTGTCAGCAGATTAGATTTGTGGAAATATTATTCTCTCTACGGTGGTATGTGGAACTTATTTTGCAGGGTCGGACACTATCCTTTTATTTGAACTCTTCTATGGTATATCCGGAGGAGGAACCCGCCTTGTAATGCCGAAGACAACACTGCGCACCGGACTCGTCGTCATTGAAGCCTGGTTCAGGGGCTACTCAGGGAGTCCGGGATTAGGGGGTCTCTGGACAGCCGGACTCTATCCTTTGGCCAGACTATTGGACTATGAAGATACAAGATTGAAGACTTCGTCTCGTGTCCGGATGGGACTCTACTTGGCGTGGAAGGCAAGCTAGGCACTACGGATATGGATATCTCCTCCTTTGTAACCGACCTTGTGTAACCCTAGCCCCCTCCGGTGTCTATATAAACCGGAGGGTTTTAGTCCTTAGGACAACATACAATCATACCATAGGCTAGCTTCTAGGGTTTAGCCTCTCCGATCTCGTGGTAGATCAACTCTTGTAATACCCATATCATCAAGAATAAATCAAGAAGGACGTAGGGTTTTACCTCCATCAAGAGGGCTCGAACCTGGGTAAAACATTTTGTTCCCTGCCTCATGTTACCATCCGCCTTAGACGCACAGTTCGGGACCACCTACCCGAGATCCGCCGGTTTTGACACCGACATCGGTCGAACCGCATAACAACATACCTTGTTCCCTTTGTCATCGGTATGTTACTTGCCCGAGATTCGATCATCGGTATCTCAATACCTAGTTCAATCTTGTTACCGGCAAGTCTCTTACTCGTTCCATAATACATCATCCCGCAACTAACTCATTAGTTACAATGCTTGCAAGGCTTATAGTGATGTGCATTACCGAGTGGGCCCAGAGATACCTCTCCGACAATCGGAGTGACAAATCCTAATATCGAAATATGCCAACTCAACAAGTACCTTCGGAGACACCTGTAGAGCACCTTTATAATCACCCAGTTACGTTGTGACGTTTGGTAGCACACAAAGTGTTCCTCCAGTAAACGGGAGTTGCATAATCTCATAGTCATAGGACATGTATAAGTCATGAAGAAAGCAATAGCAACATACTAAACGATCAAGTGCTAAGCTAACAGAATGGGTCAAGTTAATCACATCATTCTTCTAATGATGTGATCCCGTTAATCAAATGACAACTCATGTCTATGGTCAGGAAACTTAACCCTCTTTTATTAACGAGCTAGTCAAGTAGAGGCATACTAGTGACACTATGTTTGTCTATGCACTACAAAAAAAATACACTTCCGTGATGATACGTGTTTGTCACAGTAGGTCACTTTTTTTGTCATGCATGTACATCCATGACAAATTTATGACAGAATCAAGATAGTCATACCTGTGTTGTCGTAGAAGTGTTCCATGACATTACCAAAATTATCATCACGGAAGTGTCCACTTCCATGACAATAAATCGCGCGTCACAGAAGTGCTTTTGTCAAGGGTGACCAACACGTGGCATCCACCATAACGGAACACCATTAAGCTATCAGGTCGGGTTTTGGATCCGATAACCCGTTAACAGCCCTGACCAATGGGGATTTTCCACGTGTAAAATCATCATTGGCTAGAGGAAACACGTGTCGGCTCATCGTTGGGACAGATGTCATCCACTCACTGGACAGAAGGCACCTATGATACGTCGACACGTGGCACGGACCAACAGTGGCCCATTCCTGTGAAAAGGCCGGCCCATTTGACTTGGTCAAAAGCTGGCGGGCCGGCCCATGGAAAGCCTATTAACGGCATGTTCGCATATAGCCCATTTACTGCCCGCTAACCCAAGGCCCGTTACGCCCTATCCGAATTAGGCCCAGTAGCGGCATCTGGGCCGTCCAATATGATTCCAGCCCATTTTCACTTCTGGCCCATGTATAGCCCATGACATCTCTCGGCCCATGAGAGGCCCTTTGTAACTCTTGGCCCATTAGAGGCTCGTGCTGAAACTGGCCCGTAATGTATAGTGTATCACTTTACACCCATTAACGGCCCGTGGTGAAACTGGCCCGTAATGAACAGTGTATCACTTTATACCCATTAACGGCCCGTTATTCCGTTGGGCCGTCTCCAGCCCATGTTATCTTTCAGCCTTCTCAGATCCCATTTATTCTTGGGCTCATTTCCAGCATTCGTTTACTTATGGCCCGTTACTGTCATTTTCTGCTTGTGGGCCAAATTCAGCCCGTGGTTTCAGTCGGCCCGTTTGTGGTCCGTTAATACGTTGGGCCGTTTTCATAGCGTCATCAAATACGGCCTATTAACGAAGGCCCGTTATGGTCGGCCCATGAACGGACGATTCCAACTCTAGCCCGTTTACGGCCAGAATGCGGTCTGTTTGGCCCATGTTTGGACAATCGATCATACGGCCCGTATAAGGCCCATTGATGATACGGCCCGTATAAGGCCCATTGATGATACGGCCCGTAGAAGGCCCATTGTTTCTACGGCCCGTAGAAGGCCCATTGTTTCTACGGCCCGTAGAAGGCCCACTGTTTCTACGGCCCGTAGAAGGCCCAATGTTTATACGGCCCGTAGAAGGCCCACTGTTTCTACGGCCCGTAGGAGGCCCACTGTCACTATAGTAAATATTAGCCCATGGTTATTGTGGCCTAGTTTTAAAAAATAGGTTATTGCAGCCACTAGCAAACCGCAGAAAAAGAACTGCACTGACCACAAGCAAACAAATAAACAAGACAACAAGGAAATAAATAAGCAAGCAACTTACACTAGGCTATCACGGCTATTACACATATTACATCCACTGGGCATCAAAGTTCGCCACCAGTGCAAATATAGGGAACGCAGCAGCATATAAACACCACAGCAAAACAAGTCCAGAACTGAAACCACTTCAGAAGAGCTCAAGAAACAATATCCTGGGTACCCATAATGCTGGCAAGATGCTTAGCAAGCTTATTAAGTTTCTCTTGTTTGGCGCTTAAGTCCTCCAGCACTTGTTGTTGCACCAGAAAGTATGCATCTGAATTCTGCAGGGACTTCCTCAGTCCTTCAGCTTCCTGTCGCATAACATCTGATCGATGTCTTTCAACTTGAAGTTGAGACTCAAGAAGCCGAACTGATTTAGGCAATGAGTTCGAAGAGCTGGTGCCAGCAGTGGTAGCCAATAACTCGAACACTACATTAAGACAGGACTTTGGGGTTGTCTCAGTGTCTTCAGTATAGTTTTTATCAGCTTTCTTGGAGACCAACAGGGATGTCTCACTATCTTGAACCTTATCTGCATTGCTTCCTTTACCATTGCATAACAGGGTACTCTTCTCCAATATTTTATCCACGTTCTAAAAGAGAAACAAACAAACACATCTCAAGTTTACAATGTAGTATATGAAACTCATTTTGGTAAACCAGTTCAGTAGTAAGGTGGACAGGATAACAGCATGAAAAAAACATATATCTATGTAGTATGGTCACTGTATGGTCTATATCATTCTAGTTTATGTTGCCAAATCAAGATAGATACAGTTCGAATCATATCTATTTAAGACAAAGCAGCATAGACAGAATATAAGTGTGGGAAACTACATAGCAATAACAACACTTGTAATGTGCATGGCATGAGAACATAACTGTTTATTCAATTGAAACTGAAATCAACATAGAGCAAGTTACAATAGCAAACAGCCAAACACGTTGAAGAAACAGGTTTAAAACATACCTGTTGCGCCATTGGAGTTTCAATTGCATCATTCAAATTTGAAATTAGTTGGTATCAGTAAATATAGTGATGCAAGAGCAAAGTAGTATGAACCATAGCTACGGAACCTGACCTGAGAACAATTCTTCTTCTACTTTAAGCGTTGACTTCGGGTTTGGAGTGGTGGTCCTCGTGATTTGGGCACTGCAGTTGCCTTACTAACTGCTCGTGTTTGGGTGCTGTGTGGTGGAGACGGTGTTGTGTCAACGGGAACTAGGTGTCTATCTGCTAGGGTTGGGGTTAGAAGGGGTGTAGCTGGTTCTTTGTCCAACTGGGTAGGGGTACAATCTGCATGAGTGTGGGTTATGTGTGGTGGGGCTGGTTCTTGGGCAAGTACAACCGTGGTTCTATCTGCATAGACAGGTAGCATGATCTTTTTTGAAGACCCTGTTTTTACTCCCACAGATACTGCCATCACTCCCTCCAATTGAAATGGCTGATAAACAAGAAAAGTAATTGAATGTACAGACATTGTAAGATAGATAGGTGCAATGGATAGTAGGGAAGAAAACAGGGCATGAAATAATTCACATTTATGTTGTCTAAGCAAACAGAATAGCAGGACATAATTTCACATATATGATGGCTAATTAAACAGGATAGCATGACACAATTTCACATGTATGATGGCTAACTAAACAGGATAGAATGACATACTTCAAAATATGATGACTATGTAAACAGGATGACATGATATAACTATATGATGTGTCTATTAAAGTGGTTGGCATGCCATAAATCACAAACATGTCGTCGATGGAAACATGATGGCATGATATAATTCACGAATAGAATGACATAATTTAAATATGATGACTATGTAAACAGGATGAGATGATATAACTATATTATGTCTTTAGAAAATGGGTTGGCATGCCATAATTCAGATACATGTTGTCTATGTAAACATCATGGCATGACATAATTCAAATATATGATTTATATACTAAGGAAGTGAGCAGAGGGCAATCGCATATATGATGTGTCAACTAAGGAGATGGCATTCAATATTGTGTATATGATGTAAAAACTAAGCATTGCAATACAACATATGCATTATATGAGTAATATAACCCTACCAAGTTTGAGCATACACCTCAGGGGGATAATAGGACTGGTCATCTGCCTCTGAATCCTCCTCTGAAGAGCTATCTGTAACCAGCAAGATATTTGCTTCAGCAGGTAGCATTGTCTGCTCTGAAGACCTTGTTTTCACTCCAGATTTCTCCATCACCAATTCAAATGGCTGATGCACAGAAAGAGCAGTTGAATATACAAACATTGTCGACAAAAGCAATGAGAAATACAAAAAAAGGACGGCATGATATAATTCACATATATGACGCTTGCCTAAACAGCATGGCATTGCATAATTCACATACATAATGCCTTGCAACAAGATAACATTGCATAATTCACATATATAATGTCTTGCAACAAGATGGCATTGCATAATTCACATATATGGTAATTAGACACTAAACAGGTGGCATTCACACAAAGCATGTCTAAACTAAGCAAATGACATAGCAATGCAAGATACCATACACACAATATGAGCAACATAACCCTGCCAAGTTAGAGCATGCACCTCGGAGGGGGGGAATAGGACTGGTCATCTATCTCGGAATCCTCCTCTGAGGAGCTATCCGTAACCAGCAAGACATGCGCTTTGTCAGATAGCATTGTCTGCTCTGAAGACCTTGTTTCCACTCCAGATTTTTCCATGACCATGCCAAATAGCTGATGCACAGGAAGAGTAATTGAATGTACTAAACTTGTTGACAAATTTAACATGTAATAAAAAATGATGGCATGATATAATTCACATATAAGATGACTGGCTAACCAGGGTGGCATTGCAAAATTCACATATATGATGCCTTGCTAGACAAGATGGCATTGCATGATTCACATATACGATAAAGAAACTAAACAGATGGCATTGACACAAAGGATGTCTAAACTAAGCAGATGACATCTTTAATGTATACAGTAAGCAATGCAAGGCACCATATGCATGATATTACCAACATCAGCATGCCAAGTTAGAGCGAAGACCTCATGGGGTAAATAGGAGTGGTCTTCTCCTTCTGAATCCCCCTCATAACAGTTATCTTCCTCTTGATTACGATCCGAAATGGGTGGAGGGGGGCTGCCTTTGCGCCCACCATGGAACGACGTCTGCATGAAATTTTATTGCCATGCAAGGCTCGTCTCTTTTGCTCTACATGATCAGTTCCATTGTGTACAATAACTGGCATGCATAGGAATAAAACATAGTGAGATTATGTAAGGAGTGCGTGCACAAATCCAGAGTGATGGTAGCAAACTGTGGATAGACCCAAAACCAATGATAGCAGGCAGATAATAGCTTTAGTTAAAAAATACAGATAATGGCTCCTTTAATGTTTGTTTGCACCCAACATGAAACTCATAGTAGACACCGGAGATTAACCAGATAGTAGACAGATAGTACTGATTGCTTCCCCAATATGTACCCCACAACCATTTAAAAACTCAAGTTTCAGCATTAGTTTGGACTTGACTCGGAGTCTAATAGGTGAACACGATGATAATATAGCATGTCATCATATTAAGCAACACATAACGTAAGCAGACACGGAAGAGTGCGACCTCTCTTGCGGACCAGTGTAGTCCTCAAGGTCATCTGCTCAGTTGATGATGGTAATGCAGTTGTCGTGGCTGCCTGCGGCGGGGAAGAAGATCTGAGGTGGCGAAAGACAGTCTGGAGAGCGGATCCCTGTTGTGGTTGTAACACCCTCGATGCGACTATATCTCCCACGTGTCGAGGCACGACTTAGAGGCATAATCGCATTGAAGGCATATGTCGCAAGTTAGGCAATCTTCACAACATCCCATGTAATATAGATAATAAAAGGGGAGATAACATAGTTGGCTTACACTCGCCACATCAATCAAGGTACATGAATAACATTACATCAACCAAACACTCGTGGCCCGACTACGGCGCCAAAATAAAAGATAACCCAAACATGCGACACGGTCCCGATCAACCCCAACTGGGCACCACTACTGATCATCAGGAAAGGAAACATAGTATCGTTGAGAGTCCTCATCGAACTCCCACTTGAGCTCAAGCGCGTCTCCTGGAGCGTAATCATCAGGCCCTGCATTTGGTGTAATAGTAATCTGTGAGCCACAGGGACTCGACAATCTCGCACCCTCGCGATCAAGACTATTTAAGCTTATAGGTAAGGCAAGGTAAATATAAGTGGAGCTGCAGCAAGCCACTAGCAAAAATGGTGACTATCCTGTTTGCAAAAGAGAGCGAGAAGATGAGGCAAAGCGCGAGCGGGAAACTAGAGAGCAACCTGCGCAAACATTACTCCAACACCGTGTCCACTTCCCGGGCTCCGCCGAGAAGAGGCCATCACGGTAACACACTCAGTTGATTTATTTTAATTAAGTTAATGTTCAAGTTATCTACAACTGGACATTAACAAATTCCCATCTGCCCATAACCGCGGGCATGGCTTTCGAAAGTTCAAATCCCTGCAGGGGAGTCCCAACTTAGCCCATGACAAGCTCTCACGGTCAACGAAGGAATAGACCTCCTCCCAAGACGTACCGATCAGACTCGGTATCTCGGTTCTTCAAGACACTTCGACAGGTTAAAACAAGACCGGCAACACCGCCCGAACGTGCCGACAAATCCCGATAGGAGCTGCACATATCTCTTTCTCAGGGCACACTCAGATTGTCTAAACTTCTGGTAGGCCAGCCCAGAGTTGCCCCTGGTAGCCACCGGCGGCTGACGAGTTGGACCAACACTCAGAGGAGCACTGGCCCGGGGGGGTTTAAAAATAAGATGACCCTCGGGCTCCAGAAACCCAAGGGAAAAGAGGCTAGGTGGCAAATGGTAAAACTAAGGTTGGGCATTGCTGGAAAAGCTTTAATCAAGGCGAACTATCAAGGGGTTCCCATTATAACCCAACCGCGTAAGGAACGCAAAATCCGGGAACATAACACCGATATGACAAAAACTAGGGCGGCAAGAGTGGAACAAAACACTAGGCGAGAGGCCGAGCCTTCCACCCTTTACCAAGTATATAGATGCATTAATATAACAAGATAATATAATTATATCCCAACAAGTAAATAAATGTTCCAACAAGGAACGGCCTCCAATCTTCACCTGCAACTAGCAACGCTATAAGAGGGGCTGAGCAAAGCGGTAACAAAGTCAATCAACGGTTTGCTAGGACATGGTGGGTTAGAGGTTTGACATGGCAATTTGGGAGGCTTGAAGGCAAGTGGTAGGCATCGTAGCAATGGCATAGCAAAAGAGCGAGCAATCTAGCATAGCAAAGATAGTAGTGATTTCGAGGGTATGATCATCTTGCCTGCACAGTTGTCAGAGTTGACTGGATCCTCGAAAGCAAACTCAACGGGCTCCTTGTTAGCAAACTCATCTCCCGGCTCTACCCAAACAAGACAAACAAGCAACAAGGACACAATCAACCACATGCAAGCTCGAACAAAATGATGCAAAGATGATATGCTATGCGGGATCCGATGCGTGATTCATATGCAAGATTTGACAAGGAATGCATGAACCTGGCCTCAACTTGGGAATCCAAGTGTGCCACTGGAAAGATGAGATGAAATCTCTTGAAAACGATATAAAGAATGCCGGAATCGGAGTTACGGTTTGGAAATGGCAAGCGATTCAAATATGACCACGGTCTGCGATTTACAGCAAGTTGCCATCTAAATGCAATGAGATGAACAAGCTACAGCACCCAAACAGGACAACAAAATACATGGCAGGGATGCATTCAATATGCTTAACAAAAGTCTAGCACTGAGCTACGGCCAATTCATCCATTAACAGGTTCAAACAAGCATGGCAAAAATGAATATGACAAACAGATTTCAGACTTAGTGAAATCAACACTTGTCTGGAATTTCAGGTCAGGTAGCACTCTTCGGAGCAACAAAACTACATGCTACAGGACCTGAACATGGCAAAGTAAAGCATGGCATGGAGCTACTCAAAGAGCTTAACAAAAGTCCCTTAGTGACCTTGAGCTAAAAGGGATCAGAAAATACAATTGCAAGCATGTGAACATAGCAAAAACATAATCAGTTTTTAGACTTAGTGAAAACTGGCACATGCTGAAACATAACTCAAGTAGGCATGTTTACGAGCTCGATGCACTCACTACGGAGCAAGTCATGATAAGCTAAGCATACATCTAACAAGAACACACAAAATACAAGCTAGACATGGCAATAACAATAACATAGCATGCATGGATCAACTACAACATCATCGGCAAAATCGCTAACAAGTAGACAATCTGCCCAGATTCACAAAGTAGCAAAAGTAGAGCTCGATTGACTCAAGCTAGGGTGCTCCATAAATGCAAACAAAGACATGGATGGATATAGCACTACAAGATTAATAAAACATCCTTACTGATCATCCTCAAAAGAGGCACGGATCACTAGGAAACAATATGAACATATGGCCATATGAGATAAACAGGTCAAGGACTTAGTGGAAATGCTAAGTCCCTGAAATCAGAATTACCAAGTGCCTCACTTTGCAAGCTTGTGCTAGTTGCCACACACATCACAAAAATACATGGGTTGCACCTCTAGAAAGATGACAAAGCCCTTAACAAAACACATATAGAGCTCATGGGCATATCATGCACACATTAATCATGGCAAAAATGACAAATATCTAAACGGAGTAGCAGATCTGACAAATATCTCAAGTAGCCCTCTTCTAACAGAATTTCGGGCATCAAGATGAACTCAAACGAAAATGATGCAATGGAATGAAATGATGTACTCTCTGAGATGAACATTTTGATATGCTATATGCCAAAAACGGAGTTACGGATGCAAAGTTACGAGGCTATGAACATGAGAAAAAAATTAGGGACTTAGGGGAAAAACGGGGTCAACCCTAAAATTTGGATCTGGATCTGGGAACACGATTCCCGAGGTTCGACGCCGTCCTCGCCAGAGTTCTTGCCGGACTTGCGTGGAAGAGGCCAGCGGCTTGCCGGACGACGAGGGAGACCAGAGAGGACGACGGGGTGACGCCGGCGAGGTAGAGGATGGCCGGCGGGGTCGGCGGCTCGCGGTGGCCTGTGGCGGCGGAAGCCTGCGGTGGCGAGGCACGCGGCGGAGCGGCGAGCTCCGGGCAGCCGGAGATGGCGGCGGCGGCGCCGGGCTAGAGGAGCCGTCTGGCTCGGCCGGCGCGGAGGGAGGATGGCGGCGGGGGCGCGATGGGCCTCGGGGGCCCGACCTGGGCCTCCCGGGCCGGCGGCGGGGAAGTGGGCACGATGCCACTTGGTGCCCGCTGATTGGCCGAAGGTGGCGGCGGGATTTGTCCGGCGGTGGGGCGGACGTGTCCGGTGGCGGCGGGCAATTTTTCTAGGGTTTGGGAGAGAGGAGATCCGCGAATTTCGGGAGGGGGCTTTAAATAGAGGTAGAGGGAGCTAGGAGAGTCCAAATGATGTGCGGTTTGCGGCCACACGATCGTGATCGAACGCTCTAGATGATGGAGAAGGTTTTGGTGGGTTTTTGGGCCAAATTGGAGGGGTGTTGGGCTGCAACACACACGAGACCTTTTCGGTTCCTCGGTTAACCATTGGAGTATCAAACGAAGTCCAAATGGCACAAAACTTGATAGGCGGTCTACTGGTAGTAAACCAAGGCCACTTGGCAAGTCTCGGTCCAATCCGGAAATGTTTAATCCCCACACACGAAAGAAAGGTAGAAATGGCCACCGGAGGAGAACGAAGCGCCGGAATGCAAAACGGACAATGGGGAAAATGCTCGAATGCATGAGACGAACACGTATGCAAATGCAATGCACATGATGACATGATATGAGATGCATGACAATGACAACAACACACGGAGACAAAGACCCGAACCCGAGAAAATAAAATAACTTAACACCGGAAACGGCAAGAGTTGGAGTACAAATTGGGAAAGTTACATCCGGGGTGTTACAACACTCCACCATTACAAAAGGATATCGTCCCGAGATCTAGGACTGAAAGAACGCCGGGTACTCAGAACGGAGGTGATCCTCGCGTTCCCAGGTAGCTTCATGGTCGGAATGGTGTGACCACTTGACTTTGAGAAATTTGATTGACTTATTGGGAGTCTTGCGTTCAGTCTCTTCAAGAATAGCAACTGGGTGCTCATGATAGGAGAGATCTTCTTGGAGCTCAATGTCCTCGAAGTTGACGGTGTGGTCAGGAGTCTTGAAGCACTTTTGGAGCTGAGAGACATGGAACACGTCATGAACATTTGCAAAATTTGAAGGAAGCTCGAGTTGATAGGCGAGGTCGCCTCTCTTGCTGACAGTCTTGAAAGGTCCCACGTATCTAGGGGCAAGCTTCCCTTTGATACCGAAGCGACGAGTACCTTTCATAGGAGAGACGCGGAGGTAAACATGATCTCCGATCTCGAAAGCCAAATCACGGTGCTTACTATCATAGTAGCTCTTCTGGCGGGATTGGGCTGCTTTGAGGTTATCTCGAATGACTTTGCACATCTCCTCTGCCTCTGTGATTAAGTCATTACCCAAAAGCTGACGTTCGCCGATTTCAGACCAGTTGAGAGGGGTACGACACTTCCTGCCATACAGAATTTCAAATGGGGCCTTGCCCGAACTTGCTTGAAAACTGTTGTTGTAGGAGAATTCAGCATAAGGAAGACAATCCTCCCACTTCATGCCGAAGGAGATCACATAAGCCCTGAGCATATCTTCAAGAATCTGGTTGACACGCTCGACTTGACCGCTAGTTTGAGGATGGAAAGTTGTGCTGAAGCGGATGTTGGTGCCCATGGCCTTCTTAAAAGAATCCCAAAACTTGGATGTAAAGATGCTGCCATGGTCTGAAGAGATCACTTGTGGAATACCGTGCAGAGAGACAATTCGAGAGATATAGAGCTCCACCAATTGAGCTGCAGTGATCGACTCTTTGATAGGCAGAAAGTGAGCCACTTTGGTGAGTTTGTCGATGACAACGAATATAGCATCATTGCCACGCTTGGACTTTGGAAACCCAGTCACGAAGTCCATTTCAATGTGGTCAAACTTCCATTCTGGAATGGCAAGAGGTTGGAGGAGACCAGCTAACCTTTGGTGTTCTGCCTTCACTCTTCTGCAGACATCACATTCATTCACGAATTGAGCAATCTCGCGCTTCATTCGAGTCCACCAATAAGCCTGCTTGAGGTCCTGATACATCTTCGTACTCCCTGGGTGGATGGAGAGGAGAGAATTGTGAGCCTCGTTCAAGATCACTTTACGGAGGTCACCTTTGGGTACAACAATACGATCCTCGAAGAAGAGAGTATCCTTGTCATCAAGGCGGTAGCACTTGTACTTGGGTTGACTCTTGGCAATCCCAACCTTCACCTTTTTCACCATAGCATCAAGAAGCTGAGCTTGGCGAATCTGGTATTCCAAGGTAGGAGAGACTTGAAGGTTGGCAAGGAAACCTTGAGGAACAACTTGCAGATTAAGTTTGCGGAAAGCTTCACAAAGCTCGGGTTGATAAGGCTTGAGAATCAGACTGTTGCAATAAGCTTTCCTGCTCAAAGCGTCAGCAATCACATTGGCCTTGCCTGGAGTATACTCGATACTTGGATTATACTCTTGAATCATTTCGACTCATCGAGTTTGCCTGAGGTTGAGATTAGACTGAGTGAAGATGTACTTGAGACTCTTGTGATCAGTGAAAATGTCCACTTTTCTTCCCAATAAGAGATGTCTCCAAGTCAAAAGAGCATGCACAGCTGCCGCCAACTCGAGATCATGAGTGGGGTAGTTCTTCTCATTAGGCTTCAACTGGCGAGAGGTATAAGCAACAACTTTCTTCTCTTGCATCAATACTGCGCCAAGACCTTGGAGAGAGGCATCACAAAAGACCTCGTACGGCTTGGATTCATCAGGCGGAGTTAGAACTGGAGCAGTGATCAATTTCTCTTTCAAAGTGTTGAAAGCAATGTCACACTCCGGAGACCAAACGTACTTGACGTGCTTCTGGAGAAGATTAGAGAGAGGCTTCACGATCTTAGAAAAGTTTTCAACGAATCTTCGGCAATAGCTTGCGAGACCGAGGAAGCTACGGAGTTGCTTCACGTTCTGAGGAGGTTCCCAATTCACAATTGTAGACACCTTCTCAGGATTCACGGCAATGCCCTTGGCAGAGATGATATGACCAAGATAAAGAACCTCATCGAGCCAAAATTCACACTTGGAGAACTTGGCGTAGAACTTGTGTTCCCTCAACTTATCGAGTACCAAACGCAAGTGCTTGGCATGATCTTCCTTGTTCTTCAAGAAAACCAGAATGTCGTCGAGATAGACCAAAACGAAGTCATTGGTGTAGGTGTTGAAGATGAAGTTCATCATGCGAGAGAACGTCGGAGGAGCGTTGACGAGGCCAAAAGACATGATAGTGTATTCATATGAACCATAGCTTGTCCTGAAAGCCGTCTTGGGAATATCTTGCTCACGGATACGAATCTGATGATAACCCATACGGAGATCAAGCTTGGAGAATACTTGGGCACCTTTGAGTTGTTCGAACAGCTCATTGATGTTAGGAAGTGGGTATTTGTTCTTGATGGTCTTCTTGTTCAATGGACGGTAATCAACACAAAGTCGGTCCGTTCCATCCTTCTTCTTCACAAAAAGAACACCACAACCCCACGGAGAAGAACTAGGCCGGATGAGACCCATTTTCTCTTGAATATCGAGTTGCTTCTTCAGCTCCTTCAACTCTTCAGGTCCGAGCTTGTAAGCACGTTTGCACACAGGTTCCGTGTCGGGCTCAAGATCAATAACGAATTCAACTGGCCGGTGCGGAGGCATTCCTGGAAGCTCTTCTAGAAAGACGTCTTGATATTCGCAAACGACTGGAATTTGCGAGATAGCATCCAGTTCACCCTTCTCATTGAGAAAAAACAGACGGATAGTATTATCCCGAGCAGCAAAAACAATTACATCCTCAGACGAATGAGTCAATTGAATATGCCTGGCTGCACAATCAAGCTGAGCCTTGTGCTTAGAAAGCCAATCCATCCCGAGAATAAGATCAATATCCGAGTTACCAAGGATCATTGGAGAAGCCAGAAACTTGAAATCACCCATCGAGATAGAAATATTCGGAACCTCGTAGTTAGCGAGCAAACATCTACCCGGAGAGACAACTGCTAATGGCTTATGCATAACTTGAGAAAACCACCCATGCTTAGATGCAAAAGGTCTCGAGATAAAACAATGCGATGCACCAATGTCAAAAAGAACTCTTGCGGGAATATCATTAACAAGAAGGTTACCCATGATGACATCTGATGAATCCTCTGCCTGAGCTACATTCACCATATTGAACTTGGCGTACTTGGGGTTATGCTTGACCACAGCTGTATTTGCCGATCTCACAGGAGGAGGAGGAGGAGGAAGACGCCTCTGGTTGAAACACTTGTTGGCATAGTGACCCTTCTGTTGGCACTTATTGCATGTGACTTCTGAAAGCGGACGGTGATACGGAGCACTCGATCTTGGAGGTTGAGACGAAGTCTTGTTCTGAAAGCCAGGGTTGAGTGGTGGGAAGAACCACTACCACTTTTGCTCTTCTGCTAATACGGCTGACGGAACGGAGGAGGAGGAAGCCAATACTTCTGCTGCTTGGCCACTTGGGTAGAGGAAGAAGGAGTAACATCTCTGACTCGCTTCTTGGAAGCATCACACCTCAATTGAGCAGCCTCTTGCTTCAGTGCCATGTTGTAGAACTCATCGTATCTCAAGGGCTCAAAGAGAACAAGAGCTAGCTGAATTTCTTCTCTGAGACCACCCCTGAACTGGTATATCATGCTCTTCTCATCAGGTACGTCCTACTTAGCAAAGCGGGCGAGCTTCTGAAACAACTTGTTGTAGTCATAGACAGACAAAGAGCCTTGCTTCAGGTTGCGGAATTCCTCACGCTTGCTTTCAACCACGCTCTGAGGAATATGATGAGCTCTGAAATATTGACGGAATTCATCCCAAGTGATAACACGTCCACCTCTAGAATCCTTGTACTGTTGGAACCATTCTGCAGCTTGATCTTTGAGTTGGAAGGAAGCGAACTTGACAAAGTTCTCAGGCCTGACGTTACTGCACTCGAAATGCTTGCACAGATCCACAAGCCAATCGTCAGCATCGGTTGCCTCAACACAATTGCTGAAGGTCTTCATTAGCGAACTCGTCTCCCGGCTCTACCCAAACAAGACAAACAAGCAACAAGGACACAATCAACCACGTGCAAGCTCGAACAAAATGATGCAAAGATGATATGCTATCCGGGATGCGATGCGTGATGCATATGCAAGATTTGACAAGGAATGCATGAACCTGGACTCAACTTGGGAATCCAAGTGTGCCACTGGAAAGATGAGATGAAATCTCTTGAAAACGATATAAAGAACGCCGGAATCGGAGTTACGGTTTGGAAATGGCAAGCGATTCAAATATGACCACGGTCTGCGATTTACAGCAAGTTGCCATCTAAATGCAATGAGATGAACGAGCTACAGCACCTAAACAGGACAACAAAATACATGGCAGGGATGCATTCAATATGCTTAACAAAAGTCTAGCACTGAGCTACAGCCAATCCATCCATTAACAGGTTCAAACAAGCATGGCAAAAATGAATATGACAAACAGATTTCAGACTTAGTGAAATCAACACTTGTCTGGAATTTCAGGTCAGGTAGCACCCTTCGGAGCAACAAAACTACATGCTACAGGACCTTAACATGGCAAAGTAAAGCATGGCATGGAGCTACTCAAAGAGCTTAACAAAAGTCCCTTAGTGACCTTGAGCCAAAAGGGATCGGAAAATACAATTGCAAGCATGTGAACATAGCAAAAACATAATCAGTTTTCAGACTTAGTGAAAACTGGCACATGCTGAAACATAACTCAAGTAGGCATGTTTACGAGCTCGATGCACTCACTACGGAGCAAGTCATGATAAGCTAAGCATACATCGAACAAGAACACACAAAATACAAGATAGACATGGCAATAACAATAACATAGCATGCATGGATCAACTACAACATCATCGGCAAAATCGCTAACAAGTAGACAATCTGCCCAGATTCACAAAGTAGAAAAAGTAGAGCTCGATTGACTCAAGCTAGGGTGCTCCATAAATGCAAACAAAGACATGGATGGATATAGCACTACAAGATTAATAAAACATCCTTACTGATCATCCTCAAAAGAGGCACGGATCACTAGGAAACAACATGAACATATGGCCATATGAGATAAACAGGTCAAGGACTTAGTGGAAATGCTAAGTCCCTGAAATCAGAATTACCAGGTGCCTCACTTAAGCTTGTGCTAGTCGCCACACACATCACAGAAATACATGGGTTGCACCTCTGGAAAGATGACAAAGCCCTTAACAAAACACATGTAGAGCTCATGGGCATATCATGCACACATTAATCATGGCAAAAATGACAAATATCTAAACGGAGTAGCAGATCTGAAAAATATCTCAAGTAGCCCTCTTCTAACAGCATTTCGGGCATCAAGATGAACTCAAATGAAAATGATGCAATGGAATGAAATGATGTACTCTCTGAGATGAATATTTTGATATGCTATATGCCAAAAACGGAGTTACGAATGCAAAGTTACGAGGCTATGAACATGAGAAAAAAAATTAGGGACTTAGGGAAAAAACGGGGTCAACCCTAAAATTTGGATCTAGATCTGGGAACATGATTCCCGAGGTTTGACGCCGTCCTCGCCGGAGTTCTTGCCAGACTTGCGTGGAGGTGGCCGGCGGCTTGCCGGACAACGAGGGAGACCGGAGAGGACGACGGGGTGACGCCGGCGAGGTAGAGGATGGCCGGCGAGATCGGTGGCTCGCGGTGGCCCGTGGCGGCGGAAGCCTGCGGCGGCGAGGCGCGCGGCGGAGCGGCGAGCTCCGGGCAGCCGGAGATGGCAGCGGCGGCGCCGGGCTGGAGGAGCCGTCCGGCTCGGGCGGCGCGGAGGGAGGATGGCGGCGGGGGCGCGATGGGCCTCGGGGGCCCGACCTGGGCCTCCCGGGCCGGCGGCGGGGAAGTGGGCACGATGCCACTTGGCGCCCACTGATTGGCCGAAGGTGGCGGCGGGATTTGTCCGGCGGCGTGGCGGACGTGTTCGGTGGCGGCGGGCAATTTTTTTAGGGTTTGGGAGAGAGGAGATCCGCGAATTTCGGGAGGGGGCTTTAAATAGAGGTAGAGGGAGCTAGGAGAGTCCAAATGAGGTGCGGTTTGCGGCCACGCGATCGTGATTGAACACTCTAGATGATGGAGAAGGTTTTGGTCAGTTTTTGGGCCAAATTAGAGGGGTGTTGGGCTGCAACACACACGAGACCTTTTCGGTCCCTCGGTTAACCGTTGGAGTATCAAACGAAGTCCAAATGGCACAAAACTTGACAGGCGGTCTACCGGTAATAAACCAAGGCCGCTTGGCAAGTCCTGGTCCAATCCGGAAATGTTTAATCCCCACACACGAAAGAAAGGTAGAAATGGTCACCGGAGGAGAACGAAGCGCCGGAATGCAAAACAGACAACGGGGAAAATGCTCGAATGCATGAGACGAACACGTATGCAAATGCAATGCACATGATGACATGATATGAGATGCATGACAACGACAACAACACACGGAGACAAAGACCCAAACCCAAGAAAATAAAATAACTTAACGCCGGAAACGGCAAGAGTTGGAGTACAAATTGGGAAAGTTACATCCGGGGTGTTACAGTGGTGAACCCTTCCGTCGTTGGAGCAGCTGAGCTGGGGTGGAACACAGCGCCGCAGGAGCAGGACAAACCACACAAGGTTTTCTTTGACACATATCTGTAACAGAAGTAATTGAGTAAGGGCTTGTTTGAATTTAAGGATTCTAACAATGCTGGGATATGAAATAGACAGGAATAGGATAGGAATGCACGTGCAAAACAAAGAATTTAAAAACACAGGATTTCTGCCAATCTAGGTGTTTGATTCACAACAATTGGAAGATCACAGGATGCAAAAAAGCATGGTGAGATTAAGCGCCACAAGAAAATGTACGGTTATAATGCTATTATGCTACTATCTCTTAGTCTTGTGCTTGATGAATAGGAATATGAAAAGGAGCAGAAGTGGAAATTAGAAGTCCTACAGTTTTTCTTTCAAGGAGACACTAAAGGAACATATCCTACAGTTTTCCTTTGCTCCATTCCTTTGCACCAAATACATGAAAAGTAGTACCATAGGAAACTTTCCAAATCCGATGTTTTTCATTCACTTTTCCTTTCAAGCACTGGCGATTCTAGTAGGCTGGCTTGAGCAAGGAAAATCCTACACTAAAAAATGTTTTTGTGCTACTTCTATTACTTTGGACCCAGGCCACTGCCATACTAGCTCAACTCCCAGGCCCATCGACAAATGCACAGCTCAAACGCGTAGAGATAAATAATGATGGCGTTCAAGAGAGTCCATCACGGATAGCTAAGTTTCCTGGTACCTCACTGCTTTTCATATAGTAGGATAAAATAATCGTATTTCCCGTTACTATGAGTGCTTAGTGGACAATATATATAACATGTGGAGTAAAAAAGAGATGCAACAAGTGTACAACCTCTTTGGCGAAGCCATGTCGATCTCAGCGTGATTGGGTTGGCCGGTGAGGATGCTCTGGCTGACTTGGCTGTCGGAGGAGGGGAAGAAGATCTTAGGCGTCTGGAGATGGAGCTCGAGGTACTGCTCCGCTGTGGTGGAGGGTTTCGTCGTTGGAGCAGCTCGGGTGAGTTGTACGACGCCGAGGCTAAAGCAGGACAAGAGAGACAATGAACAACGTTAACCTGAGTGGAATTCTAATAGCATCTCCAATACATGACGTAAAATACATAAACACAAAGTGCTAGATGTAAAATACATCAGCCGCTCATCTCTGAACTTAACTGTCGAAACTGAATTTAACTGTCGAAACTGAACTTAACTGTCGAAACTGAATTTTGCTGTCGAAACTGAATTTTGCTGTCGAAACTGGACGCACTAGCAAGGTGAGGCTACACGTCGGTCGACTGACTTTTTCATCTCTGGTCAGTCGATTTTGCAGCCGTTGGATACGAAATCAAGGGCCTGTGGTTCATCTTCAACCTCCACCTCCCTGAGCCGGCCAAACAGCAGGCCCCCGCCGCCCGCGGCAGGCGGTGCGCCGCCCCGCCAGCCCCGAAAACACTCCCCACTGCCGGTCCGCCGCCACCCCGGCCATCCCTCTAGGCCCCCCCGTGTCGAGCTTTTTCTCCGGCGATCCCCACGCCACCGCCCCGCCAACGCCTCGCCACCGCCACGACCACCGCCCCCATCCTGAACCCTAAGATAGATAGTGGGGTACCTCTCTGACGAGCCCCCCTCCCCGCTGCGGCTGGTTCTTCCTTCACCTCGGCAGCATAGGAGTGAAGTGTAGCTAAATCGGAGCAGCATCGCAAGCAAGAGCAAGAGCGAGAGCAGCAGCGCGAGCAAGAGCAATAGCAAGAGCAGACCAGGCAGGGGACCGAGAGCAAGAGCAAAGCAGCAGCGCGAGCGAGAGCTAAAGCAGCAGCAGGTCCTACTGATGTGGACGTCGCCGCCGAGGGAGTGACGTCGTGGAGGAAGTGGCCGGCGACGCCGTCGTGGATGGAGCCGCGCCGTGTCGGCTCGGGACCGAGCGCCGGCAGCACCGTGAGATCGAATCAAGAAGAAAATGCGGTGATTAGTGTACACCCTCTTTAGTGGCGCCGATTAGGCCGCAGCTTCATCCGAGGAAACGGTGATGATGATGCTCTTTCGGTGGTGCAGGTGAAGACGGCGGTGTGGGAATGGAGATGGCGCGAAAGACGAGGGGAACATCGGGGCAGCTCCTTGGAGGTGGAGGACGGTGTGGCTGAACCGGCGGGACGATGAGATCGACGACGGATTCTCATCCGGTACGGTGGATGAGGGACGTCGAGGTGTTGCTGTGGACGACATCGTCGGGGAAGAGGCTCCGGCTGGGTGGCGAACGGAGCAGGGTGTGGGGTTTCGTCGCGGGTTTTCGCGACCTCGGTGTACGAATGGGTGGGCGGATGGGATGGCAGTGGGGAACCATGGCTTAGAGACGTGCTTGTCCGAAATGTGGGGTAAGTTACGAAAGTACCCCCACCGATATGAGGCGGTTCTTTCGGTTCAGGGGTACCACGGGCATTTCGCGTGTCGGGATTTCACAGGAGGTGGGAGTTTTCGCACGTGTTGTAATTTCGGAATAGCAAGGCGCGGGTTGAGATGGAGGGAGTTGTCGGAGCACAACGAGACAAAGATATATCTTAAATATTTTGGGCTAACAAGGCGCTGGTTGAAGAGGCGGGAGTTTCGCAGCACGATAGACGGAGACGCTAGCTTGAATTTTAGGCGCGGCTTGAAATTTTAGAAGAACAAGCTTAACGTGTACCCAAAAAAACAATTTGCACCTCAACACGCACAACACACACACAAACACCATTTAGACTAGAGTAAGGTACACGTGCATTGCACGCATGAGATTTGGCAACCAAATTATGAATAAATACCACATTATAGCATGCAAGATTTGAGTCATATATGCATGATGTAGATGTTCGTTTAATTCTTATAGTTCATTTCATTCAAAATCATCTAGTTTTTATAAGAAAGCTAATCTATTTTAAGATTCATGAAATTGTGTGTCGTAAGACATAAAGTAAAAACAAATAATGGCAAATCATGTAGAAAAACATTTGGGCAATTCTGATACGGAAGATTCTAGAACAAATAAGAAGTGCTTGTGTTTTGATGTTTGTGCATTATGCTTAAGTTCAACCATGGAGTCTTCTAGATTATACGTGTGGCGAAATTTGGTGGAATCTAGATGATATCCAACAGCCAGTAGTGCTCAAATTTGCCATCTTTGGACCATCGGATTCGTCTCATCCAATGACCATCTTTCAAAGTTAAAGTTACCCGCACACAATATAAAAAATATATATAATATAATATATATAGGGGTATAGATATAGATATGTGATGCAAAAGTCGCCCCATCATCTCCAATTAGAATAGTGTGTCCATGCATGGATGCGACGTGGCCAAATGATGTCTGCCATCGGTATCTCAAATTCAAATCAGTCTGACCTTGTTCAATGTGTATACATTACAACATGCTCGTTTCCAAACCACACCGCGCAGATCTCTGTTATATTCATGCATGCATGGGTTTCAAACATCAGGATCTCTTATTCAAATATTTGAATTCAACTTTACATTGATTGTGACCTCACCTATTCAGCTATTCTTTTACACCCACACAGTAGTCTTCTCTTTATAATTGTACCACTAACTTTCTCTCGTGCATGCATGCACACACACTACCAGTCGGCATTATCCATCGCACGCATGCAATCTTTTTCTTCAGGTCGGTCTCCCATGAAGGCACACACCAACACACATCCCCCTCTCCATCATATCGGGCATTCTTTATCTCTCACGCGTGCATGCGCAATGATCGATGTTCCTCTATGTATGTGTGTATATAGCTAGGTCTTTCATAGTTTTCCACACAAACTGATCAATCGATATATCCAGTGAGGTCTCACCCTATTTCCCACGTCCACATCGATCAATCTATACCTCTCTATATAGGATTAACATATATAGCTAATACACCCACATTAATTATGTATCCAATGCCCCCCTCTCATCATCCATGCCTTCCGCTTCATCTCTCAGACGCGTGCACAATGGCGAAGACAGGGGGTAGTAAGGGACCTGCCCCTCCCCCCTAACATCACTATATATCAAGGCTACACTCATTCCTCGCACGCACACGCGGGTACACGGGCGGACGCAATTTTGTACCAAGATCCACCCCATGTGATAATTTGACGTGTGTAAAGTCGTTCACTTCATTGATGGTCAATTAATACAGCGCATGCAAATTGAGTGGACGTGAGGGCGGAAGAAAGACATTATTACTCTACTGTGCGCATGCGAGTAGTTAAATCGTGGGTTGCTAGTAGTACTTCCATTGGTCTCCTTCGTATTTTGTGCCAATTTTTGACAGTAACATAATATTTACACATTTGAGCAATGTAGTACTTGAAATTTATGTTCCGCTAAACTCATCGGGAGCCGTTTCGGGCCTCGAAACCAAAACCATCAATTAATCTTTACCTTGTTCCCATCGCATTCAAAAGCCTGCTCACACCTACTAGTAGTACGTACCAAACCTGAACGTGTTCCCACTATGCAGGTATTAGTACTAGTGCTAGTACTTAGGTTATAAAAAGGGGAACTACCTAACCGAAAATCACTCTACCTTTCCTCCTCATAAGTGCTTCTTCTTCGTCCATCGTTGCCATGGCCGGTGAGGAGAGCTCTAGGTCGAGAACTACTCGTAACAAGGGAGCGGCAACCAAGGCTGCAGAAAAAAAAGAGAGGGCTCACCGCCACGCAGAGACCTCAAAAGATCTCTCACGGGCAGGCAATGGCTCCCAGGAGCGCCCTAGCCACGGAGGTGAACATGCCGAGCCAACGGAGCTGGAGTCGTTATCCCTCGACGGCATGCCCGATCAGCTCAATAAGCAGAAGAAGTTCATCCAAGGCTTGATGGAGTTGCTGAAGGAGAGCCTCGACGACATGCCGCTGAGCTCAATCAGCAGGGGGAGTTGACCGCCAGCTTGGTGATGCTGCTGAAGAAGAGCATTGCCTCGGAGAAGAAGGCGACCGGCGAAATCCTGCGACTTCGGGAGGACAATGCAAAGCTCTGCCACGAGATCGACCATCGAGCACTCAGCTGCTGTCAAGATACGTAATATGGCCGTGGAACAGATGATGAAGGCTCACGTCGAGAAATGCCGCGTATGGACACAATGATGAAGATGGCGGAGGAGACACGCAAGGAGATGGAGGTCGTGGAGACGATGAAGAAGCAGTTACGACTCCGCGGCGAATTAGATCATTTGGGGTGATAATCTTCCTTCTTCTTTTGCTCCTGTGTTTCATCTTTTGCTTCGAGTGTTTCGCCGCACGTGTCACGTTCTCTGTGAGGCATGAATAGAATAATGTTTTTTGAGGGAATGAATAGAACAATGCTAACAATGAGATGACTAGCAAATTAGATCATTTTTTATCGCCATATGGCACTGGGCTACTGTGTTTCGTGCTCCTCCGTCGTAGTACTACTCCAGTGGAAAACTTGAGTATACCGCATGGTTCTTTGCTCCTCCTCGATCAGGTCATCAGCACATTTATACGAGCAGTCAAATCACAAGGCCCCGCCTTCCAGCAGTAATGAGCCATCAAATCACAAAGGCCCTCGCCTCTTGTGAAACCGACCAAGCTAGACTGCCCCGCCCTCTAGCCTTTTAAAAAATGTATACTTTTGTACAGCAGTAGTATCGATGGATTGTGCCATGGAGAAAAACTTGAAATTAAAAAAAAGGTGGTGCGTATAGAGCACTCGTCGCCAAATTATGCATATAGTACTATTAAAAAGGCTAGTCACAATAATGGTGTCCAGCACAACCCACCCCTCAAATAAAACTAAGAGGGTGCTTGGATACGTTTTAGTCCCATGACTAAAAGTAGTGGGACTAAAACATGCTGGCCTCACCCATGCTTGGATCCAAATACTAAAAAGGCTAAAATCAAGTTAATGAGCATTTATTATCCTCCAAGCCCTCCAATCCAGAACTCGCATGTGTTAAAGGAGAGGAGTTAAATGAGTAGAGAGAGGACTAATCCACATTTTAGTAGGGGTACCCCTAACTAAAAAAATTTAGTCTCAAGACTAGTTTTAGCCCCTCTTTAGTCAGGGGTGCTTGGAACTTTAGCCTCTTAAAGAGACTATTTTTAGTCAGACTAAAATAAGTCCCTTGGATCCAAGCACCCTCTAAGCATCCTAAAATTCTTTGACAAAACTAAGCACCCTGGAATTCTTTGACAACTAAACTGCTGGCTATATGATGTTGGCCATATATATTGTACGTATATAATGTGAAGAAACGAGTGGTAGTACTATACCAACTAAAAGATGAAATGTAAGAAATACTAGTATGTATGTACTGAAGAGTTAAAGTAACGAAAAGAAACATAACATAATTTTGCTGGGGGCTCAGCACAACACACCCCTCAAATTAAATTAAGCACACCTGAAATTAAACTTTGCAACTATTCCGGTAGACACTGCATTAGAACCACCATGAGCAACAACACTGCCACCTTACTCGGAGTCCTCGTCCACGTCCTCGACTTCGTCCTTGTCCCTGTTCCTCTTGGCCGATACTTCTTTGCTTGAACCGCACACTTGGCTGTTGCTCTTCATCCAACCCTTATAGATATTGAAGCAAAGGTAGCCATCCATTGCAGCGTAGTGGATGTGGTCTATATCTAGTAAATTCCGCTGCCATGCATGACGATGAATTGTGTAATGAGGTTTCTCCAGTTTACCGTATGAAGGATGAACCATGGCTCCTGCTAGGGTCAGCATTGAAGGCTGACGAGAGGACACCAGCCGATTCTTCTGGAGGTCGAAGGTGTTGCCTACAACGAGGCCTATCCGATGTAGGACTTCTTTGTCTTTACCAAAGTCTATAGTAACGAATTTGACTAGGTTTCTCTCGAGGAAGTCCTTAAAATCCTGGCACTCAATGTCGGCATGGCATATGTGGTAGACCAAGCATAAGTCATGCATGCAAACCTGGATCACGGTGGGCTTCTTCCTCTCTTCGTCCTTTAGATCCTTCTCTCGTCCCAGGACTTTGGTGTACTCAACATGTAGCCTAGCGACCCACTCATCATCTGAGTCTTCGAACATGCGTCTGAAGCGAGAAAGGCATCCTTTCCCCGTCGCGCAAGAATGGGTGTAGATGACGTCGAACTCATCGCCGGTGATGGTTCTAACCTTGTACTCACCGCCGATCGTGGAGACTTGGGACGCGATGGATTTGGGAGGAGGGTTAGGATTAGTGGAATTGCCGTAATGTGAATGGATGGGATGACTAGGAGCGAACCGCCGTAGTATTGAAGGACGTGTGGGGACGAGTAGGAGCGAACTGCCAGCGTGCGAACGGCAGGGTAGTGGCTTTCCATTCTCCCATGATACGGGCTTCCGAGAGCCCTTGGATCTGAGATCGAACGGTTGCATGGCGTGATTCTAGACCTATGGGTGAATATCCTATCCTAGAGGGTTATTCTGCAAATTTTCAGCAACTTAGCATGCGACCGTTTGATCTCAAATCCAAGGGCTGCCAGCAGCCCGTATCATGGTCGCGCCTACCACGACCGTCGCGTCGCTCGCGTGGTCGCGCCCTTGGAGATTTAACACGGTGCGTTAGGCTATCTGATGTTGGCATGTCATACATAGTCATCACTTAATCACTCATACTACAACAAGGTTGGCTATAAGTGTATTTTTTTTACTCCTCTCTATCTCTTTCTTCGTACTCAAGGAAGAAACGGTGCTAAGCACTTGTATTTATTGCATTTGCCAAGGAGTGACCTCTTCCAATGAAATGGTGTTGCTAAGTTTGCTTATTTAATTAGATATAGACTCAAAATTGTCTTTTCACCTAGGTACACGTGCTTAGCATCGTTTCTCCCTTGGGTCACCAAACTAGTCTCTCTCTTCTTGATTAACTTGCCACATCAGACTTTATGCTTATGTGGCAAGCTTAAGCACCTGTAGGAGCAAGTAAAAGTAAGTACAATAGTGCGCTTTACATGGCATTTTTGCATATGTGGAGGAAAGAGAGGCAAGGAAAAAGTGGAGAAGTGGGCTCTCATGCAAGAGCCAGCCTCTACTACATGGTGGAGCATTGGGAGAGGCACCTGTATGGAGGTGGTCAGGAATTTGGGAGACTCACGCCGGTCGTAGCACCGCAGTTAAAATGATAATGGCAAGTCAAATCACGGGGCCCCACCTGTCCAGCAGTAACTCGCTATCAAATCACACAGCCCTACGTTTGCAGCAACCTACTCCCTCGTCTTCTCGCGTCTCTGTCGAACCGACTAGGCGGAACTGCCCCGCCACCTACCGCGCAGAAAAAGCTCCGCCCTCGACTTTTAAATAGTATATAGTATACTAATTTTGTATCCATGGATTGCGCTCGCGCCATGGAGCAAAGCGTCTAGAAAACATAGGAGAGACGGTGGTCTTGCAATAGAGAAGAGGGAGAGGCGAGACGGTGGTTTTGGAATGGAGATGATGGAGAGGAGAGGAGGTGGTTTTGCAATGGAGAAGAGGGAGAGGAGCGTGTAGCAGCGAATTAGGATTGGACGAGAGGGCCGGCGCGCTCTGACTGGATCAAAATCAAAATCAATTTACCCTTCAATTAAGAAAGCGACCCCACATTAACTAGTCTCCCTTTTATTTTGGGTCATAATTGACCATGATTTTCGCACATAAAATATATGTTATACGTTGTATACAAGGCCACTATCAAAATTATAATTTGCAACTATACAAGGCCACTAACATTAATCGAGGCAAAATTGATGGCGTTTGCCTCGTACTAGCACCCGAGGACATTAATATCCTGTGTGTGCATGCGGGAGTGAGAAGGTTAGCTTGCATTCCCAACATTAATCAACCAATGAGGAGTAAGAGGGTTGGCTTATTGTGCTTGGGAGAGAAAAACCACATTAATTAACACGACAACAAGGTGACAAGCTAGCTTGCAACATTGACTTAAACATAGCATTGATTTTTACCTTGGTACCTGTAATATGAGTTTGTGGCCTTGTATACAAAAATGGAGGGAGTATAATTTGAAAGTACATTCAGATACGAACCAAACGATACAATTTTTGGTGACATGCATTCACATTTTGCTTGTTAAATACAGTACGTGGTCAAACTTTGACCCAAAATACGTGAAACAACAAAAAAATACTTCCAAGACTAGCGTCGCTCTTCCGCTCTTCTCCTCTTAAACCACCGCCGCTCCTCTCCTGTTCCAATCTAAATGCAGCGCCGCTCCTCTCCTCTTCCATTTCAAAACCACCGCCCCTCCTCTCCTGTTCCAGTCCAAAACCAGCATCGCTCCTCTCCCGTTCTAATCCAAAACCAGCGCTGCTCCTCTCCTCTTCAATTCAAAAACCACCGCCGGCGAGTGAAGGTGCTGTGGAGAAGTAGATCGATGGAGAGTACAACCGATACGTGAGGATCGCAGACGGCGACCCTGTGAAGCTAGCTAGGATGTTGGAGATACAGTCTTGGTTTGACAACAAGGACCAACTAGCGGCGACGGCGACATCCATGGCCAAATATCTGCAACAGAGCGAAAAGGCGGCGATACTCCCGGAGGGAGTCGCGCCGGATTACATAGAGCTGCTCCTCTGGGCCATGGAGCAAACAGATTCACTGAATCCGATCGTGAGGGAGCGGTGGTGGGAGTATCGATCCTAGATGGAGCATCCACCAGAGATTGAAGGATCGAGCATCTATAGGGTGCCGTTTGTGAGGGTGTCCTGCCAGAGCGAGCTGGTGGAGTCTTCATCGACCGAACCCAACTGCAAGAGGAGAAAAGCAGTTGGCCCGATGATGCTTCCCCGCCATCGTCTCCCTTGCTGTTCACATCGTCTCACGGGGTGGCTGTCTGCCGCCGAGGAATAGGAGGGGGCTGCCCCCCAGCCCAATAGTCGGGCAGGATGTGAATTTTCAGGAGGAGCTTAGGATTGTCAGTATTTGCAGGTTGTGAATTGTGTTTTGTGTTGTGTATTTTGAGAGTACTTTCAGATATGAATGTCTTTTGAATTTCAGATTTGCAGTATTGAGCATATGAAGTATTTTATGAATTCTAGATATTTATTTTTAGCACTTAAAAAATGTAGTTTCATAGGAGTATAAAAGTGCACACAATGTGATTCTCAGAGAAGAAACTGCAAGTTTCAGTTTCAGATAAGAAACTGCAACTTTCAGAGGCAGAGCATTTATATTAACACGGCCTTTTCAAACAGGGTTAACATCATGTTGGAAGTTTTATTCATGGTCAAAATGGAACTACTAGCCAGTTAACATCATGCTGATCAACATTCATGCATAGCACATCTTCATATGATGCACAGTCAAAATGCCCACACAATGTCGAGTGTGCGAAACACAGAGAAAACGAGGGACGAAGTTTTGGCAAGTGTTGGACGTGGTTTTGGGCTGCCCCGTCTAGGCTTTCATTTTTAACATGCGCAGCCCACGTCCTCGGATGGGAGGTCCATAGGCCGGTCGATACCGTCATGTATCGACCGGCCTATGGACCTCCCATCTGAGGTTTTATTTTTGGCAGCCCAATTTATGTATTTTTTTGAAGAAAACGCAGAGGTCTGTTCTATTTTTCTATATAAAAATAGGAACGCCAGGTCCAACTTATGTTTTCCTTCTAACTATATTATATATATTTAAATTATTTTATATGTTGATTGTTTAGTTCACATAATTGGAAAATAGATGACCGCTCT
>NC_041380.1:326690195-326722566 GCF_002162155.2 Triticum dicoccoides | reverse complement strand
CAGCAAGTCCGCTCGCGCGCCCCATGGAGTCGCTGGCCATATCCACGGGGGAATGGTTGAAAGACAGGCAGATGTACAAGATGCATCTCCCACATGTCTACAAAGCCTTCCCGCGGATGCTCCAGCCGCTCGACTCCGTCGCGCCAGCGGTGCTGCGGGAGACTCGAGGGAGGAGATGGAGGGAGTGGGCGATGCGGATCTGCGATGACGCTCTCTCCTGGACCCAGTGCACGCGCGAATGGAGGGAAGTAGAGGAGGAAGCTGCGAGGGAGGAAGCCAAGGAGGGACCGAATCCGTTCTCTCACTCGTGCAGGTATGCTCGGATGTGCAAGGATCATGTGGATTGGGAGCTGCTGAATCTAGCCCTGCGGATCTACTTCGAAGGGGATTTCTCGGAGAAGCACAGGATGCCCCACCCCAGTGAGCCGCCGGTTGCGTTCGTTCGATGGGCGAAAGGAGAGGTGAATTCAGGAGATCCACGCCGTGCTGCGAGATGGGAATGCTTGACTGGACTCCTGCCCATCAGCACGCCACCGGAGCCGGAGCAGGTGGATCCCCTACCTTACCTCTCCCCCAAACCTGTAGAAGATTGAAATTAGGTTTGCAATCTGCTTCAGTTGAGTTGTCTGGTGGTTATTTCTGCTTCCTGAGAGACAACATCTGGTTGGAGGATGAGAAGGAATCAGGAATTCCGATGAATTTCCCTATCACTATGGGGGGAGCGCTGGTTGGGCAGTGGTATGGCCCACCTCCGCCCCAAATGGGGGCACAATCTGGGCAGGCTCCTGTAATTGCCCAAGATCAATCTACTGGTGGTTCTGACTCTCAGATCAGTGGGAAATCTCAAGGCAAGAATCAGCAAAAGAAGAGATAGGACATCCAGAAAACTGCTCCTGCCCCTGCTTCGGGCCTTATGGCATACTCTGAGGTGATCTGCTACAACTGTGGGGAACCAGGGCATCATTTGGATAAATGTTTCAAGCCCAAGAGTTGTTTTATTTGCAAAATGGTTACCCATAAAGTTGAGAATTGCCCTGTCAGAAGGAAAACCCATAGTTCTGCTAGATATGTTGGAAGTGCTGCTCCAGGATTATGTCCACCATTGACAAAATTTTCTATGACACAGAATTAGATAGTTTTTTCCCCTTTCTAGTTGTAGAGCTCTGCCTAGATGTGGTAGTGACCACACTCCTTTGCTCTGGGACTCTGGTCTTAACCAAACTTCAAAGAGCAATAGTTTTAAATTTGAAAAGTGGTGGTTGCTTAGAGAAGATTTTACTGAGCTAGTCAGGAAAATCTGGAATGAGCCTACTGGGAGTAGTTGCCCTCTAGAAAATTGGAAGATCAAAATCAGGAGATTTAGAAGAACTACCAAAGGGTGGAACTCCAATGAGGAAGCTAATATTAGAAGATACAAAAGGCTTCTCCTCCTTGAGTTTGATTCTCTAGATATTAAGGCAGAAACCACTGACCTCTCTGAGGCTGGGACTAATAGATAGGAACATTAAGGAGGGTGATAGAAATACTGCTTACTTCCATGCAGTAGCTAACCAGAGGAGGAGGAAAACCCTCATTCACTCCCTTGATGGCCCTAATGGCCCTGTTACTGAGGTAGATGAGATGCTGAAAGTGGCTAGTGACTTCTACAAAGACCTGTTTAAGAAAGAAAACCCTTCTGGGTTCTCTCTACAAAACATTTTTTTCTCTGCTTCTGAAAAAGTCTCTCCTGCTAAAAATGAGCTGCTAGAAGCCCCTTTTTCAGAGACAGAGGTGAAGGAAGCCATTTTTAGCTCTTATCCTGATGGGGCTCCTGGTCCTGATGGGATTCCCTTCTTGTTTTACCAGCATTTTTTGGACTTGGTGAAAAATGATCTCTTAGATCTTTTCCAAGCCTTTCATAGAGGAGAGTTGGATCCAGCAACTTACTCATGTGGGGTCTGTTGGGGTCAAGTTAAATAATTGTGAAAGTGATTTTTCCTTGCTGGTAAAGGCCTTAGGCAAGGTGACCTCATCTCCCCGCTTTTGTTTAATTTAGTAGTGGACGTTCTTACTAAAATGCTGAGCAAAGCTGCTGACCATAGTCTGATTGCAGGGCTCTGTCCTGAGGTCTGCCCTGGTGGCATCATCTGCCTTCAATATGCAGATGATACCATCCTTTTCTTAGACAATGACTCCACACACGCTAGCAATCTGAAAACTGTTCTAACCTGGTTTGAACAAGTCTCAGGCATGAGAATCAACTACTCTAAAAGTGAACTCATCCCTATCAACATGGATGATCAGGAGTTAGCTGATTTCCTCTCTATTCTAGTCTGTAATAAAGGTAACTTCCCCATTAAGTACCTAGGTATCCCTCTCCACTATGATAAACTGAGGAGAGAGGATATTCAACCCCTTATGGATAAAATCATTAAAAGGATTGCTGGGTGGAGGGGCAAACTTCTCTCTTACAGAGGTAGATTGATCCTCATACAAGCTTGTTTGGCTAGCATTCCAGTGTATCTCCTCTCCTTCTTCAAGTTCCCTAAATGGGCAGTGAACCTCATCAATTCTCAGATGTCTCATTGCTTGTGGAATGATTTTGAGGGAAATAGAAAGCTACACCTTGCTAATTGGGCCCTAGTCTCTATGAAAAAAGATTTTGGAGGCCTAGGCATACCTAACCTCCAAGAAATTAACATCTATCTTCTAGGGTCTTGGATTAAAAGATTCTATGAGGAAGACCTGAAACCCTGGAAGCTTCTTATTGCCCATAAATACCTAGGAAATAAACCTAATATTTTTGTCCCTTCCTCCAACCCTAAGACCTCTAGATTCTGGAAAGGATTAAAATCCATTATGCATGCTGTGAAATTTGGCTACAGATGGAACATAGGGGATGGGAGCAGAACCAGATTCTGGGAAGATACTTGGTTTGGCACATCCCCCCTAGCAGTCCAATTTTGGCCTATTTACTCTGTCCGCAATGAGCTTAACAAAAGTGTCAATGAAGTTTGGGACGGTCAATGCCTAAAACTCTCTTTTAGAAGGAACTTTAGTGATAGTCTCATGGAACAATGGTTCCAGTTGGAGAAAATTGCCAAAAGCATTACCTTTACTGCCAAGCCGGATGCCCTGATTTGGCAGCTGGACAATAAGGGGAAGTATTCCTCCAGCTCCCTCTATCATGTTATCAACTTTAGAGGGGTTCAACCCGTGTTTATCTCTGCTATCTGGAAATTGAGAGTTCCCCCTAAAATACATGTATTTCTCTGGCTTTTCTCCAAAAACAAATTGATGACTAGGGATAACCTTAGAAAGAGACACATCATCAAACCCCTTGATTGTGTTTACTGCTTGGAACAAGAGTCTTGTTCTCACCTATTTTTTGAATGTATAGTTGCTAAACATCTCTGGGCCCACATTGAGGAATATTTCTCTAGTCAGATTGGCTCATCCTTCGAATCTGTCGCCAGATTCTGGATTGCTACCAAAAAGTGCTCAGTTTTAAACACTGTTAGCTCAGCTGTCCTTTGGTGCCTCTAGAAATATAGAAATGCTATGATTTTCAGTAACACCTACTGGATTTCCATTCCGCAGGTCTTGAGGTTGATCAGGAACATGGTGAGGAACTGGGCGATTCTCTCCTCCGGATCGGACAAAGACAAGTTGATGAGCTTCGTGGAAACCCTAACAAGATCCCTCCAGAAACCGTTGGCGATCACTTGTGGCTGAACAAGGCTTGACCTGCTCTGGGGCTGGACCCGTTGGCTCGTATCAAGATCTTTGATGAAGATGATGGGCACCTGGCGCCGAAAAAGAGGGACATCCACCATGCTACGCCTTCCAGCCCGGTGTCTCCGCTTGCTTACTGGTCGCCGCAGGCTGACACGGCCCCTCGGATGAAGACAATGAAGGCTTCGTTGGACCCTCCTTGTGTCATTTGAGTGCTTTATCCGCTCTGCCTTTGGCACCGCTCGGGTGATTTGTGTTATTCAGAGAACTTGTTCATCCACCCCCCTAGTTTGTAGCTTTTTTACCTTTGCTTTCGAACTGCTCTTTGAGCTGTTGTATCAGAATATGTTGTGGTTTCGTTCTTAGCAATGGAACTGGGGAGATGCTCCCTGTTTTTCTAAAAAAATATATTTTATATGTTATTATATATTATTTTTATTGTCATCATATATTTAACAGATACTTACATATGTAAGAAAACAATATCCCACATCTTATTAACTTATAAAAATAATTTCTTATAACAAATAAAATCCTGGATTGTTTTGGCACGAAAATCCTAGTGATTGTGTACAAAAGCTTGGTAAGATTTAAGGACGAATGTAATCATATCACTTATTATTTAAATATATTTATAACAAAATGCTCAAACCCTTTTTATTTTTTGATAACATTACTGGCCCAACCCAACATTATAATTAGAATCAGCCCAGCAAAATCGTGTATTTCGAGAAAGTGCAAATGGGCTGTAATTTTTTAGGAAATAAAATAAACGGGCCGCATGGACGCTACATTATTTGTTCACCCAGCCCAACTAATGGTTGTAATTCAAAAAATATCAAATTGACTGTAAATTCTACCGCGCAAAAAAAAGACTGTAAATTCTGGAAAAAATGGGTTGAATACGTGCCACATTTTTGTAGGCTGAAATGTGGCCAATAGGTCGAAGCCAATGCAAAGTCGTTGTCAATTTAGTCAACAAATGATTCTGACATGTTAGCCGTTGGATTTACATCCAACGACCGGCATCCATCTTCAATCCCTTGTCTTCTTCCTCCAGTGCTGCCGGGACCACCTCCGCCTCCTGCTGCTAGCAGCTCTGCTTAGCACGCTTCGCTATGAAGCGCTACTCCACCATTGGCCAGGCCATCCCTCCACCCCTCCACACCTCCTGTTCTTCTCCACCGACTGCCGAACCACACCGCACTAGAACCAGTTAACCCTCGTACACCTCTCTGTCTGCGACTCTACTCCTGCGTCTTCCCATCTCCGGCTCGTTGCTGTCCGGGGCCTCGCCGTCGTCCACCACCTTGGATGCGCTCGGTGCGGTGTGGTCAACATGGTCAACAGACGACACCATCGGAAGTAGACTGTGCGTGGAGAGGCTGACAGCTGGGTCCACGGTCACACACAAGGAAATGCCTCCTTATTACGCGCAAAATAATGATTTCTCCACCTGACATCTGGGACCCACCGGAAGGGCCTCTGTATTTCGCGAAAAAAAGTGCCCCCGCTGACATGTCAGACCCACCAGCTATCTTTGCACGCAAGGAAGTGCCTCCTTATTACGCACAAAAAAATGAATATTCCCCCTGCCAGCTGGAACCCAGCATAGTGGGAGGCTGACTTGTGGGCCTACCAAGTTGACAGGGACGGAGGGCTTTGTCAACTTAGTCAATATGAACGATTCTAGCTCCTGTTACCGTACGATGTTCATCCAACGGCCGTAGTGCTTCTTCAACCTCTGGTCTTCCTGCTCCAGCTGCCCAAACCAGCGCCGGTCGTGCCGCGTGCTCCTGCCTCCCGTGGCCGGCTATGATGCCGCGGAGGCCTCACCACCCCCTACTACTCCCACCGTTGGCCAGGTCATCCCTCTACTCACCCACACCCCCTGTTATTCTGCGGCGACAGCAGCCTCACACCGCAGCCGGACCAGTGAACCCTCGTAATCATCTTCGCGTGGGCATACACTGCTGCGTCTTCCCCGGCTCCGAGTCGTCCCCTTCCTAGTCCTTGCCGTCGTCCACCGCCCTGGTGCTCTCGACGCGGTGTGGTCAACATGGTCAACGACCGACTTCCATCGGAAGAGTACTGTATGTGGAGAGGCTGACAGTTGGGTCCATGGCAGCCGCAAGGAAGTGTCTCCTTATTACGCGGAAAATAATTATTCCTCCACCTGACAGCGGGGACCCACCGGACGGGCCACCAGTATTTTGTGAAAAAAATCGTTTCCCCCTGACTGCTGGGACCCACCGAACGGGCCATCGTATTTTGCGAAAAAAATATTCCCCCCGCTGTTAGCTTGGACCCATCGGAAGTGCCTCCTTATTACGCACAAAAAATGAATACTCCCCCGGCTAGCTGGGACCCACCTTGCTGGGAGGCTGACTTGTGGGCCTACTAAGTTGACGGGGACGAAGGGCTTTGTCAACTTAGTCAATATGAACGATTCTAGCTCCAGTGACCATACGATGTCCATCCAATGGCCGTAGTGCTTCTTCAACCTCTGGTCTTCTTGCTCCAGCCGCCCAAAGCAGCGCCGGTCGTGCTGCATGCTCCTGCCTCCCGTGGCCGGCTGTGCTGCCGCAGAGGCCTCACTACCCCCTACTATTCCCACTGCTGGCCAGACCCTGCGGCGACGGCAGCCTCACACCGCAGCCAAACCAATGAACCCTCGTAGTCCTCTCCGCGCGGGCTTCCACTACCGCGTCGTCCCCTTCCTAGGCCTCGTCGTCGTCCACCGCCGTGGTGCTCTCCGCGCGGCGTGGTCAACGTGGTCAAGGAACGACTTCCATCGGAAGAGTATTGTACGTGGAGAGGCTGACAGCTGGATCCACGGCCACATCCCAGTTTTTTGTGATTTTACAAGTAAGTCGCTTTGTCAGGCCTGTTGGGCTGCAAATCTTTCAAGACGAGGAGAGCTTTCATTCGGCTGGCCGAGAAAATGGCCCATCAGTAATGAGAAATGGGTTGTACATTTTTAAAACACATCAAACCGGCAATTAGTTTCAAATATCTTTTTTTTCATTTCAAGATTTTAAATTACATTAATTTTTATGTGTGGAGAAATTTGTTGGATTTTATATTGATATACATTTATTTTTAAAATTAGTTTGAATGTGAGTCGAAATTTCGGGATTAAAAACAGTTCGGACCGCACCAAAATATGCAAAATTTCGTATAATTTTTTAACCGTCGCCACAATATGGGCTGTAGTGCTAACAAAAAGAATATGGGCTCCAAAAAAACCTTAAGAATTAGCAAATGGGCTGTAAATTATTAGAAATAATGGCAGATGGGTTGTATGCTGTTTTCCACAGATTTGAGGCTTTCCTAAAAAAAGGTTGACGCACAAGCACTGACTGTTGGATGTCCATCCAACTTTTGTTGTGCTTATTCAATCTCTGCTCTTCCTGCTCCAGCCGCTCAAACAAGCGCCGACAGAACTGCCTGCTCCCTCCTCCTCGCGGCCGACTGTGCTGCCGCGCAGGCCTCACGGCCCGACTGTACTCCCATCGCTGGCCTAGCCATCCCTCTACTCACCCACACCTATTGTTATTCTCCGGCGACGGCAGACGAACCAGTAAACCCTCGTACAGTCGTACTCCCCTCCGCGTGGGAAACAACTGCCGAGTCTTTCCTGCCTCCATGTCGTCCCCTTCCTAGGCCTCACCGTCGTCCCCCGCCCTGGTGCTCTCGGCGCGGCGTGGTCAACGTGGTCAAGAAACGACTTCCATTGGACGTGGACTGTACGTGGAGAGGCTAACAGCTGGGTCCACGGTCGCAGCAAGGAAGTGCCTCCTTATTACGCGGAAAATAATGATTCCTCCACCTGACAGCTGGGACCCACCGGACGGGCCACTATATTTCGCAAAAAAAATGTTTCCCCTGACTCCTAGGACCCACCAGCTACATCTTCGCACGCAAGGAAGTGCGTCCGGGCAAAAAAAACGAATCGCCCCCTGACTGCTGGGACCGACCAGCTACATCTTCGCAGGCAAGGAAGTGCCTGACAGTCGGGACCCACCTGGTCGAAGCATACGTAGCGTTGTCATTATGGTCGCGAACGTGTACGTACATATTGGTCGATGTAGAGGCGCGCACGTGTCGTAGTAGAGGCACGCACGTGTCGTAGTAGAGGCGCGCAGATAGCATTTACACGTACGTACAGCGGCCAGGGTGCAAGAAAGAAAATACGGACATGTATGTGTACATACGGGCGGGGTCTCAAACGCCTACTCGCGCATACGTACGGCCAGGGCTCGTGTACATGGCTGGGTCGGAACGGAGAAACAGCGTCGTCGTCGTGTTCATGGGGAGGCAACGGAATGCGTTGTGTTCATCGGGAGGGCTTGGACGAAACAGGCGATGGAAACGAGGCCTGGCGTACCGCAGAACGGAGGAAACGGCCTTGTGTTTGACCGACCACGTTCGAAACGGGATCCTATTCATCAGGAGGGGTGTGGCGTACCGCAAAACGGAGGAAACGGACCTCCTACAGTCGAAACGGGGGTCCTGTTCATCGGGAGGGGTGTGGCGTACCGCAAAACGGAGGAAACGGACTTGTGTTGGAGCGCTACGGTCGAAACGGGGGTCCTGTTCATCGGGAGTGGTGTGGCGTACCGCAAAATGAGACTCCACGAGATACTGTTCATCTCCACCATCGACCTCCTCCAGCCTCCACGGGCTCCTGTTCATCCAGCCTCCACCGTGCGCTACTCCACCGGCTACTGTTCAACCACCCCTCCACCGTCTACCGTTCATCCAGCCCTCCACATCATGGGGTCCTATTCAACCACCCCTCCACCGTCTATTGTTCATCTAGCCCTCCACACCACGGGGTCCTGTTCATCCACCCCTCCACGGGCACCCCTCCACCGTCTACTATTCATCCAGCCCTCCACCACACCACGGGGTCATGTTCATCCAGAGGCAATGACACCGCTCACTGTTCATCCAAACCCCCCGCAACGCTCACTGTTCATCCCATTGATCGGCTTCAGTTAGCAGCAGTAGCGAAGGAATCGCTCGATCGAGTTCAGTTAATAGCTATCGATCGATCGCTCGGGTTCAGTAACGCGTAGCCTGCAGTGCAATCGCTCGGGTTCAGTTAGAGCCAACGCCTCGCACACACACATGTACGTGTACGAGAGAAACGCGCATCGCTCGGCCCCAGACCTCTCACCGTAACCGGGAACTCCCCGAAATTTTCCTCCCCCTCGCTTCTACCACGGTTTTTTCCGTCATGGACGGCCCAAAGAATGTCATGCAGCTGCGTCTCCGGCCCGCCTAGGACGAAAAGCCCATTTTCTGTCATGATTTTTTGTCATAGAAGTAGGAGCCCACCACATCTATGATGATATCGGATTTTGTCACAATTATCGTCATAGAAGTGTCATATGTATGACAAAATGTTTTTCGTTCGACCCAAAATGTCACGGATGTGTCTTTTTTTTGTAGTGACGTATTCACACATGTATTATGTTTCCGGTTAATACAATTCTATCATGAATAATAAACATTTATCATGAAATAAAGAAATAAATAATAACTTTATTATTGCCTCTAGGGCATATTTCCTTCAGAGTTTTCCTACAAAAAATCTTAAACGAGAGTTGTATAACAATACATAATCACCTACATTAAACTCACATTTTTGTATCCTTTTGTCATGCCATCTTTTAACTTTTTCTTTAAACAGTTTGGCATTCTCATAGGTCTGGTTCTCCATTCATCAAGTGAGCTAATGTCAAAAAGCCTCTTCTCACCGGCAAGTTTGAAATCATAATTGAGCTCTTTAATGGCCCAATATGCCTTATGTTCTAGTTCGAGAGGTAAGTGACATGCTTTTCCATAAACCATTTTATACGGCGACATACCCATAGGATTTTTATATGCAATTCTATAGAATCAAAATGCATCATCAAGTTTCTTGGACCAATTCTTTTAGATCTATTAACAGTCTTCTGCAAAATTAATGTAAGCTCTCTATTACTCAATTCTACTTGACCACTAGACTGTGGATGATATGGAGATGCAATTCTATGATTAACATCGTACTTAGAAAGCATTTTCGAAAAGCACCATGAATAAAATGTGAACCACCATCAGTCATTAAATATCTAGGGACTCCAAACCTCGGAAAAATAACTTCTTTAAGCATCTTAATAGAGGTGTTATGATCAGCACTACTAGTTGGAATAACTTCTACCCACTTAGTAACATAATCAACAACAACTAAAATATTGTATGCCCATTAGAGGAAGGAAACGGTCCCATATAATCAAAGCCCCAAACATCAAATGGTTCAATAACAAGTGAATAATTCATAGGCATTTCTTGACGTCTGCTAATATTACCAATTCTTTGACATTCATCACAAGACAAGACAAGCTTACGGACATCCTTGAAGAGAGTAGGCCAATAAAAACCCGATTGCAATAGCTTATGTGCAGTTCTATCTCCAGCGTGGTGTCCTCCATAAGCCTCGGAGTGACACTTGCGTAGGATCTGTTCCTGTTCATGCTCAGGTACACAACGTCTAATAACACCATCTACTCTTTCTTTATAAATGTGTGGGTCATCCCAAAAGTAATGTCTTAAATCATAGAATTTTTTTTTCTTTTGCTGGTATGTGAAACTAGGTGGTATAAATTTAGCAACAATGTAATTAGCATAATCAGCATACCATGGAGTAGTACGAGAAGCATTTATGACAGCTAATTGTTCATCAGGAAAGCTATCATCAATAGGTAGTGGGTCATCAAGAACATTCTCTAACCTAGACAAATTGTCTGCAACGGGGTTCTCGGCTCCCTTTCTATCGATAATATGCAAATCAAATTCTTGTAGCAAGAGAACCCATCTAATAAGTCTAGGTTTAGCATCTTTCTTTTCCATAAGATATTTAATAGCAGCATGATCAGTGTGAACAGTTACTTTAGAATCAACAATATAAGGTCTGAACATATCACACGCAAATACAACTGCTAAAAATTCTTTTTTAGTAGTAGCATAATTTCTTTGGGCACTGTCTAGGGTTTTACTAGCATATTGGATAACATTTAATTTCTTATCAACTCTTTGTCCTAGAACAGCACCTACAGCATAATCACTAGCATCACACATAATTTCAAATGGTAAATTCCAATCAGGAGGCTGAACAATGGGTGCGGAAATCAAGGCTTTCTTAAGTATGTCAAATGCTTCTACACAATCATCATCAAAGACAAAAGGAACATCTTTTTGTAAGAGATTAGTCAGAGGCCTGGAAATTTTTGAGAAGTCTTTAATGAACCTCCTATAAAAACCGCATGACCAAGGAAACTTCCTATACCTTTAATGTCCTTAGGACACGTCATCTTTTCAATAGCATCAACTTTAGCTTTATCAACTTCAATACCTCTTTCAGAAATTTTATGCCCCAAGACAATATCTTCATTAACCATAAAGTGGCACTTCTCCCAATTCAAGATAAGATTAGTTTCTTCACATGTCTGCAAAACTCGATCAAGGTTGCTTAAGCAATCATCAAAAGAAGTTCCATATAGGGAGAAATCATCCATGAAAACCTCAACAATCTTTTCACAAAAGTCAGAGAATATAACAATCATACATCTTTGAAAGGTAGCAGGTGCATTGCATAAACCAAAAGGCATACTTCTATTAGCAAAGGTACTGAAAGGGCAAGTAAAAGTTGTCTTTTCTTGATCCTCTCTTGACACAGGTATTGAGAAAAAACAGAATAACCATCTAGAAAGCAAAAATGTGTATGTTTGCATAATCTATCTAGCATTTGATCAACAAAAGGTAAAGGGTAATGATCCTTTTTAGTAGATTTATTTAATTTGCGGAAATAAATTACCATTCTATAACCTGAAACAATTCTTTGTGGGATCAATTCATCTTTATCATTAGGAACAACAGTAATACCTCCCTTCTTAGGGACACAACGGACATGACTTACCCACTGACTATCAGCAACAGGATAAATTATACCTGCCTCCAAAAGCTTTAGTATTTCTTTTCTTAGCACTTCTTTCATCTTAAGATTTAACCATCGTTGGTGATCAACAACTGGTTTCACGTCTTTCTCCAATTTTATTTTGTGTTGGCATAGAGTGGGACTAATGCCCTTAAGATCATCAAGAGTATATCCAATAGCAGCACAGTGCTTCTTCAGAGTTTTCAATAATTTCTCTTCTTCCTGCTCTGAAAGGTTAGCACTAATAATAACATGATATATCTTCTTTTCATCAAGATAAGCATATTTAAGAGTATCGGGTAATGGTTTAAGCTCAAACACGGGATCACCCTTGGGTGGAGGAGGATCCCCTAGGATTTCAACAGGCAAGTTGTGTTTCAAAATAGGTCCCTGTTTAAAGAATACTTCATCTATTTCCCTTCTTTCATTCATAAACATATCATTTTCATGGTCGAGCAAATATTGTTCTAAAGGATCATTAGGAGGCACGGCAATAGAAGCAACACCAATAATTTCATCTTTACTAGGAAATTCTTTATCATGGGGTTGTCTATGAAATTTAGCAAAATTAAACTCATGAGACATATCCCCCAAACCAATAGTAACAACATCCTTTTTGCAATCTATCCTAGCATTAATAGTATTCAAGAAGGGTCTACCAAATATAATGGGACAAAAGTTATCTTGTGGGGAACCAAGAACAAGAAAATCAGCAGGATATTTAACTTTCCCACACAAGACTTCAACATCTCTAACAATCCCAACTGATGAAATAGTGTCTCTATTGGCAAGCTTAATTGTAACATCAATTTCCTCTATCTCAGCAGGTGCAATATCATGCATAATTTCTTTGTATAAGGAATGAGGTATTGCACTTGCACTAGCACCCATATCACATAAGCCATGATAGCAATGATCTCCTATTTTAACAGAAATAACATGCATGCCTACAACAGGTCTATGTTTATTTTTAGTGTCAGGTCTAGCAATTCTAGCAGCTTCATCACAGAAGTAAATAACATGCCCATCGATATTATCGGCCAAGAGATCTTTAACCATAGCTATACTATGTTCAACTTTAATTTGCTCAGGGGTGTAGGTGTTCTAGTATTACTCTTACGAACCACAGTTGAAGCTTTAGCATGATCCTTTATTCTAACAGGGAAAGGTGGTTTCTCAATATAAGCAGTAGCAACAACAAGATCAACATTATAAGTGATAGTCTTTTCTTCAACTTTAATAGGTGCAACTACTTTTACTTCAATGGGAGGATTATATTTAAACCACTTATCCTTAGGGAGATCAACATGAGTAGAAAAGGATGTTGGGGAACATTGTAATTTCAAAAAAATTCCTACGCACATGCAAGATCATGTGATGCATAGCAACGAGGGGAGAGTGTGATCTACGTACCTTGTAGATCGACAACGCAAGCGTTTGGTTGATGTAGTCGTACGTCTCCACGGCCCGACCGATCAAGCACCGAAACTATGGCACCTCCGAGTTCTAGCACACGTTCAGCTCGATGACGATCCCCGGACTCCGATCTAGCAAAGTGTCGGGGAAGAGTTCCGTCAGCACGACGGCGTGGTGACGATCTTGATGTACTACTACAACAGGGCTTCGCCTAAACTCCGCTACAATATTATCGAGGACTATGGTGGAAGGGGGCACCGCACACGGCTAAGAATATGATCACGTGGATCAACTTGTGTGTCTATGGGGTGCCCCTTGCCTCAGTATATAAAGGATGGAGGAGGAGGAGGCCGGCCAAGGCTTGGTGCGGCCAGGATGTGGAGTCCTACTAGGACTCCAAGTCCTAGTAGGAGTCCACCAAGAGGGGAGGAAGGGAGAAGGAAGTGGAGGAGAAGGAAAGGTGGCCGGCCCCCCTTTCCCTAGTCCAATTCGGACCAGAGGGGAGGGAGGGCGCAGCAGCCCTTGGCCCTTTCTCCTCTTCCCACTAAAGCCCATCAAGGCCCATTGCTTCTCCCGTAACTACCCGGTACTCCAAAAAATACCCGAATCACTCGGAACCTTTCCGATGTCCGAATATAGTCGTCCAATATATCGATCTTTACGTCTCGACCATTTCGAGACTCCTTGTCATGTCCCCGATCTCATCCGGGACTCCGAACTCCTTCGGTACATCAAAACTCATAAACTCATAATATAACTGTCATCGAAACCTTAAGCGTGCGGACCCTACGGGTTCGAGAACAATGTAGACATGACCGAGACACGTCTCCGGTCAATAACCAATAGCGGGACCTGGATGCCCATATTGGCTCCTACATATTCTACGAAGATCTTTATCAGTCAGACCGCATAACAACATACGTTGTTCCCTTTGTCATTGGTATGTTACTTGCCCGGGATTTGATCGTCGGTATCCAATACCTAGTTCAATCTCGTTACCGACAAGTCTCTTTACTCGTTCCATAATACATCATCTCGCAACTAACTCATTAGTTGCAATGCTTGCAAGGCTTAAGTGATGTGCATTACCGAGAGGGCCCAGAGATACCTCTCCGACAATCGGAGTGACAAATCCTAATCTCGAAATACGCCAACCCAACATTTACCTTTGGAGACACCTGTAGAGCTCCTTTATAATCACCCATTTACGTTGTGACGTTTGGTAGCACACAAAGTGTTCCTCCGGCAAACGGGAGTTGCATAATCTCATAGTCATAGGAACATGTATAAGTCATGAAGAAAGCAATAGCAACATACTAAATGATCGGGTGCTAAGCTAATGGAATGGGTCATGTCAATCAGATCATTCACCTAATGATGTGATCCCGTTAATCAAATAACAACTCTTTGTCTATGGTTAGGAAACATAACCATCTTTGATTAACGAGCTAGTCAAGTAGAGGCATACTAGTGACACTCTGTTTGTCTATGTATTCACACATGTATTATGTTTCCGGTTAATACAATTATAGCATGAATAATAAACATTTATCATGAAATAAGGAAATAAATAATAACTTTATTCTTGCCTCTAGGGCATATTTCCTTCAAAGGATTCATAGAAAGAAGCTACTATCTCAGAGTCAAGTCCATATTTAGTGCTAAATTCACGGAAAACATCGGTGTCCATAAACGATTTAACACAATCAAACTTAGGTTTTATACCTAACTCCTTACCTTCATCGAGATCCCAATCTTCAGAGTTGCATTTAATTCTTTCCAATAAATCCCATTTGAATTCAATAGTCTTCATCATAAAAGATCCAGTACAAGAAGTATCGAGCATGGAGCGATTATTGAGAGAAAGCCGAGCACAAATTTTTTGAATAACAATTTCTCTTGAGAGCTCATGATTGGGGCATGAATATAACATTGACTTAAGCCTCCCCAAGCTTGAGCGATACTTTCTCCTTCATGAGGCCAAATTATATATATATATATATATATATATATATATATATATATATATATATATATATATATATATATATATATATATATATATAATTACGATCACGATGAACCAGATGCATAGGATAAAACTTCTGATGAAATTCCAATTTCAATCGGTTGTAGTTCCATGATCCCATATCATCGCATAGTCTAAACCATGTCAATGCCTTTCCCTTCAAAGATAAAGGGAAGACCTTCTTCTTGATAACATCCTCAGGCATACCTGCAAGCTTAAATAATCCACAAACTTCATCCACGTAGATTAGGTGCAAATCGGGATGTAATGTTCCATCACCTGCGGAAGGATTAGCTAGTAGTTTCTCTATCATACCCGAAGGAATTTCAAAGTAAACATTTTTAGTAGGTTCAGTAGGTTGAGGAGCAACTCTTTGCTCTATTGGTCGGGGTGAAGATACCCCGAACAAGCCCCTCAAAGGATTACTTTCCATAGTAACAAGTGGTAGTAAATTTCAGCACACTATATAAAATTTTCCTTACCAAATTCCACCTACCAAAGGCGCTTCACTCCCCGGCAATGGCGCCAAAAAAGAATCTTGATGACCCACAAGTATAGGGGATCTATCATAGTCCTTTCGATAAGTAAGAGTGTCGAACCCAATGAGGAGCAGAAGGAAATGATAAGCAGTTTTCAGTAAGGTATTCTCTGCAACCACTGAAATTATCGGTACCAGGTAGTTTTGTGATAAGGTAATTTGTAATGGATAACAAGTAATTGAAGTAAATAAGGTGCAGTAAGATGGCCCAATCCTTTTTGTAGCAAAGGACAAGCCTGGATAAAATCTTATATAAAGGAAAGCGCTCCTGAGGACACATGGGAATTATCGTCAAGCTAGTTTTCATCACGTTCATATGATTCATGTTCGGTACTTTGATAATTTGATATGTGGGTGGACCGGTGCTTGGGTACTGCCCTTCCTTGGACAAGCATCCCACTTATGATTAACCCCTCTTGCAAGCATCCGCAACTACAAAAGAAGTATTAAGGTAAACCTAACCATAGCATGAAACATATGAATCCAAATCAGCCCCTTATGAAGCAACTCATAAACTAGGGTTTAAGCTTCTGTCACTCTAGCAACCCATCATCTACTTATTACTTCCCAATGCCTTCCCCTAGGCCCAAACAATGGTGAAGTGTCATGTAGTCGACGTTCACATGACACCACTAGAGGAGAGACAACATACATCTCATCAAAATATCGAACGAATACCAAATTCACATGACTACTTATAGCAAGACTTCTCCCATGTCCTCAGGGACAAACGTAACTACTCACAAATCATATTCATGTTTATAATCTGAGGGGTATTAATATGCATAAAGGATCTGAACATATGATCTTCCACCAAATAAACCAACTAGCATCAACTACAAGGAGTAATCAACACTACTAGTAACCCACAGGTACCAATCTGAGGTTTTGAGACAAAGATTGGATACAAGAGATGAACTAGGGTTTGAGATGAGATGGTGCTGGTGAAGATGTCGATGGGGATTGACCCCCTCCCGATGAGAGTATCGATGGTGATGACTATGGTGATGATTTCCCCCTCCCGGAGGGATGTTTCCCCGACAGAACAGCTCCGCCAGAGCCCTAGGTTGGTTCCGCCTCGTGGCGACGGAGTTTCATCCCATGAGCTTGCTTATTTTTTTTTTCTTGGACGAAAGACTTCATATAGCAGAAGATGGGCACCAGATGCCTGCCAGGGGGCCCACGAGACAGGGGGCGCGCCCCCCACCCTCGTGGCCAGGGTGTGGACCCCTCTGGTTAATTCTTTCGCCAGTATTTTTTATATATTCCAAAACATGCTCCCATGAAGTTTCAGGACTTTTGGAGTTATGGAGAATAGGTCTCTAATATTTGCTCCTTTTCCAGCCCAGAATTCTAGCTGCCGGCATTCTCCCTCTTCATGTAAACCTTGTAAAATAAGAGAGAACAGGCATAAGTATTGTGACATTATGTGTAATAACAGCCCATAATGCAATAAATATTGATATAAAAGCATGATGCAAAATGGGCGTATCACTTTCCCATACATCCTTTCCTTAGGGGCCTTCTAGAGTTCTACCGGATCCAACTCCATCACCACACGCCCAGCTCTATCCTTCACATATCAGGCTTCGTTACTCTTTGTGAGGCCTTTCTTGGCTACGAAGTCCACATTGAGCTGAGGTGGCAGTATTTTTTGCTTAATTCCTTGCTCCCGGGATGACACAATCTTTGAATTTGGTGGTGACGAGGTATGCAGGATCGCCGGTGCATATTACCTTCTGTGCACCCCAAAATAGGGGGCCGGGGTGTGGCCATCCGAATGGTTTTACATCGTCGACGTTCCACCGGAGGATCCTATTCGCCAGGGGCTTCCTCCTTTTTCTCATCCTCCTCCAAGGAAGCGGGACAACTGGCGAGCAAGAAGTTTGTCCGAGGAAGTTGATGCTGAGGTATCCCGGATGGCCACTCGAGTTTCCTGTCTCGATCGCCACAAGCTTACCATCCACATTGTGATGGCTATGGCTATGGCCCGAGGAGATCAACCTCTCCAACAACGCACACATCCGCTATGGAAGTACAACAGGTCCGACAACGCGACCCAAGCTATCAAGAAAGGCTACAAGGATTGGCAATCGTTGGCGGTTGCGTTGGAGGCTATTTTCAAGGGGGGTGGGGGGATTCCCTCAAGCAGCCAATGTTTGGTGGCTTTTCCACTTAAAAGCCGGTCAAGGCGGTAAGCTTCTATACCCCATATCTCAAGTTTTATTTGAACATGGTTTTTATTATCATGGTCAGTTATCTAACATATGCGAGCAGGGCTGGAAGTGCCGGTTTGAGAAAGTAATTTCCCCAGCTCCGCAACCAGAAGACCATGCCTGAGAAGATGGCCCCAGCTATACCGAGGACACGGAGATATCCCTTGATACGTCTAAAACGTATCTATAATTTTTTGAATGTTTCATGCTATTATATTATCAATCTTATATGCTTTATATGGAACTTTATATCATTTTTTTGGAACTAACCTATTAACCAAGTGCCAGTTTCTATTTTTGCCTATTTTATTGTTTCGTGGCAAAACAGTACCAAATGAAGTACAAATGCAATGAAACTTTACGGTAATTTTTTATGAAACCAGAAGGGACCCTGGAAGCATTGGGAGGGGGCACACAGTATGAGCTTGTGGGCCCCTTGTAGGTTGTATAAGGAATAGTTGCTCTTACCTGAAGGGATTTCGCTATTGCGTACGAACCGTGCCCACCCATTTTCTTCTCCTTTTTTAGAACAAAGGCTCAGGACGAGCCCGACTTTGAATTAACAAAGTCATCAACCGGCCAGGATTACAGCAAACACCAATTACAGAGACGAAACAAAGAAAACAACTAAAAGGGTACAAGAGTGTTGTGCAAGCAGCTAATAGGCTTCCTACCATCTACAAGCAAAGATGCAGAATCTAAAATACAAGAACAGCTTGAAGACGATGAAGCCCTCCACCGAGTGCGATCCACCCCACTGAGACACCAGCAGGCCTTGAGGAGACCCAACTAGCAGGCGGGAGTAATGGTGGCGGCTCCATGGGCTCCGGCCGAATCGCCGACAACCTCATACATCTTTGAAAGGGGCTCCCTAGCCCCTCGCCTAGCACGAGGCGTCGATCTGTCGGACGATGAGAACGCTCTCCCAAGAGTAAAGGTGTACACCCGACGCCATAGCCACATGAAAAGCCATAACAGAGCACCACCAACACGCGTCACCGAGCTCAACAAAGGGCAACATGGCACTAGGAGGGAACCAACACGCAAGAAGAAGCAAATGCACGATGGGGCTGCCGATGACAGAGCAACAATGGAGGGAAGCCACTAGACTGAACTTGGAGACGGTGCCATGACTGCAGATGGTGAACAGGGAACCACCAAGACGCCACCAGCTCCAACCATGTCGCCGCCAAACGCCTACCAACTAGATCGAACTCACCACCGCCCCAAACTCACCGAAGGCGGCACCTCCATGAGGGTGACGACACCGTGAGCGTCGCTGCCGCCCAATCCAAAGGGATTTGGGTTTTCACCCCGGTATATGAGCAGGGGAACGAGGCAAAGGGGGAAAGGGATAACCTTGACGGTGCCTGCAAGTAGGAAACGACGCCCTCAAGCATCGCCGTCGTCGTGGCCGGCAGAGCCAGTCTTGGATTTCTCCGGGCCCCACGTCTTCCTCGCCCCTAGCACAGCCGCGACGCCGGCAGCCGGAGATCAGATCTGTCAGGGTCGAAAGGGTTGGAGGCGGAGGCGTCAGATCCGGGGCGGGCGCCCCCGCGGCCACCGCGCCCCAGAGCCACCACCCGCCGCTGCCTTGCCACCCGCGCGGCCAAGGGGACGGCCAGCACTAGCGATGGCCGCTCGCTGAGGTCGCCGTCGCTCCACCACTAAAGGCCGCCGCCTCGGCTCCATAGCCCCCTACATGAGACAGGGCGGACAGATCCTCGCCACCACCCTCCCCGGCGGACACGCGTCGTTCCGGCGACCCCCTTCGGTGGTGGCGAGGGCAAGGAGAGGGGGTGGAGGTGCGGTGGCTGGCGGTAGGCTAGGTTATCGCCGCCCGAGTCGCCCCTGCGGGAGCGACGCGGGGGCCATTTTCTTCTCCTCCCTCGCTCGCTCGAATCGATCGCTCTCTCGCTACTCGTCGCTCCTGCACTTGTTTGGTCCGGTTTTATTCCCTTTTTTCCTTCTTTTCTTTTTCTTCCTTTTTTCCTTTCTTTGGTTTTTCTTTACTTTTTTTCTTCAGTTTTTTATTTTTCTTTATGTTTTCATCAGCCTTTTCATTTTTACACGGTTCTTACCGATTTTATTTGCTTCCTATTTCCTTTTTTGTTTCTTTGTTTCTTCTTCGGTTTTCATTGGTTTTCTGTTTTTCTTTGTTTCTATTGGTTTTCATTCTACTTTTTTTGTATACATCAAAAACATTTTTCTAATACACGTTTAACATTTTGTAAATACAGGTTTAAGATTTTTTAATACACGGGTAACATTTTTTCTATACACATTTTTAACATTTTTCAAATGCCCGATTAACATTTTTAATGCATGTTTAACATTTTTTCTATGCACATTTTAACATTTTTAAATGCTTCATTAAAAAATTAAATACAATATTAACTTTTTTGATACATGATCAATATTTTCTGTACACCTTTAATATTTTTTAAATGCTTGATTAACATTTGTTTCAAATGCAAGATTAACACTTTTTGAATACATGGTCAACAGTTTTCTATACACCTTTATTTTTAGGTATTTTTATTAACATTTTCAAATACATTTTTTCAAATGTTTGATTAACATTTTTTAAATACATGATCAATTTTTTTCATACACGTTGTATTTTTTTTGTATTACATGAGAAACACTTTCTCTATACACATTTAACTTTTATGTAAAGTGTTTTTAAAAATATATTTACTTAGCACATTTGGAATTTGGAAATAATATAGAAAGCAAAAAATATGAAAAAAAAGAAAAAATCCGAGGTTGTGGCCTGCCGCGAGCTGGGCCGGCTCATCTGGTGCTCGCCTCGGTGCGAGGGTTCCCTACATCTCGCGCGAGACATAGGGGGCCCATACGAGATGAGGTTAGGTTTCCGCACTTCGTCACTCGTCAGGGACGGTACCTGTTTCTTACGGCGACGACGTCCTCTCTTCTTTACGTCACCCAGGCGAGAAAACGGAACCGTATATTTCTTCAGGAAAGGAAACAAAACGGATGTATAGTTCCTTCACCCTGTGATGGATGTCTTGAGGCGGAAGTAGAAATCGAAGAACTCTTTATTAATCCCGAGCAAATCCACCAAGAAGAAGAAGGAAAATCACCATAAACCCTCGCGTCCGAAAAACCACCCCCATTCAACCCCCACCGCCGTGCCCGGCAAGCAGAAGCAGCCGCGCGGCGTGATGGCGCCGGAGCCGGAGCCGGAGGACGGGAGGGAGCTCTACGCTCTTCTGCACCTCTCGCCGGAATCCTCCGACGAGGAAATCCGCAGGGCATACCGCCAGTTCGCGCAAATCTACCACCCCGACAAGTACCAGGACCCCCAGGTAGCCCTCCCGCCCCCTCTCTCCGTGCTGCCGATGAGATTCGATTGGTGGGACCAATTGGCTATTGTCCAGCGGTGGCTTAGGGTTGCTACGCTTAGAGCTTTTGTTGGTGGTGACATTGCCGTAGCTTGCGGTACGGTGTGTCAGGGCAAAATTTGTGTAGGAATTTGATTATTTTGATTTTAGGTCGTTAAGCAGTTGGTTTCCACTGGTTTGATCCAGAGCGGTCGTGTGCTTGAATTACGCATTGGTTGGTTCGGACAGACATTGCTGTTGCTGTGCTATAGCTTGTAGTGATTTCTCCTTCTTCACCGAGAGACAGAGATCAAAGGGAAGGATTGGTCAATGTCTGTGGCTATATGCCAACTCCCGTGGTATGGGTTTATTCCTTCATCATGTATCAATCATATTGCATCTGAGGAGATTATTAGGAAAATTATAAGATCATAAGAGGCTGGGTAATGCCAAGTCAACTGCGCACGCCTGGGTGAATAAAACCTACATTTTGTGCTGGTCAGTCTGGAACAGGACAGATCTTCGTTTGTTATGTGGTAACAACCTGTCTTGTGTATTTTGATCGGATATTGGAGAGGTGACAACCTGTCATGGTGTAACCTCTTTCCGTAGAAACACAAGCACGAGCATCCTGCTAATTATATTTTGATCAGACCCAAAACTTATCCTGTAAATATCAGTTTGGCAAAAGAAAATGTTCTTTGGGCAGCCCCAGTGCATGTAGCTCCCGCTTGCGCAGGGTCTGGGGAAGGGTCCGACCACTTTTGGGTCTATTGTACGCAGCCTTTCCCTACATTTCTGCAAGAGGCTGTTTCCAGGACTTGAACCCGTGACCTCATGGTCACAAGGCAGCAGCTTTACCACTGCGCCAAGGCTCCCCTTCAAAAGAAAATGTTCTTTGACGAATGGAAATTAGAGAAGGGACATGCTGTTACATGTTTTTTTGTAATGCAACTTTATATTAAATTTGATAAGATTAAAATTTCTGACGACGGTAGTTAGGCTTGCACTTTTGCCATCTGCAGTTTGCTGAATAATTCATCTGCGACAGTTTTTGTTCCTGAATTCTTCTGACCTGACTAGGATCTTCTTTTGTTGTCTTCTCTGCTTGTATAGATGAAGGATGTAGCAACTGAAAACTTCCAACGGATACGTGATGCATATGAGATACTATCGGATGAGAACAAAAGACAGATCTATGATATTTATGGCATGGAAGGTTTAAATTCTGGTCTGGAACTTGGTCCCAAGTTAAATAAACCCGAAGAAATCAAACGACAGTTGGAAGAGCTGCGACGGCGTAAGGAGGAAGAGAAACTTTTCGTTCATGCTCGATCCACTGGATCAATCCTAGCTAATATCTCAGTGCCACAATATTTAGATGGTGACGGCATCATGGGAGGGTACAGAGTATTTTCCATTTTACTATGATATACCCTCTGTTCTCATATATGCGGTGCGAGGTTCCTATCATAATTTAGAAGCCATTTTCTGTTTAGTTCTTGGTTATTGCCATCTTGTAAATTCTTTAAGTTCGGTAACTTGGTAATCATCATAGGCTTCATCCCTTAAATTTTATTTTGTTGATATAATCATTTTGTGCCGTTTCACATTGTTTGACATGTTTGTTGGTGATGGAACATGCTTTAACTGTATATATACCTTTAGCAGACAGAAGTCCTGGCCTTTGTATATCTGAAAAGGGATTGTACAGAATGATAGACCTTTACTTGCAGAAAACTTACATTCATTCGTGATCATCATTATTACCTTTCCGTTTTATTTACTTTTCATCCAATTCCAAGTTCTTAGGCATCTTGTTTTAGAGTTAAAAATCTACTCCCTCCGTTCCTAAATATAAGTCTTTTTAGAGATTCCACTACAAACTACATACGGATGTATATAGACATATTTTAGAGTGTAGATTCACTCATTTTGCTCCGTATGTAGTCCATAATGGGCAACCTGGTGCATGTAGCTCCCGCTTGCGCAGGGTCCAGGGAAGGGACCATAATGGAATCTCTAAAAAGACTTATATTTAGGAACGGAGGGAGTAATAAACACAGTAACCTCTTGACGTAGATATTGTCCATCAATGCTTCTTAGAAGTCATATTAACTTCTGTATTTCTCATATTCTTCAGCATTAATGATTCAGTTTTTTGATTTCAAAATTGCTAGAATGGGAATGTCTAGTGAAATTGAGCTGCCAGTATCCAAGCAAAACACTGTGACTGTTGGTGGAAATTTGGTCGTCAATGGTACGACTGGATCTGGTGCAGCAACTGCTGTGCTGCGCCATCAGTTGTCTTCTGTGTCTTCGATAGACTTCATGGCAACAGCTGGATTACGTTCCCTTATTGGAGTACAGACATTTCGGTGAGAATTTGCCTTTTCTGTGTTTTCCTTCCCTATTTCACATCCTAATTCTTTGGTGTTTCCTGCTTCAGTCAGATTTCACCAAATTCAACAGCAACTTCTGGAATTGCTCTCTCATTGAGAGATGGATCTGTTAACCTGTCAAATGGCTGGAGTCGCCAATTATCTGAAGACACTGTTGGCAATGTATGTCCCCTTGTACTTGGTGCTCTTTCCATGTGTCCTAAACACTTTATTCGTAATATGTGACTAACATAAGCAAGTAAGTTCACTTCGGACGACAATAACAATATGAGAACCTAGCTATTCAAAAAACATGATTACAACATGTGCATGATCTGTAATGTCAACCACAGATGCTGAAGAAACGGTTTGGAGTTTGTATATGATTATATGCAAACCATTATCTCTTTAATTTCAATATATTTTCTAGTTTTGGACTTGCAGTGCAAAATTCCTCAGCCGATTAGGTTTACGCAAACTTTTAGACCATATACAGCTAATGTGTGACAGTAAATACATGAATATTATACTATCCAAAAGTTGAAATATGTCCAGTATGTGGTGTTGACTGTTCATTTACAGCTGCGCATAACCTAGAACTTGTGGCTTATGCAACCCCGTTTCCAGTCCATGCCCAGAAATCAGGTGTCAATTGTACCTTGGTGGATAGATTACAATATTGACAGAGATTACGTTTATAGAAATTTCAAGTTCCACGCAAATCCAAAATTTGCCATTATTTCGTCCTCTGGTTTACTCTCCAGTGAGGCATCTTGGCATAGTTATTCGTTTTAGTTTTATATACTATATGCTTGTGGTTATCTTCTATATCTAGATAGCTAAGTCCCACTAACATATTTCTCTCAACATGCAAGCATGCCACCTCATCACATGTAACATGCATGGAAAACGGCCCACCTCAACATGCAACCATGCATAGGAAAAAGGCCACCTCAACATGCATGATAATTTCCATTCTATTGTGCTATTTATATTTATTAAATACTTTACAACTATACAATAATCAAAACCCAGCAAATCATTTTTATTTTAGCTTTTATTGAAATATATTGCATAACATCTCCGCGCAACGTGCGTGGTATAATATAGTATAGTTTGTTACTGATACCACGTGGTTGACTGTTCATGTTGTTTCAGTTTTATGTCTGTTGTTTGGATAAGCTGATGCTGATTTTTTGCCTGTATGTTACTTCATTTTTTCCCCATCCTCCAGATACAACTTGTCCTTGGTACTGAATCAAATATATCTGTCGGATGGCACAAGAAGGATGAAAAAAGGTCTGCGGCAGGAGAAATAAAGGTAGTTCTCATTTACAAAACCAACTTAGCTGTAAATCTTATTTAGAAAACAGATTCGGTTATCTATAAGCGAACAATTGACAGATTTTTTTCAAGACGGATTTTTTTGGAAACATATACTTCCTCTGTACCATAATATATGTCGTTTTAGGAGCTCAAATTGAACTGCTAAAACGACATATATTATGGTATGGAGGGAGTAGTTGACATTCCAAGTTTCCACAACATTTATTTCTAGTTCTGAATAGTGTCATATTGTTCTGTTCCGAATAATCTACTGTGTTCGTTTTCTTTTGCACAGCTCCCCATTATATATTATTTGAGTCAACATATCCCCGTTATATATTGTGATGCACCTGCCTTTGTGGTAAAATTGTGGACCGCTGAACATGCAATATTGTCTGTTTGATTCATCTTTAATATGTCTGACCTGTGGTTGAAGGACAATATGATTTGCATATGTAGATTTAATTTGAATTGGTCTGACTGTACTGAGTTCATGAACTAATTGTGTACTTTTCTTTTCACCATTTCACCACTTGTATTAGGCAACAAATACTTGCCTTTGAAGGCTGTCTCCTGTATTAACTATATACTTCCTTTTCTACCCAGTTTGGTACTAATTCATTTGGGGCGTCTGCTCATTACACCCATCGTTTCTCCTCAAAGTCCCATGGTCGTATTGCTGGTAGAGTTGGAAGGTATATACCGCTGTGATCTTACTTCTATCTGGCCATGTAAACCTCACCGCTTTGCACTTTTTTGATAAACGGGTATACGAGTTTGTAACTTCTTTCTCTTCTCTCTTGAACTGCTTATTTGCAGCACGGCCCTTGATTTTGAAATTGGAGGAGGAAGACGGATATCAGAGTTCAGTACAGTAAGGATGCTCTATAATATAGGAATCCAGGTGAATATGCTTGCTTCTAAGGTCTCCTGTGTTGGATGTGTTCTCAGTTTGCTTCTTTATTTCTCCTTTTGCCTCTGCACTATTGCCAAAACTTTATTTATTTATCTCCTTGAGTGAAATAATAATAGAAAATACTCCCTCCGTCCCATAATATAAGAGCGTAGTGTCAAAAACGCTCTTATATTATGGGACGGAGGGAGCACAAAATAGTATCAACAACTGATTCAAGCAGTAATGGGTAATGAAGCAAACGACTCTTGCATGTTCATTGTTTGTCCAATACAAAAACCAGAATATGGATTATTACTAGGAAATTGCAGTTGATACTACTCCCTCCGTATCAAAATATAAGACGTTTTTTGCTCTAAATCTAGACCGAAAAACGTCTTATATTTTGATACAGAGGGAGTATTTGATAACATGCAGCAACCAGGCATTCATGATCATGTAATCTTGGCTACTTTTCTTCTCATGGAACAGTTTCACTAGTTTGTGTACGATTCGTGTTGCATGTTATTACACAGCCAGTTATATTAATATTCATTATTTGCTCTGAGATGCAGGGTGTCACTTGGAAATTTGAGTTGAATCGTGCTGGGCAAAAGTTAGTTATCCCAGTAAGTTGAGCTATTACACTTCTGAATCCTGCCTGTTTTTTATCTGATAGTATAGATGCACATGTAGCATAAATTTTACGGAACTACTCCCTCCGTTCCTAAATGGTAAGCCTTTTTAGATATTCCAATACGGACTACATACGAAGCAAAATGAGTGAATCTACACTCGAAAATACGTCTATATATATCCGCATGTAATCTCTACTCCTATAAAAGACTCAGTTGGTGATGATGGCGTGTCTGCCATCCGTCATTTCTGACCACTAGATCTGCATCTAACGACTGTGAGGTAAGTTGTGGCCTTTTTGCAAGAATAGCCCACTCCTCTGCTCCAATTTGTAGAAAACCCCTTAGTATCTTGAAACCAACCACATCCCTCTCTCACCTCATCAAAACAGCCCGAGGAGTATATTTTGAGTGAAACATAATATATTTTTTAGTGATATATGTATATCAAAACTAGAGTGTTTTCTTTCAAGTTTGTGAACATGTATTCTACTTTGGATCCGTTGCAACGCACAGGCACATTGCTAGTTTGTACTGAAATATCTAAAAAGGCTTATATTTAGGAACAGAGGGAGTATAAGGCAACTCATTTACTTGCAGTTATGGATCCCTGTAACACAGTGGGGTAGATCGTAAACTTGTTGGATTTCACTGAATTCTTCAGTAACTGTGCAGGTCTTGCTTTCAACTGACTTCAATGCGTTATTCGTCACCGGCGCATTTGCTATTCCTTCAACTCTATATTTTCTACTTCAGGTTCTAATATTCCTGACCTACTTGCATTCTTACCCTGGCAGAAATGTGTGAACTGATAGTTGCATGCAGATAAGGCAGCTCACTTTTGTTACCTTTGCTGCATCTGTAATGTGGTTACTAAAGCCAAGCCGTGGTGTCTTATTGTTTGACAGACATATGTTGTGAAACCTTATTATCTAAGGCGAGAAAAGCAGAAGACACTTGAAAAAATGGATAGCTTGTCTACACAGGTAGAATCAGCGTTTGTGTTCTTGCTTATGTACCAGCTTATGTACTTCATCACATAAAAGGCAAATTGGTTAACTTTTGTGTTTGAATCATCACATATTTGTGTTTAAGGAAATAGTCATCTATATTTGGTTGTTACTCCCTCTGTAAACTAATATAAGAGCGTTTAGATCACTATTTTAGTATTCTAAACGCTCTTATATTAGTTTATGGAGGGAGTACATGTTAGTTCAGTTTGTGAAGGCTCTATATGGCACAAATAACTTGGGTTAGCCCATTTGGCAAGATGCATAGTTGTGACTATCCATTTACTTCTCCTTAACATAATTTATTAGTATGTTAGATAATAAATCGGATTGTTGTTTCTCAGTTTCTGCTACTTGCGGCATTTAGCTTATACCCCTCGACTGCATTGGTGCCAGTGTTTTTCTTGTCGAAATTTCATATTTTTTTAATGATATGAACTCATCTAGTGATTGAAGGCGTATTTTCCTGTGTCATGTATACATGCTGAAGACATCTTTCTCTGTATAGCTAACAGAAGCTAGACAAGCAGCTAAGAAGTCACAAAGATTGCTGGAACCCGTCTCTAATCGCAAGAGGAATAAACAGCAGGAGAGTGATGGTTTGGTAATCACAAAAGCTCTGTATGGCAATCATAAAAAGGTCAAAGAGAGTAGTCAATTTAGTGAGATAGATGATAATGTGGCTTCACAAGTATTAGATGTGACGATCCCACTCAACTTCCTCGTGACCGAGGCAGGTCAGCTCAAGGTATGTTCCAATCATATTGTTTATAAGTTAAGTTATTTATGTGAACTATAAACCTAGCACTTGACAAGATGAAGAACCGTGAGTTTATCTTTATTGTTGTACTTGCTCTTCTGGTTTGTGTTTCTGTTAGAAGGCCAATAATAGCAGTATGGTACTTGTGGATTGCAACTTGCAAATGGAGGCTGTCATAAAATTATCATATATTTCTTAAAACAATCCATGCATTCGAAATTTATCTTTTGTAAATCTCTGTTCTTTTTTTACTACCTTCGGTTTCTCGTTTCAGCAAGACATGTTAGGCTAGCAATTCCTCTTTGGACTGTAGATGCTCCAGGAAGAGGGTTTGATTAAGTTCTCCTGGGTCTGTTAGAGCACTACTGTACTAGGTCGCTTATTGCATAAACATGCTCTGATATTGAAGGTATAAAACAATCGAGGAATAACTTGCCTGTATCCATTTTATATTTATAAGTTTTGCCTCCTAAATACATGTGCATGAATTTAAGGAAACCAAAATTGGTCTCCATATTATATATGCGACTAATCATTTCTCAGATACCCGCGTTCAATGCAGTTGTCAGAACAAGTCAGCTTCAGTCCCCATTACTGTTAATGAATGAGATCATGAATATATCTGCTGCATGACCTATTAGTAGCTAGCATCTTGAAGTCATATTCTCTCCTTTCAAGGCCCCTGCTGTTTCATGGTTCAGTTTAGCCAGCAATTAGGCCAATAAAATGTGGGTTTATGTGTCACGACTCACAATGTGAATCCAACGGCATCAGTTTTGTATCGCATAGCCCACGCTTCATTGGTCTAATTGTTGGTCAAACTTAAATCTTTAATTGCACGGGCGCCTTACATAAAAAAGAGAGGGGAAATTACATAAAAAATATGGCTAAAGATCTAGTGCATGTTACTTTTGCTCCGGTGCTAGGTTATATTTCATTATTTTTTACATCTCCAGATTGGCTGTGGTGCATTGCACTCTTCTTTAAGATTAAGTAGGTTAAACCATTTGGCACATGTATCTGGTTATCCGACTGAATGTCCTCTTTCTGCTGCCTACAGCTTCACGAGGGGATAAAGAAGTCCGGAATAATGGGCTTCTATGATCCTTGCCCTGGAGATCCGAAGCTACTGCTCGTCGAATACATATTTCATGGTCGGCAATACAAGGTTAGATGATTATTACCATCCATATTACGCACAACTGTTTGCATGTCTGTATTGTGCCTTTGTCAATAACACAAAAATTGTTGAAATTTTCCTTTGATTGCAGGTAATGGCAGATGATTACGGTGCACTGTCGATACCACAAGACATTCATGAGATTTGACCCGAGGCAATTGGTCCAAATCAGCGTTTGAACACTTTCGAGTCGCACTGTAACCATCATAGTTTTCGTGTGCTGATACGCTCTTTCTGGTTCTGGGTATCATTTCTGTACGTGAGCCCCTTTTTGTTGTATACTACTACATGAGTGGGCTTGTGCCACCTAGATGAGTAATAGAGGGCATGCCCCAAGAATAAGATGAGCCAATAATAGGTTTACAGCATTTAGCTCGGTTGGCGGAAGCATATCTCCCGTTGATGTTTGGTTGTTGATTTGCGAAGATTCAGCTTTGTTTCCTTGCTGCACGCACATGCATCTGTCTGCTTGTGTGCGACAGTGTGATGCTTTGTTCTGCCTTGTTCCAATATTTGCTTCACCTGCTGTGTTTGGTCTAGCATTATGTAGTCTTAGCAATCATCCTTTTTCGTTTGGGCCATATGTCGTCTCCTTGTTTCATAAGTGCTGGCCTGCCTGTATCTGTTCAAACGCGATGGCTTCAAAAACTGAGCTCAGCTGCAGACAAATCGTTTGCATGCGAATCATCATCTCAAAATATTTTTTGCTGGCACTGGCAGGCAGGTACGCAAATCCATCATCTGATACCGCATCATAAACTAAGAAGCATAGACACCAAACGCCAATCGCAATCAATAACTCCCTGCACCGAAGCAAATAACATGGTTGGTTCAGGTGAGGGGAGGATTAGAGCATCTCTTTTGCTGGAGCTGCGCCCCTGTCTTTGCCATGTTCCCTAGACCGGCGAACACATCGTCCTGTGCCTATACTGCATGGCAGGTTGACGGTGGATTCTCCGGCTGCTCGGTGGATCGCATTTGCGTTAACTTGCTGCCGACCAAGACCGACCTGACCGCGTGCGTGGTTTCTTTAGGGAGATTCTCCACTGCTTTAGATTTGGACCAGCTCAAGACTTGGGATCTAAGGTACTTAGTCATGCAGCCTAAAAAAGGCAGGGTAACTAAAACACCACTTAGAGCATATTGTCATGTCATTTAAAGTCGTCACTTTTAGCTACTCTCTCCATTTCTAAATATAAGCCATTTTAGAGATTTCAATGAGGGACTACATACGAAGCAAAATGAATGAATCTACACTCTAAAGTATGTCTACATACATTCGTATGTAGTTTCTATTGAAATTTTTAAAAAAACTTATATTTAGAAATGGAGGAAGTATAAGATTTAGGGCCTATAAGAGTAGTTTTTTTTCTCACATTCTTTTCATCTCTTTCTTCATGTTTACTGTATTTGTTTAGGAGCATGCACATAGAGTGACTCTTCTATGAGAGTCCACTTTCTTTATTTTCTCATGCCTCTCTTCTTCATATAAGCAAGAATTACAATATAATATCCCCGCAAAAGAAAATTACAGTATAATAAGCAGACTATAAACCCACTGTTGTAGTTGCTCTTAGCAATACAGAAAGCATTAGCGGGGTGAAACAGCTTTGTGTGAGTAAAGGTGTCTAACACGTGTGCTCTTTTCGTTTGACATGACGCTGGATGCGGATCTAGATCCTTGGTACTGGTACGGACCCTTTCCCTTGATTCGAGACAGTGCATGCTTTGTCGGTCGGCGATCCATTCTCAAGTGATGGCTCCAACTTTATTCCGTGCGCTGGGTTTAAAGTGGAACCTGTAGAGAGAGAAATTGAATTAAATCCCGCGAGTCGGGTTTGGCTCGATTACTCTAGAAATCCAAGCACAACCACGAGCCACAGGGAGAGGAGAGCGCTCGCTCGCTCGCTCGTGTACGTACGTGCTCTCTAGTCTAGCTAGAAAAGTTGAGAGGTAAATGAAGGAAGCCGAGCAAAGCGGAATAATAATGTTTGCACGTACGTAGATACTGTAGGTAGGGCAGGCGCCCCGCACTCGGGCACCAAACGCGTATTCTGACTCGGAACAGTGTTAGCAGGATACTAGTAGTCGTGTAGCCTAGCTACTAGCTGGCCGGTTGGCATCCAGCTGGGCGTGGCCAGCCGTCCTCTCCTCGCTCCACCAAACAAGGAGATGCCGCCGCGCGCTTTCGGCAAGGGTCAATGTTAGTGCCGGCTGCTGACTGCCGGCCCAACTGGAAACAGCGGCACTGCACGGCTCCAAACTGTATGCGCAGTGCACGCTCAAATACATGAATTTGAGGGAGCCGGATCCTCTAACTTAGAAAAGCAAAGTCATGATGCTACAATGCAATCCTAGTGTAAAATAAAGAAGAAATGTTAGAGGCGTTTATTATTTACTATTGATATTTATTGTAGACATAAATAATCTATAATTAATTTTATTTCACCATCGAATTATTTGTATGTAATGATTATAAATGTACACATTAAATCCGTAATTTGTAAATTAATTTAAATAATTTTAGCCTTAATCATATGGATTGAAAGAGAAAAAGTTAAGGTATTGTACCTTCTTTAACTTTTCTTCTTAATGTTAGAGGATCCAGTTTCGAATTTCAGAGGGATGCAAGGAATAGCAAAATGCACGAAAAGTAGTACCACCAACAATACTCTTATACTCACCTGAATGAAAGTAAAACGCGGGATAAGAAAAACATATGCTAGGTAGAAAGCGAGTGGGAAACAAGAAGGAAGCTTGTATGAAACTGGAGCTGAGAATGCCCATAACGAATGGAACAGTGTCGTACTCGTAGCATCAAGAGCATCGCTTCATAATCGTACGCAGCCTGCCTAGCTAGTACAGAGCCAACTACTCGGAGTTAAGGCCAAAGACACGTCGTCCTTCCACAGCACAGCAGCACCCGTCCCTCCCCGGAGACAA
>NC_041380.1:326678251-326690078 GCF_002162155.2 Triticum dicoccoides | reverse complement strand
TCATGTGCGCCAACCATGGTCAGCAACTCAGCATCCAGCCTCACTCCCAGCCTCCAGCTCGGCTCACGGCCTATATATTCACTCACCCGCACCCACTCTCCACTAACCCTCTTCTGCTCTGCTCTGCTCCTCACATCTCCAGCTCACACAACTCCGGACCGCCCACACACAGAGTCAGTGAGAGCTGCAATGGCGAGGTGCGCCTTCTTGTCCCAGCCGAGGCTGGTGCTACTTCTGGCGGTTCTTGCCGATGTGGTCGCCATGGCGATGGCCAGGCCGCTGCTGGGCGCCACCGCGGACGCGCCGACGCCGTTGCCGGCGGAGGGGCCGGACGGTGTGGCGCGGCCTGCCGGCGGGAGGCACGACCGGTCCATCGCCGGCGCCGAGGTGATCCTCGCCGGGTTCGCCGCGGCCGTCATGGCCGTCATCTTCCTCTACATCCGGGTCACCAGGAAGAGCAACGACAGGGCAGCAGCCGGAATGGCGGGGAAGGCTTAGAAGAGGAGCTCAGACGGTACTGTCTCTTTCTGTTTTGGGTTCTTGGGGTTCAGAGAGACTTGTAAAGAAGATGAGATGAGATGGTCGGTAGAGTTTTAGTTAGAGTGAGCGCTCCATGTGTGTGTGTGTGTGCGCGTGTGTGTGTCTCACCGTGGTAATTAAACTGGAAATCTGTAGTTTGTCAGGTACATGTATGCGTGGAGAACTTGGGATTTGAGAATGAGATTTAGGGAAAACAACGAAACATCGGCTGAGCTAGCACGGTTCTTAAAAATCTCAAATCGTGTATCCGTGCTCTGTTCTTATCTTGTGTCGGAATCTTAAGCCTGCAAGAAGAACAGCCAATGCTTGTCCTTACAGTAATTCTTCGAATGTTTGTCTGCCGTTAATCTTTGAATCTAAGAGCGCCTCGCCATGACTTTATGTTTGTTTAGAGCAACTATAGTACATCACCGTATTGGCTCGATCACCTTAATAACCGCCAGATTTTTGTCCAAAATGACACCCTAGTAGAGTCATCATTCCACCCTCGATCATCGTAATTTTTAAAGCACCGTCAAATCGAGCACGTGAGCCTTCGTATTTGGAGGTTGGGTGAGGCATGTGGTGTACTTTCCTGTCATACGTGTTTTGGTGATGCTTCCGCATGACCGAACATCCGTTTCATCGAATTGCCGACGACATGAACGCCAGTAAACCTTTCTTTCAACAACAGAGAAATGGCCCCGGCCTTTTGGGTTTTCCCTCTTTTCAGAAGGTGACCGCATAACTTCAGACGCTTGCATATGGCTCTCCCGCAGATTCATGGGATGACACCCTTAGAATGGCCGAAATACAATCATCAAGTGCATCAAAGTGTTCAATAAAACTGTTGTGCGTGTTTATGGACCGTAGTATCCGTGAGCACCCAATGCCGAGGACACGACCATGCTTCTAGAGATGCATGAAGTAAAAAGATGTCCTAAGATGTTAGGAAGTGTCGATTGTATGCACTGGAAGTGAAAGAATTTCCTTCCATCTTGGAGTGACCAATTCACCGGGCATTCCAAGGATCCGACCATAATTTTGGAAGTTCTTGCCTCCAAAGATCAGTGGATCTGACATTGCTATTTTAGGTTGACTGGATCTCACAATGACATCAATGTTTTAAAGTGATCCCATCTGTTTGCAAGGCAAGCTGATGGTACTTGTCCACCTTGCAGCTTCACGGTGAATGGCCATCGGTATGACCAAGGCTAATTTTGAGCAGATGGGATATATTCATCATGGTCAACATTTGTGAAGGCAACTTTCAAGCCCGAGAGCAGAAGCATAAGCATTTTGCGAAGGCACAAGAAGCTCAGAGGGAGGACATTAAGAGGGCACTTGGAGTGCTACAAGCAAGGTTTGCAATTGTCCGGGGGCCTACTTATTTCTAGACAAGGATCTATTGAAAAACATCATGAATTGTTGTGTGATCCTACACAACATGACCATAAAGGATGAGAGGGCCATGTCAGGTTGTCGGAGTCTAAGATCCTGACATTAGGTTGTGTGCAACAACCCTTAGAGAGTTCGTCCAGGCACTGAACACACTATGTTCCTAGGTCATCGATCATCGGAGAGAGGGAGACAAAAAATAGAGCACACGGAAGCTACCCAAGTTCAGGCCACCATCGAGGTGTAATACTCTATTCTTGCTTTAGGATGTTATTGCAGTAGTGTTCTCGACGAATTGGCTACAATGTGTGTGATCAGTTGTGAACGAGTCCCTTTGTCAGGCCGTGGTCCTCCCTTATTTAGACTGCTTTGGTTCTTCCCTATTTTGCCCTAGAGGTTTGCCATTAGTTCAGCATAAACAAAAGGTAAGGCATGGTCCGCCGTACTGGCCTGACATGACCGGATGTGGCACGCATGTCCATACCGGGCAGGCAGCTGCTGGACGATGCCTTGTAGCCGCGCGTCGGGTAGGTGAATCTTTAGTGGCCACTGTTAATGACCGCGGGGAGTGGCACGCATCGCCGAAGCTCATGATGAGGAGGATGGGCTTGTCGCATCCCATCCCAGCTGCTGACGACAATTGTAGAGGCGAGATGGGGTGCATTTAATGCTTCTGATTCACAAATTCCCTTCCTTCTTCGAGGAGGAAACAGAAGGCGCGGTGCCTCCCGGGCGGACCTGGGAAGCGCCCTATCGGGGTTGGGCGTCCCGTGAATTACCTAGCTCAGCCTCTTGGTTGTCTTCCATTAAAGGAGTGACGTGTTGCCAACCCTTTAATCGGGTGGCCTCATGCGGCGTTGCTTGTCGGGCGCCATGGTCAAGGCCGAGGCCCGCCGGCCTAGGGTACCCTGGTTCCCATTGGGCCAAAAGTAGCCCCCGGGCCTATGCCCTTCCTGTGCCCGTCGTAGGGTGCAAGCAAGGGGACAGCCCTAGGAAAGGCCGGGGCTTGAGCGTGGCAGTTGGCTCTGGTAGGTGGGAATTCGTACCCATGACTCCTTCCCCAGCCGTGTTTATTGCGGTCTCAAGCTAAGTCACAGAAAGGGAATGCCTCCTCAATTATCATGTCATGTCAGATGTGCGTCCTCGAGGGATGGTGAGAGTGGGGCGCCACACCTTGACTGGCGGGCGGTTGTTGCTCCGCTTGTCTTTGTTATAAAGAGGGGAAGGGGCGGCGGTACATCCCCTTCGTCCCATCGTCTTCTTCCTCTCACACTTTATGCTTCATCGCTGGCACCCACGCTCCCCAGCAGCCTCCCACCGCTCGAGAGTATTTCTTTCCAACCCCCATGGCACCGCGCAAGAAGCCCGACACAGACAAATAGAGGGAAAAAAGAGAGTGGCTCCAGCGGAACCACCGCAGGTCTTATACCCGCTGGAGATTTGCTGAGGATTTCGACCAGTTCTGGCTCTTGGTCGGCGGCAAGAGGAACGAGTGGAGCCCGACAAAGCTTTAGGTGGTGGTCAACCCAGACAATGATGCCACCGTGCCCCCATCTTTCTCCACTTCCTTATCGCCGGCCTGGTGCCCCCATTCTCGGATTTCTTTCTTGCTATTTTGGCGAATTACTGGGTGCATATGCTCCATTTGCACCCTAATGCGGTCCTCACTATTTCCATCCTCGCTCTTCTTTGTTGGGCATTTGTCGGGGTAATGCCGTTGCTAGACCTTTTCCACCATTTCTTCGCCAAGCGCCCGATCCTCGTGGACCAGATGTCCAGCTGCGTATGCTTCCGTTTTGCGGCCGAAGGAAAAGATGGAAACTTCATCCCCTTAGGGCTTTACACACACGTGAAGGAGTGGCGCCGGAGGTGGTTTCTCATCGAAACCCTGTGGTTGAACCCGCTTCTTCAGGATCCCGATGCCCTGGCGGAGAGACACACCGGATGGGCGAGCTATCGCATTAAGACTGCCACATTCGGCCCGATGCTCCAGTGCTGTAAATATGCCCTAGAGGAAATAATATTTATATTATTATATTTCCATATTCATAATTAAGAGTTTATATTTCATTCATAATTAAGAGTTTATATTTCATGTTATAACTTCTAAGATCCTGGAATATGCGATTCAATGGAAAACTCATACGCACGTGTGGAACGATAAACGGTTAAATAAAAAGGTTCCTAGTCTTGCCTCTGGGACTAGCTCAAGTGTTGTTGGTGGTCATGTTTTTCGGATCTTAGGATATCCTTAAGTGTAATGATAGTCCTAAAACAACATTGAGATTATGACATTGGAAGAACGGTCATATTGAATCAACCCAAACTTTTTTATTGTGACTTGGATTAATATCATTTGTATTCAGTTGTAATAACACAGAATGTTAAAATGTGACCTTGCTCCTTAGACCATGAGAGTATTGTGGTCACTTCTTACCGTACGGTGGGCTTTGGGGTTGCTCAAACGTCACCTGTAACATGGTGATCATAACGACAACTTACAGGTTCATCAGAAAGTTTGATAAGTGGCCCGATAGCTCAAGAGTGGGATTTGCTTCTCCGACGATAGAGATATATTTTTAGGTCCCTCTCGGTGTGACGACATCAATCATCATCTGGCCAGACACAGCTGACTTCGTCACAAGGATGCCAGAACACAATAACGAGAAAGAAGAACAAAACTGGCAACACGGATTTTGGTATAGTGAGCATGGTGATGAATCAGGAGGATACCGATGCATCCCGGGTTTTGTGAAGTATCATGAAGCAAAGGGAACATCACATGATAACCAAAGGTCTGCTAGAATATCATTCTTGTGCTCATAGGGATCGATATGGACTTCCACGGTCCCGCTGTTGGTCATTGAACGAACGATTTCGTTCATGTCTATGAGTTACCGAACCTACAGGGTCACAAGCTTAAGGAAATCACGATCCGTTGAGACGGGAGTGATGAGAATATATTTTTGGAATCATTTCATTAATATTCGGAATAGTTTTGAGAGGATTTGGAAGTGTTTCGGGGTCACCGGAAGGGTTTCGGTGAATATTGGGTAATACCGGGTATTACCGATAAAATATATATAGGTGGAATTTTTTTTCCGGAGATGTTAATATATATAAAAACTGGTCTAGATGTATTTATAACATTTTATATTTAATTTAAATATCAACGAGCCTAAAAAGGCCAAGAGGTGGAAGGCAACTTGGGCCAAAAAGGCCCAAGTGGGAAATTGCCTCCTTCCCTAAGGAAGGTGGCTGAATTGGGAGTAGGGGAGGAGTCCAGTTCCTCCCCCATTAGGCTAGCACCCCAAGGAGGTTTTACCTCCTTGGTGGCAACCCTCCTCTTCCCCTCTAACCTATATATACTTGAGGTATTGGCCATAACTGAACATACAAGTTTTGGAGCCTCCTCTAGTTCTTCTAGTTCTAGTTCTAGTTGGTCCTAGTTGAATAATTAGAGCTAGACTAATCCTCTTGTCCTCATAATCAGAAGCCCAATGTGGTTCTAATCTCCTTCCTCTAGTTCTCCAGCGACTATTAGCTCTAGACGGTGAAGCGCTACCGGATCATGAAGGCTGCACACTTGCAACCAAGTAGAGAGGCCGTGCTTTCGGTCTTCGCTTCGAGGGACTATTCGTGAGTGGTATGAGGGATCGTTCATCGATAGTTCGAGGGATCCAAGTATGATCTACACGGACACGTTCTTCATCTGATGCAACTCGGTGACGGTAACGATCGTGATCCCAACCCGTTATGCATCTTCATATTGATCTTGGGTGATCCTAGGTGCATTTTTTTTGTTTTTCAACTACGTTTCCCAACAGTGGCATCATGAGCAGTTATATAAGTAGGTGCAGGTTGCGGTCTAGATCACATGTGATTGTGAGGTTTAATGTTCTTGCTATGCTTCCCTCAAGTGTTTCTTCGGTTCAATCCATTGACAGCATGGTGTCGCTTTGTTACAAGATTCTGACAATCGACCGGCTCTGGCTGTTGATGACCTGCTAACAGTTCCTTGGGCTTCACCATAGTTGAGAATAGTAAACTGTTGTGTACACAAGAGGGTGCCAAAGATGGATGATCTTCTAGGGGGTCACGCGTATTGACGAAGTTTAGTGTGGGGCTAGAGATTTTAATTAACTCTCTTGTTTCACACACCCCAAAACTTAATCTAGCATTGATGACCCATAAGTATAGGGGATCAATCATAGTACTTTCGATAAGTAAGAGTGCTGAACCCAACGAGGAGCAGAAGGAAATGACAAACGGTTTTCAGCGAGGTATTCTCTGCAAGCACTGAAATTATCGGTAACAGATAGTTTGATAGCAAGGTAATTCGTAACAAGTCACAAGTAACAATGGTAACAGAAGTGCAGCAAGGTAGCCCAATCCTTTTTATAGCAAAGGACAGGCTGAAACGTTCTCTTATAGCAAGCAAAGCATTCTTGAGGACACATGGGAATTTCATCTAGTCACTTTAATCATGTTTGTTTGATTCGTGTCCGCTACTTTGATAATTAGGTATGTGGGTGGACCGATGCTTGGGTGTCTTTCTTACTTGAACAAGCCTCCCACTTATGATTACCCCCTCTTGTAAGCATCCCCAACTATGAAAGAAGAATTAAGATAAATCTAACCATAGCATGAAACATATGGATCCAAATCAACCTCTTATGGAATAACGCATAAACTAGGGTTTAAGCTTATGTCACTCTAGCAAACCATCATCTAATTACTACTCCATAATTCCTTCCCTTAGGCCCAAGGATGGTGAAGTGTCATGTAGTCGACGTTCACATGCCACCACTAAAGGAAGCAACAACATACATACCATTGAAATATTGAACGAATACCAAATTCACATGATTACTTATAACTAGACTTCTCCCATGTCCTCAAGAATAAAAGTAACTACTCACAAATCATATTCATGTTCAAGATCAGAGGGGTATTGAATATCATTAGTATCTGGACATATAATCTTCCACCAAATAAACCAACTAGCATCAACTACAAGATGTAATCAACACTAGCTACTAACAAACGACAGGTGCCAATCTGAGGTTTTGAGACAAAGATTGTATACAAGAGATGAACTAGGGTTTGAGATGAGATGGTGCTGGTGAAGATGTTGATGAAGATTGGTCCTCCCATGATGCGAGGATGTTGATGTCGATGGCTTTGATTTCCCCCTCCCGGAGGGAAGTTTCCCCGATGGAATCGCTCCGCGGAGAGCAAAAGTGCTCCTGCTCAGGTTCCGCCTTGAGACGGTGGCGCTTCATGCTACTTGTGAGCTGTGTTGGGATTTCGTTCAAGAGGAAAGGAGATGCAGTACAGTAGAGATAAGTATTTCCCTCAGTTATGAACCAAGGTTATCAATCCAGTAGGAGAACGACACAACACCTCGTTAACAACATCTGCACACAAAATAACAAATACTTGCACCCAACGCGAACAAGGGGTTGTCAATCCCTTAGCGGTTAATTGCAAAGATCAAATCCTGTATAGGTATATGGATAAATAAAACACAAAAAATCCAGCAAAGTATTTTCACTAAAAAAATACACTTCCGTGATGATACGTGTTTGTCACAGTAGGTCAAGTTTTCTGTCATGCATGTACATCCATGACGATTTTATGACAGAATCAAGATAGTCATACATGTGCCGTCGTAGAAGTGTTCCATGACATTACAAAAATTATCATCACGGAAGTGTCCACTTCCATGACGATAAATGGCGCGTCATGGAAGTGCTTTCGTCAAGGGTGACCGATAGGTGGCATCCCCCGTAACGGGTCATCGTTAAGCTATCGGGTCCGGTTTTGGATCCGATAACCCGTTAACAGCCCGGACCAATGGGGATTTTCTACGTGTAAAATTCTCATTGGCCGGAGGAAACACGTGTTGGCTCACCGTTGGGACAGATGTCATCCACTCACTAGACAGGAGGCACCTATGATTCGTTGACACATGGCACAGCCCAACAGAGGCACATTTCGGTGAAAAGGCCGGCCTGTTTGACTTGGTCAAAGAGGTAGCAGGCGGGCCTGTTAACGACCTATAACCATATAGCCCATATACAACCCGCTAGGTCACGGCCCGTTACGACTTACCCAAATTACGCCCAGTAGCGTTATCTGGGCCGTCCAGTATGATTCCAGCCCATTGTAACTTCCGTCCCATGTCTGTCCCATGATGTCTTTCTGTCCATATGAGGCCCTTCATAAATGTTGGCCCATTAACGGCCCGTGGTGAAACTGGCCCGTAATGAACAGTGTATCGCTTTATACCCATTAACGACCCATTAGTCTGTCGGCCGTTTCCAGCCCGTGTTAACTTTCGGCCTTCTAAGGAGCCATTTATTCTTGGGCTCATTTCCAGAATTCGATTACTTATGGTCCGTTGCTCGCCTGTTCAGCTTGTGGGCCAAATTCAACCTGTGGTTATAGTCGGCCTACTTGTGGCCCGTTAACACGTTGGGATGTTTTCATAGCGTCATCAATTATGGCCTATTAACGGCCCATTATGGCCGGGCCATAAAACAAATGATTTCCACTCTAGCCCGTTTACGACCCATTTTGCGGTCCGTCATTGGTCCACGAATAGTACGGCCCATGTTTAGTGAAACGATTATACGGCCCATAGAAGGCCCATAGATGAGACTGCCCGTAGAAGGCCCATGGATCCTACGGCCCGTAGAAGGCCCATGGATCCTACGACGCGTGGAAGGCCCATGGATCGTACAGCCCGTGGAGGGCCATGGTCACTACGCAGGTAGCAGGACCATGGTCACAACAGTCCGTGTGTTGCCATGGTTATTGTGGCCACTAGAAAAACGTGGAAAACTACAGTGACTACAAGCAAACAACTAAACAAGACAATAAGGAAATAAATAAGCAAGGAACTAATGCTAGGCTATTACGGCTATTACACATATTACATCCACTCGGTATCAAAATTCACCACCAGTGTAAATATAGGGAACAAAGCAACATATTACATACACTAGCCGTCTAAATTGGCCACCAGTGCAAATAAGCGCGGCATCAAAACAAGTCCATAACTGAAACAACTTCAGAAGAGCTCAAGAAACGTTATCCTGGGTATCCACCATGTTGGTAATAAGCTTAGCAATCTTATTAGCTTTGTCCTGTTTGGCGCTAAAATCCTCCAACACTTGTTGTTGCACCAGAAAGTATGCATCTGAATGCTCCAGGGACTTCTGCAGTCCTTCCGCTTCTTGTCGTAGCACAGCTGATCAATGTCTTTCAGCTTGTAGTTGAGACTCAAGAAACCGAACTGATTCAGACAGTGAGTTTGAATAGCTTGTGCAAGCGGTAGTGGCCAGTAACTCGAACACTAAACCAAGACAGGACTTTGGGGTTGTCTCACTGTCTTTAAGAAAGTTTTCCTTAGCTGGTTTATCAGCTTTGTTGGAGACCAACAAGGATGTCTCACTATCCTGAACCTTATCTGCATTACTTCCTTTACCTTATTTAATAAGGCACTCTTCCCCAATATTCTGTCAGCATTCTAAAAGAAGAAACAAGTAGACACATAACATGTTTAGCATGTACTAGTATATGAAACTCATTTCGATGAACCAGTTCATTAGTAAGGTGGACAAGATTAAACTACCAAGTCTTCTATTGCCAAGTAGTACATTATAAAAGCATCAAACAAACATATATCTATGTCCTATGGTCATTGCATTGTCTTGCCAAATCAAAATAGAGACACGGTTCAAATCATATCAGTTCAAGACAAAGCAGCACTGAAAGAATACAAAGCGTGGGAAAATACACGGCACAACAAGATTTCAGATGGGTACCACGGGTCTACATGTACACCAACACTATTGGCTATGTTGTAATGCTAGTAATGTGCATGATATGAGAAGTCAACTGTATACACAATTGAAATTGAAATCAACAGAGCTATTGATAAGAGCAAAACCTGTTAAAGAAACATGCGTGAACATACCTGCTGTGCTATTGGAGTTTCGATTGGATCATTCAATTTAAAAATAAGTTTGTGTGAGTAAATACAGTGATACAAGAGCAAAGCTGTATGCACGATAGCAATGGAATCTTAAATTAGAATAATTGTTCTTCAGGTTTAAGCACTTGTTCTACATGAACAGACTATAGTAAGACGCAAGAATATAGTACTTAAAATAGAAAATGAGCTCATAGACCTTACCACATTCTTGGTTCGGGACCAGTACAAAACAAGGCATTCCCAGTCATCGTCCAGTAAATGTGTCTCAGGAGAACGTAAGGGAATTTGATGAGTTTCTTTGCCAGTGAAGTACGTTTTCTTCAGGTAATTCCGATATTGCCACCAAGCATTCTTGAAGATAGCAGAGGTATTAGCACAGGTTACCTCATCCCGAGTTTCCAAATTGGTCCTTCTCTATAGAGAAAATGGGAAATTTTCTGTATTATAACCATCATGGAGGTAGAATGTATGGGACAAAGCAAAGTAATTGCCATGAATAACATTACTTACACATAAATCCTGGACAAACACCTGCAACTGGCATTTTCCTTCATCTTTAGTATAATATTTCCAAGATGGGAAGATACGCACATAGGATTTAACAACATCAAATGCGATAGATGCTAAACTACACTAGCTGGTTGTGCTTCCTCCACAGGAATAGGCGTACTAACTGGTGGAGTTGGGGTTCGCCATGGTAGTACTGGCCCTTTGGGCACTGGAGCTGCCTTACTAACTGCTCTTCTTTGGGAGCTCTGTGGTGGAGATGGTGCTGTATCAATAGGAACTGGGTTACTATCTGTTGGGGTTGGGGTTAGATTGGGTGAAGCTGGTTCACTGTCCATCGCAGTAAGGGTACAATCTACGAGAGTCTGGGTTATGTGTGGTAGGACTAGTTCTCGTGCATGTACAACCGGGGTGCTATCTCCACCAAGAGGTAGCACTGTTTTATTTGAAGACCGTGTTTTTACTCCGCTAGATACTGGCATCACCTGCTCCAATTCTAATGGCTGATAAACAGGAAACATAGTTGAATGTACAGACATTGTATGAGAGACGGATGCAATAGATAGTGTGGAAAAAAGAGGGCATGGTATAGTTGACATGTATATTGTTTAACTAAAACGGATAGCATGACATAATTTCACATATATGATGTCTATCTAAACTGGATAGCATAGCATAACATAATTCAAAGATATGATGAATAACTAAACAGGACCGCATGACATAATTCACATACATGTTATCTAAATAATAAGGATCGCATGATTTAATTCACATATGTGATTTATATGCTAAGCAGAGGGCATTCGCATATATGATGTCTGAACTAAGAACATGGTGTTGAATATTGTGTATATGATGTCTAAACTATGCAATGCAAGACACCATATGCATGATATGAGCAGTATAACCGTGCCAAGTTAGAGCATACACCTCGGTGGGGGAATAGGACTGGTCATCTGTCTCTGAATCCATCTTTGAGGAGCTATCGGGACCCAACAAGAGATCTGCTTCGACAGGTAGCACTGTCTGCTCTGAAGGCCTTGTTTTCATCCAGATTTTTCCATCTCCCACCCAAATGGCTGATTCACAGGAAGAGTAGTTTAATGTACACACATTGTTGACAAATGGAAATGTAATGAAGAAAAGGATGGGCAAGATATCGTTCAAATATATGATGCCTAGTTAAACAGGATGGCATTACACATTTCACATATATTATGGCTGGCTAAAAGACATGAGACTGCATAATTCCCATATATGATATAGAAAATAAACAGGTGGCATTACAGAACATGTCTAAACTAAGCAGATGACATATATGATGTCAAAAGTAGGCACTGCAAGGCAACATATGCATGATATGACTAACATCATCATGCCAAGGTAGAGCAAACA
>NC_041380.1:326676342-326678156 GCF_002162155.2 Triticum dicoccoides | reverse complement strand
GGGTAAATAGAAGTGGTCAGCTACATCTGAATCTGCCTCTGAACAGATATGTTCCTCTGGATTACAATCTGGAGAGGGGGGGAGGGTTTGCCATTGAACCCACCATGGAGCGATGTCTGCATGACATTGTATTGCCGCGCAAAATTGTTCTCTTTTTTCTCTACATGTTCAGCATGACTGTGTACAATATCTGACATGCACACGAGAAAAATATGGTGAGATTATGTAAGGAAAGCATGCATAAATCTAGAGTGATGTTAACAACGCGTGGATGGATCCAAAAATAATGATAGCAGGCTAATGATTGCTTTAATTTAATAAAAAGACAGATGATGATTGCTTTACTATTTGTTTCCCTCCCAAGATGAAAAACATAGGCATACCCTAGGTGAACCAGATATTAGACATAGATATTATTCATTGCTGCCTTGATATGTGCCCCACAACTAATTTAGAACTCAAGTTTGAACATTAATTTGGACCTGACTTGGAGTCTAAGAGGTGAACAGGATGATAAAGTAGCAGGTAAGTTTAACCAATGCATAACATAAGCAGAAACAAAAGAGTGCGACCTCTCTTGTGGACCCGTGTACTCCTCAGGTTCATCTACTGAGTCGATGATGGTGATGCCGTTGTGGTGGGTGCTGGCAGCAGGGAAGGAGATCTGAGGCGGCGAAAGACGGTCAGGAGTCGTGATGTCTGGTTTGGTGGATGCTTCTGTCAATGGAGCAGCTCAGATGAAGTGGACGACGTCGCGACAGGAGCAGGACAAACCACACAAAGTTTCCTTCGACACCTACCTGTAAGTGAAGTAATTATGTAAGGGCTCATTTGGCTTGCATGATTCTAAAAACGCAGGGATAGGAAAAACACCAGAATAGGATAGGAATGCACATGGTAAACAAAGCATTTGTAAACACATGATTTCTGTCAACTTGGGTGTTTGGTTCACAGGAATTGGAAGAGTAGAGGAATGCAAAGAAACATGGCCAAAAAAAGTGAAACCATATGAAAGCGTGTACAGTTAGAATGTTATTCTGCCACTAATGCACTCGTTCTTGTTTTCATGCATAGGATTTTGAAAAGTAGGTCCAGGTGGATGTTTTGCTCCATTACTTTCAACAAAATGCATGAATAATTGAATAGTAGAGTGCCATAGGAAAATTTCCTATTGCTATGTTTTTCCATTGAACCAAAATAGCCCTAATGGATCAACATGAATGTAGAGTAATAAGTGATGCAACAAGTGTACAACCTCTTTGCCGTAGTCGTGTCGACCTCAACATCATTGGGTTGGTCGCTGAAGAAGTTGAGGCAGAGGTGGCTGTCGGAGGTGTGGAGGAAGATCTGAGGAATCTATAGACGGCGTCCAGGGCACTGCTCTATTGTGATGGATTGTTCTATCGTTGGAGCAGCTCTGTTGAGCCGTAAGACGACGAGGCTGAAGCAACACAAGATAGACATCGTTAATCTCAAGTGGGATTCTAATAGCATCTCCTATAGATGATGTAAAATACATTACCACCAAAAACCACCTGACTACAACAGATGAGGTAAAAACTGTTGACTCTGAACTTAACTGTCGAAACTGAAATTTACTGTGGAATCTGAATGTTACTGTCGAAACTGGACGCAATGGTAGTAGAGAGGCACTTCACATGTAGTTTTGGGAGGGCCTACAGTTCATCTTCAACCTGCACCCGCCTGAGCTGCCAGCCACCACCAGCCGAACCGCCGGCCCCCGCGCCGCCTCACCGCCCCGAAACAACTCCCCACCGCCGGTCTGCCACCGCCTCGCCGCCCCAAAACAACTC